>NC_041386.1:388745433-388993179 GCF_002162155.2 Triticum dicoccoides | reverse complement strand
CCCCTACCTCGTGGCCTCCTCCTTTGTTTCTTGACGTAGGGTCCAAGTCTCCTAGATCATGTTCGGTGAGAAAATCACGTTCCCGAAGGTTTCATTCCATTTGGACTCCGTTTGATATTCCTTTTCTTCGAAACCCTAAAATAGGGAAAAACAGCAATTCTGGGCTGGGCCTCCGGTTAATAGGTTAGTCCCAAAATAAAATAAAAGTGGATAATAAAGCCTAATAATGTCCAAAATAGTAGATAATATAGCATGGAGCAATCAAAAATTATAGATATGTTGGAGACGTATCAAGCATCCCCAAGCTTAATTCCTTCTCGTCCTCGAGTAGGTAAATGATAAAAACAGAATTTTTGATGCGGAGTGCTACTTGGCATAGTTTTAATGTAATTCTTCTTAATTGTGGTATGAATATTCAGATCCGAAAGATTCAAGATAAAAGTTTAATGTAGACATAAAAATAATAATACTTCAAGCATACTAACAAAGCAATCATGTTTTCTCAAAATAACATGGCAAAAGAAAGTTATCCCTACAAAATCATATAGTCTGGCTATGCTCTATCTTCATCACACAAAGTATTTAAGTCATGCACAACCCCGATGACAAGCCAAGCAATTGTTTCATACTTTTGGCATTCTCAAACTTTTTCAATCTTCACGCAATACATGAGCGTGAGCCATGGATATAGCACTATAAGTGGAATAGAATGGTGGTTGTGGAGAAGACAAAAATGGAGAAGATAGTCTCACATCAACTAGGCGTATCAACGGGCTATGGAGGTGCCCATCAATAGATATCAATGTGTGTGAGTAGGGATTGCCATGCAACGGATGCACTAGAGCTATAAGTATATGAAAGCTCAACAAAAGAAACTAAGTGGGTGTGCATCCAACTTGCTTGCTCATGAAGACCTAGGGCATTTTGACGAAGCCCTTCATTAGAATATACAAGCCAAGTTCGATAATGAAAAAATCCCACTAGTATATGAAAGTGATAACATAGGAGACTCTCTACCATGAATATCATGGTGCTACTTTGAAGCACAAGTGTGGTAAAAGGATAGTAACATTGTCCCTTCTCTCTTTTTCTCTCATTTTTTGGGCCTTTTCTCTTTTTTTATGGCCTCTTTTCTTTCTTCTTCTTTTTTTATTTTTCGTCCGGAGTCTCATCCCAACTTTTGGGGGAATCATAGTCTCCATCATCCTTTCCTCACTGGGACAATGCTCTAATAATGATGATCATCACACTTTTATTTTCTTACAACTCAACAATTACAACTAGATACTTAAAACAAAATATGAATCTATATGAATGCCTCCGGCGGTGTACAGGGATATGCAATGAATCAAGAGTGACATGTATGAAAGAATTATGAATGGTGGCTTTGCCACAAATACGATGTCAACTACATGATCATGCTAAGCAATATGACAATGATGGAGTGTGTCATAATAAACGGAACGGTGGAAAGTTGCATGGAAATATATCTCGGAATGGCTATGGAAATGCCATAATAGGTAGGTATGGTGGCTGTTTTGAGGAAGGTATATGGTGGGTGTATGATACCGGCGAAAGGTGCTCGGCATTAGAGAGGCTAGCAATGGTGGAAGGAAGAAAAGTTCATAAATTCCATGGACTCAACATTAGTCATAAAGAACTCATATACTTATTGCAAAACTCTACAAGTTATCAAAGCAAAGTATTACCCGCATGCTCCTAGGGGGTAGATTGTTAGGAAAAGACCATCGCTCGTCCCCGACCGCCACTCATAAGGAAGATAATCAAAAAATAAATCATGCTCCGACTTCATCACATAACGGTTCACCATACGTGCATGGTACGGGAATCACAAACCTTAACACAAGTATTTCTCAAATTCACAACTACTCAACTAGCATAACTTTAATATCACCATCTTCATATCTCAAAACAATCGTCAAGCATTAAACTTCTCATAGCATTTTCCACACTCATAAGAAAGTTTTTACTATTCTTGAATACCAAGCATATTAGGAATATTTAAGAAAATTACCATGCTATTTAAGACTCTCAGAATAATCTAAGTGAAGCATGATAGATCAATAGTTTCTATAAAACAAATCCATCACCGTGCTCTAAAAGATATAAGTGAAGTACAAGAGCAAAACTATACAACTCCAATGATATAAGTGAAGCACATAGAGTATTTTAACAAATTCCAAATCATGTATGGCTCTCTCAAAAGGTGTGTACAGAAAGGATTATTGTGGTAAACTAAAAAGCAAAGACTCAAATCATACAAGACGCTCCAAGCAAAACACATATCATGTGGTGAATAAAAATATAGCTCCAAGTAAAGTTACCGATAGAAGTAGACGAAAAGAGGGGGTGCCTTCCGGGGCATCCCCAAGCTTTGGCTTTTAGGTGTCCTTAGATTATCTTGGGGGTTCCATGGGCATCCCCAATATTAGGCTCTTGCCACTCCTTGTTACATAATCCATCAAATCTTTATCCAAAAATTGAAAACTTCACAACACAAAACTTAAAGTAGAAAATCTCATGAGCTCCGTTAGCGAAAGAAAACAAAAGACCACTTCAAGGTACTTTAATGAACTCATTATTTATTTATATTGGTGTTAAACCTACTGTATTCCAACTTCTCTATGGTTTATAAACTATTTTACTAGCCATAGATTCATCAAAATAAGCAAACAACACACGAAAAACAGAATCTGTCAAAAACAGAACAGTCTGTAGTAATCTGTAGCTAGCGCAAGATCTGGAACCCCAAAAATTCTAAAATAAATTGCTGGACGTGAAGAATTTATCTATTAATCATCTGAAAAAATAATTAACTAAATATCGCTTTCCAAATAAAAATGGCAGCAGTTATTGTGAGCACTAAAGTTTCTGTTTTTTACAGCAGGATATCAAGACTTTCCCCAAGTCTTCCCAACGGTTCTACTTGGCACAAACACTAATTAAACGCAAAAACACAACCTAAACAGAGTCTATATAAATTATTTATTACTAAACAGGACCTAAAATCAAGGAATAAAAATAAAATTGGGTTGCCTCCCAACAAGCGCTATCGTTTAATGCCTCTAGCTAGGCATAAAAAGCAAGGATAGATCTAGGTATTGCCGTCTTTGGTAGGCAATGCATAAGTGGCTCTCATAATAGATTCATAAGGTAATTTAATTTTCTTTCTAGGAAAGTGTTGCATGCCTTTCCTTAATGGAAATTGGAATCTAATATTTCCTTCCTTCATATCAATAATTGCACCAACCATTCTAAGGAAAGGTCTACCAAGAATAATAGGACATGAAGGATTGCAATCTATGTCATGAAGAATAAAATCTACGGGTACATAATTCCTATTTGCAACAATAAGAACATCATTAATTCTTCCCATAGGTTTCTTAATAGTGGAATCCGCAAGGTGCAAGTTTAGAGAGCAATCATCAAAATCACGGAAACCTAACAAAACACACAAAGTCTATGGAATCGTGGAAACACTAGCACCCAAATCTCATAAAGCATAGAACTCATGTTCTTTAATATTAATTTTAATAGTTGGTTCCCACCCATAATAAAGTTTTCTAGGTATAGAAACTTCGAATTCAAGTTTTTCTTCATAAGATTGCATCAAGGCATCAACGATATGTTTAGTGAACGCTTTATTTTGACTATAAGCGTGAGGAGAATTTAGCACAGATTGCAACAAGGAAATAAAATCAATCAAAGAGCAATTTTCATAATTAAATTACTTGAAATCCAAAATAGTGGGTCTAGCAACATCTAGGGTTTTAATTTCTTCGATCCCACTGTTATCAATTTTGGCATCAAGATCTAAAAACTCCGAATTATTGGAACGCCTTCTAGGTGAAGGTGGATCATATTCAGTCCCATAATTATTAAGATTCATATTGCAAAACAAAGATCAATAACTTTTAGATCTTCATCTTTATTTTCATTGGAACTAGAAGAACACGCTCTTATAAAGGCATCTTTCCTAGCACGCATCCTAGCGGTTCTTTCTTTGAACTCATCAATGGAAATTCTCATGGATTTGAGAGACTCATTGATATCATGCTTAGGTGGAACAGATATATGTTTCAAAGAATCAACATCAAGAGAAATTCTATCAACATTCCTAGCCAACTCATCAATCTTAAGCAATTTTCCTTCAATCAAAGCATTGAAATTCTTTTTCGATATAGTAATTTCTTTAATATTATATTTAAAATCAGAGGGCATCTTATTATAATTTCCATAAGAATTGTTGTAGGAATTACCATAATTATTAGAGGGATTACTAGGATAAGTCCTAGGATTAAAATTTCATCTATACACGTTGTTACCAAAATTGTTCCTACCAACAAAATTCACATCCATAGATTCATTATTATTCTCAATCAAAGTAGACAAGGGCATATCATTAGCATTAGACGAAACACTTTTACTAGCAAATAATTTCATAAGTTCATCCATCTTTCCACTCAGAACATAAATTTATTCTATCGCATGCACCTTTTTATTAGTAGGTCTTTCAGTATGCCATTGAGAATAATTAACCATAATATTATCTAGGAGTTTAGTAGCTTCTCCTAAATTGATTTCCATAAATGTGCCTCCCGCGGCCGGAAAATGGATCTTTCATGACAAGATTTAGCAAGGCAACATTAATTTCACAAGATTCAGCATCGGTAGGAGGAGCAATCGGTGTGCTAATAAAATCATTGTTGTTGGTATTGGTAAAGTCACACAATTTAGTGTTATCTTGAGCCATCGTGACAAGCAAGAAATTCAACACACAAGCAAACAAAAAGCAAGCGGGCAAAAAGAGGCAAATAGAGAAAGAGAGGGAGGATAGAGAGAGAGAGAGAGAGAGAGAGGGCAAATAAAACGGCAAGGGTGAAGTGGGGGAGAGGAAAACGAGAGGCAAATGGCAAATAATGTAATTCGGGAGATAAGGATTGTGATGGGTACTTCGTATATTGACTTTTGCGTAGACTCCCCGGCAACGGCGCCAGAAATCCTTCTTGCTACCTCTTGAGCACTGCGTTGGTTTTCCCCGAAGAAGAAGGGATGATGCAGTAAAGTAGCGTAAGTGTTTCCCTCAGTTTTTGAGAACCAAGGTATCAATCCAGTAGGACGCTACGCGCGAGTCCCTCGCACCTACCCAAAAAAAATAAATCCTGGCAACCAACGCGATAAGGGGTTGTCAATCCCTACACGGCCACTTACGAGAGTGAGATCTGATAGATATGATAAGACAATTTTTTGGTATTTCCATGATAAAGATGCAAAGTAAAATAAAAGCAAAGTAAAAAAGCAAAGGAAATTACTAAGTATTGGAAGATTAATATGATGAAGATAGACCCGGGGGCCATAGGTTTCACTAGTGGCTTCTCTCAAGAGCATAGATATTTTACGGTGGGTGAACGAATTACTGTTGAGCAATTGACAGAATTGAGCATAATTATGAGAATATCTAGGTATGATCATGTATATAGGCATCACGTCCGAGACAAGTAGACCAACTCCTGCCTGCATCTACTACTATCACTCCACTCATTGACCGCTATCCAGCATGCATATAGAGTATTAAGTTCAAGAAAACAGAGTAACGCCTTGATGAAAACCCCATCTTGTTATCCTCGATGGAAACAATACAATAAGTGCCTTGCTGCCCCTACTATCACTAGGAAAGGACACTGCAAGATTGAACCCAAAGCTAAGCACTTCTCCCATTGCAAGAGAGTTCAATCTAGTAGGCCAAACCAAACTGATAATTCGAAGAGACTTGCAAAGATAACCAATCATACATAAAAGAATTTAGAGAAGATTCAAATATTGTTCATAGATAGACTTGATCATAAACCCACAATTCATCGGTCTCAGCAAACACACCGCAAAAAGAATATTACATAGAATAGATCTCCACAAGAGAGGGGAGAACATTGTATTGAGATCCAGAAAGAGAGAAGAAGCCATCTAGCTAATAACTATGGACCGGTAGGTCTGAGGCAAACTAATCACACTTCATCGGAGAGGCTTTGGTGTTGATGTAGAAGCCCTCTGTGATCGATGCCCCCTCCAGCGGAGCTACGAAATAGGCCCCAAGATGAGATCTCATGGATACAGAAAGTTATGGCGGTGGAATTCGGGTTTTGGCTCCGTATCTGATCGTTTTGGGGTATGTAGGTATATATAGGAGGAAGGAGTACGTTGGTGGAGCAACAAGGGACCCACGAGGGTGGAGGGTGCGCCTGGGGAGGGGGGGGGTAGGCGCGCCCCCTACCTCGTGGCCTCCTCCTTTGTTTCTTGACGTAGGGTCCAAGTCTCCTCGATCATGTTCAGTGAGAAAAACACATTCCCGAAGGTTTCATTCCGTTTGGACTCCGTTTGATATTCCTTTTCTTCGAAACCCTAAAATAGGCAAAAAACAACAATTCTGGGCTGGGCCTCCGGTTAATTGGTTAGTCTCAAAAATAATATAAAAGTGGATAATAAAGCCCAATAATGTCCAAAACAGTAGATAATATAGCATGAAGCAATCAAAAAGTATAGATACGTTGGAGACATATCAATGCCACTATGGATCAATTATGGAGTGTTGCAGATGCGTATTCGGACTTGGCAATAAGTGCTACTGATGCGACTGAGTTTTTCAAAGATCAGAAAGATCATGAAGTGGAGAGGTTGTTCTGGTCGCAGTTCAGCACTCCAACGCGTCCGCTGCTGTTGAATGAACAAATGGCCGAGTGGGCCGAGCTCCATAGGTTATCCGGACTTGCCATGATGTCTGTCGTGGATCATCTTTGGCAGAAGGGGCCAAGGTCAAATAGTTATTTTGGTTTAGTGCAACGATTCCTTGGTGCTGTGCCGCATATCGATGTTGTAAAGAGGTCAGTTTTAATAGAGGGTGCGAGGATGGCTCTGTCCCATGTTAAGACATACTGGGCAGAGATGGAGACCACCGCTATTGCGACCCGGGGTCTGGCCGTAGGCCAGGTCTTAGCTGAGCACTATTTTGAAGATGTCCTGGAAGGCGCTCGTGTAATAGAGGCTCAGTGCTCGAAGAGTATCATGTTCGAGTGACATGTACGCCAATTGTAAAAACAATGCTATTTGGATTATAAAGGCTGTATTTATACTTTTGCCTGAAAGTATTATGATGCCTCCTGTGCGGCCGTTTATGTATGTATATAACCTAAAAGTTTGCAGTCATCGGCTTCAGCCCCCACACATATAATGCGGGGGTGTTCGGAAAAGCGCGTGTTCACAGTTGAGCCAACGTCTTGGTGCATTAAGGAGGTGATAGCGCGGTGAACAAGGCAATCGGACTATATAGCTTTAACACTTTCACTTAGCCATAGGAGTTTGACGGTTGGGCTACTATATAGCCCCTAGTACTGCTACGCTCATCCAAACACGGTGCGCGTACATACATGACCGGAAAACCGGTCCTTCGTTAATGTGGAGGAATCGCGAAGATTCCGCTGAGTCATGGAGTGGTTGACCAATCTCCTGCTTTATCATGACAGTCAGTTTTCGGCTTTCTCTACTGAGGTGCTCATCTAGATGAACTAGGGCACAATCACAGTAGTTCTCTCGGTTCGACCTTAGCCGATAGAGCGGAACGTAAGGTAGCAAAACACAGGAGCCGGGCAAACCCAACTATTGACCAAAGACATGATTCGGAGCTGATGCATATAAGGCAAACTTGTGACGCCGAACACTCCCTAAGGTGTAAGGACTTTGCATCATATACTGGGCTGAGAAACGCCCTCGATTATGAGCCCTTAATTTCCAGGTACTTGCATTAGTCTGACGTGACGAAATGTCAATAACGCTAGCGTCCCTTTCGGTTGTCTTGAGTATCCGGAGGGAGTGAAGAAACAAGAGAAAGTAAAAAAAGTTTACACATGGTCTTAATCTAAAAAGAAGCCTTTGAGCGGGGCCCTGCTGCACGTCTGTGCTTGTGTCTCCGTTGTGCTGTAGTCTGGAAGGGTGTAGCACGATGATCATCTGTAAAAGAGAAAAACGTAGGTGAAAGTCATGGTGCGAAAAATTGGTTACTCTTAATGAACCATTAAAATGCAATGTAAATAGGGCCACGCCGAACTATAGCCCTTTTTACACGCGGGAAGCCCCTAGCACCACCTATGGGGGTATATCCATCGATCCAATCGCAGGTTAATCTGAGCTGTTACAGCTAGTGGTGCACCGGACTCGTCTAACCGTGTCCGCGGTCTTGACAACCGATCATTTCTTCTAGTTGGAGAGGCCATTCAGTGGCTGTCTGCTAGAGCCGCCACATATTGCTCCCTACGTGAGGAACGCTTTGTGTTTTCGCTAACTGTGATGATGCCACGTGGACCGGTCATCTTAAGCTTAAGATAAGCATAATGTGGTACTGCATTGAAACGAGCGAAGGCCGTTCTCCTGAGTAGTGCGTGATGGCCGCTTCGGAATGGAGCGATGTCGAAGGTTAATTCTTCTCTTCGGAAGTTGTCGGAAGAACCGAATACAACCTCTAGTACTAGAGAGCCCATACAGTGGGCCTCTGGGCCTGGTATTACTCCTTTAAAGGTAGTATTACTTTGGCTGATTCTTGTCGGGTCTACCCCCATTTTGCGGACGGTGTCCTAATATATCATATTAAGACTACTGCCGCCGTCCATAAGGACTCGAGTGAGATGATATCATTAATTATTAGGTCAAGCACCCTGGCAGCCGATCCTCTGTGCCGGATAATAGTCGGGTGATCCTTGCGATCAGAGGTGATCAGGCAGGCCGACCAAGGGTTGAACTTGGGAGTGACGGGCTCCACGGCGTATACGTCTCGGGGTGCGCACTGGCGACTCATCTTCGGTATGTGTGTTGCGTAAATCATGTTCACTGTTGTGACATCTGGTGGGAATTCTTTCTGCCCCCAGTGTTCGGCTGGCAAGCCTCATCCTCATCTTCGCTTGGTGTCTCCCTCCCCTTGTGTTCGGTGTTTAGCTTGCCGGCTTGCTTGAAGACCCAACATTCTCTGTTGGTGTGGTTTGCCGGTTTGTCGGAGGTGCCATGAATCTGACATAATCTATCTAGAATCTTGTTTAGGCTGGATGGTCCATCTCTGCTTCCTTTAAATGGCTTTTTCCGTTGACCGGGTCAAGAGCCCCTGAATCCGGCATTTACCGCCGTGTTGTCTGGGATGTCTTCATTGTTTTGACGCTTGCTTTTATTGCGTCGCGATTTCCCGTTGCCATCCATGACTTCAGATGTTCCTGGGTTGCTGGTGCCGCTACGGGCTAGCCAACTATCTTCGCCCGTGCAAAAGTGGGTCATAAGGCTTGTTAGGGCTGTCATTGTCCTCGGTTTTTCCTGGCCGAGGTGTCTGGTGATCCATTCGTCCCGGACACTGTGCTTGAAAGCCGCTAGGGCTTAGGCATTCGGGCAGTCGACGATTTGATTCTTCTTCATGAGAAATCTGTTCCAAAGCTTTCGGGCTGACTCTCCGGGCTGTTGAATTATGTGACTTAAATCGTCCGCGTCCGGAGGTTGAACATAGGTCCCTTGAAAATTGGCCCTAAAAGCATCCTCAAGCTCCTCCCAGCTTCCAGTTGAGTTTTCGGGGTGGCTTTTCAGCTAGTGCCGAGCTGGTCCTTTCTACTTGAGGGGCAGGTATTTGATAGCGTGGAGATCATCTCCACGAGCCATGTGGATTTGAAGGATAAAGTCCTCAATCCAGACCCCAAGGTTTGTCGTTCTGTCGTATGCCTCTATGTTCACGGGTTTGAATCCCTCTGGAAATTCTTGTTCTAGCACCTCATCGGTGAAGCATAGGGGGTGCGCGGCACCCCTGTATTTTGATGTGTCATGGCATTCTTCCGACGGTTGCAGCGTTTGGTTTTGATTATGAGATGTTATTTCATCAGTATAGTCGTTTGGGCGGCCATGATCCTGTGCTGGAGCGTGCTTCCTAGATCCGTAGATGGACCTGGTCATACCGGCTTTTTTGTGCGGGTCTTCATGTAAATCGTGTGCTGACTTGTGTGCGGCGTTGTTAGCCGCTCTGTCGCAGCCACGGGGTGGTCGATCCGGCTGATCGGCCGTTTTATTTTTCAGCTGAATGGGCTCTAAAGCCCCGCCATCGAATTCAAGCAGCAGCTTGCGCTTTGGATAGCTCTTTGTGTGGCGACTACCGCCGTACTTTTCTTCAGTGTCAAGCATTTCGTTCCATCTGCTGTAGAGCGTATTTTGCACGGCCTTAAGCCTTTGCTTCTGCTTCTTCATGCTCCTCGCTATGGATGTTCTCTTGTTCCAAGTGCCTTTCCGGGATGGTGTGTGGATCGTCGTCTGGACTGTTCTCCTCTCCGGAGACAGGTTGATGGGCTTTATCCTTGGTGTCTCCGTGATCGGACAGCGGCTCTATACTATGTTCACCGTCCGCTGGCTCATCCTGCTCCATCGCTGGGTCCATGTGGTCGTCGCTTCCTTTCGAGTCGACTGGGGTATTATTCTTTCTTGCGCTGTTATTGCAGTTTTGGCAGAGGCGGGATTTGGAGCAGCGCCTACGTCGTCGCTTTGGTTGCTTCTCGAGGGGACTATCCTTCGCTCCATCCTCCTGTTCCTCGTCGTTGTTTTCTGTGGGTGTATCCACCATGTATATATCATGTGATGAAGTGGTTGTCCAGCGCCCTGTGGGCGGTGGTTCTTGTTTCTCTCCTGCATCGTCGTCCATACCGTCGATGTCTTCGGAGTCAAAATCAAGCATGTCGGTTAGGTCATCGACAGTGGCTATTAAGTGGGTGGTGGGTGGGGAATGAATTCCTTCGTCGTCCGCTTCCCACTTGAGTCGGACATAGTTTGGCCGAGGGTCCCCTGATAAGGAGAGAGACCTCAATGAATCTAGCACATCGCACAAGGGTGAGTGCTGAAAAATATCTACAAAGGTAAACTCCATGATCAGTGCCCAATCAGATTGGATAGGCACGGACGCAGGCAGTTCAGAGCCTATGGCCGGGGATGAATTCAAGGGTCCGGTAACACAGGTCTCATAGGAGGTGAAGTCAATATTCGGCTCTATCGCCACTGAGTGTGCGTCCTCCGTGGCAGGGTCTAACCACCCTTCCTCGGACGGCACGATCTGCTCCGGATTGAGTGCCGGAGTGGCCGCAGGTGTGATCTCCTGAACACCGTCCGATGGTAGAGCTAAGTCATGCTCATCGTGATTGTGCGGGGCACCTGACATGGGCTCGAATCCGTCGAAGATCAAGTCTCCGCAGATGTCGGCAGTATAGTACAAGCTTCCAAACCTGACCTGATGGCCAGGGGTGTAGCTTTCGATATGCTCCAGATGGCCAATCGAGTTGGCCCACAGTGCGAAGCCACCGAATACGAAGATCTGTCCGGGGAGAAAAACCTCACCCTGGATCGCATCGTTGCCGATGATCAAAGGAGCCATCAAGCCTTTATCGTGACGGCACAGTGGAACTATCAATGAAAGCACCAATGTCGGTGTCAAAACCGGCGGATCTCAGGTAGGGGGTCCTGAACTGTGCGTCTAAGGCTAATGGTAACAGGAGGCGGGGGACACAATGTTTACCCAGGTTCAGGCCCTCTCGATGGAGGTAATACCCTATTCCTGCTTGATTGATCTTGATGATATGAGTATTACAAGAGTTGATCTACCACGAGATCGTAGAGGCTAAACCCTAGGAGCTAGCCTATGATTATGATTGTTGCTGTCCTACGCACTAAACCATCCGGTTTATATAGACACCGGAGGGGGCTAGGGTTACATAGAGTCGGTTGCAAGGGAGGAGATCTACATATCCGAATTGCCAAGATTGCCTTCCATGCAAAGAAGAGTCCCACCCGGACACGGGACAAAGTCTTCAATCTCGTATCTTCTTAGTCCAACAGTCCGGCCAAAGTATATAGTCCGGTTGTCCGAGGACCCCCTAATCCAGGACTCTCTCAGCAGTCGCCTCCTCCTCTCCGCTGTGGGCCTCGGGCTCCTCCGAGGCAACGTGCACCACATGCGCCCGCGCTCGGTCGTAAGGATGTCGGGTGGCGTTCAAAAGCGCTTTTCGCGTTGCATTGGGGTGGATAAGAAGATAAGCACCAGCGAAGAATGGAGAACAAGGACTCACCATCGGAGCCGGGTACACACGGCTGTACGGGGCTTTCCCGAACCTCCAGTCATCCCTCAGGTTGGCCTTGGAGATGTCGTTGACTCGACGCGCAACCTGGTCCGTGCCCAGCCGCGTGCTCGCCATGCGGTTGGCGTCCTGGAGGCTGGTCATCTGATCGATGAGGTGGCTGCACTACTGCAGCGGCAGCACCCGGCGGATGATGAAGGCAGTGATGAGGTCTGTGCCGTTGAGCCCCTCCCTCTCCTTCATCACCGACACCCGCTCGCACAGGTTGAGCACCTCCTGTGACGGGTGCTTGGGGTAGTACCCCCAGTTCTTCCTCTCCTTCGGCGGTGAGTTGACGAAGGGAGGCAAGTTGATACGATCCGCGCCGAGGTTGCGGACGTAGAAGATAGAATTCTACGACTTCTTGGCAGAATCCTCCAGCGGCATCTTCGGGCACTCGGCACCCGAGCTTGGAGATGACGGCGGCCCTGCACTCTGACATCTCTCCGGCCCTCGACCCGTGCTCCTTCAGGCAGAAGAAGTGCACCGAGAGGTCGATCGAAGGCTCGACCCCCAGGTACCCCTCGCAGAGGGTAACGAAGCCCGACCATTGCACGATGACGCCGACGCCCAGATGATGGGGCTGGAGCCCGAAGAAATCCAAGAAATCGCGGAAGAAGCTGCTAGCAGGAAGCCCAAACACGCGCTTGAAGTGCGGGAAGAAGACGACCCGCTCCGTGCCCTCGGGCCTCGGCTCCCGCTAACCCTGCGAAGGGCGCGCAGCGACCTCCGTCTCCCCCAGCAGGCGCCTGGTGGTGCGGAGGTAGGCAATGTCGTCGAGGGTGACGGTCGAGCCCATCCACAAGCCCGATGGCAGTGCCATCTGGTCAAAGAAACGGGCGTCGCGGTGCGCGGCGTTCGCAAGAAGCAGAGGAAGGAAGATGAAGGCAGGGGGCGCGGGTGAGAGTTTCCGCTGCCCCCTCCTCACCCCAATTTATAAGCCACGGTTCCAAAAGTGGGGGAGTGGGATCGTTTGCGCACGCCTTTCCCACTTCCCCGCAATAACTACGCATGTATGCGCGCAATAACTACCTCGAGAATGGCAACCAACTTGCGGACGCCACAATAAATCTATGCGCATGGGCCGAGGGTGCGCGGCCACAGACGCCTGCGCATCTCCCAGTCCTATTGCGCGTGTGTCCTGTGACGCCCCTCCGACTCTCGGACGCCACGTTGCGCCCGCACGAAGCCCGAAAGATTACCTCCAAGGTTCGGTGGACTCCTTGTTTTCTCGCCGCTGCCAAGATGTCGTGATCCAGCTTCCGGAAGCCGGCACACAGTGGGTGTTGCCAGACCCGGCAGCCTGAAGATTCGCCTCCTTCAAAGGGGGAAACTGCGAAGGCCCTTCCATCCAAAGACGGCGGAACTTCACACCTTCGGGGACTACTGTCGGGGGGATGAACCCCGGGCGAGCAACAGAACCCGGATCCTTTTCAAAAACAACGGGGCTGGCATCGCCCCTCAAGACGGCTCGTGCTTGGCCGGGTCGCTCGACCCGGCCTAATCCTCAAGACTTCTCCAACAAGCCAGCTCTAGATAGCCGAGCCCGGCACACCAAAACTTCTCCAACAAGCCAGCTCCCCCCGTGGTGTGTTCTCCAACGCAGCCAAGGGTTAGCGGTCGTCCCATCCCAGCCGTACGATGGGACGAGTCGCCACCAACTGATGACCGAAGCCACAGTGCCCCGCCCATGCCTCTGGTCAGCCGACGAGGCAACAGTGCCCCCACCTACCTGCTGACCAGGGGCGGCGTGGCAACAGTGCACCCGTCGTCACCCATGATGCCAGCAAGCGGCAACCTGAAGGAACGCCACTCTAGCCGACTCGACCCGGCCACTCCCTGACGATCGACAAGACAGCCAACAGTGCCCCCGTACCCGACGGGTCCCATGCCCGGGGAACCCGGCGAGGCCTGGTACCTAGCGGGTCCCAGCCCCGGTGTTCTAGACGCTGACAAACCGGCCCTACAACCATGTAACATTAATTTGGTACCCCTGGGGGGTTGACCTATAAAACCCCCCAGGATCCCTCATGCATAGGTAGGGCAGGAGTAGTAGCACCATCACGATCCCCGGTGGAAGCAAGATCGTCTCCTCCCGCCTACAGACACACCTAGCTAGCAACAACCGAGGAGAGGGAACTGCCTAAGCTTTGGCCAGCCTCCCTTCTTCCTTCATAGAGCTCCAGGAGCAATCCTGTACTGTTACGTAGAAATCACACTCAGCAGGACTAGCAGTGTTATCTCTCCGGAGAGCCCCGAACCTGGGTATGTCTTGCGTCCCACGCTCGCTCATGCCGACCTCACCTCTGGAGCCCACCAATGCCCTCGAGCCTCCTCCTATCTTTAGCCATCCCATGGCATCAGCCGTGCGCCCACCACGATAGGATCCTTTCTAGAGAAGGAGTTTCTCTCGAAAGAAGTGAGTGGTAGGAAAGTAGAACTTGATGAGGTAATTGTACCTTCTCTCAATTTGGAAAGTAGCACATCAGAGAAATTCGTTCTCTTGATGCCTACACGAACTAGAGAGGAAGCTAATGATGATGATCATGAAACTTTAGATCAAGTTACTACTGGACCTCGTAGGTCCAACAAAGCATGTTCCACACTAGAGTGGTACGATAATCCTGTCCTAGAAGTCATGTTACTAGACCATGACCAACCTATGAACTATGAAGAATCTATGATGAGCCTACATTCTGATAAATGGCTTGAGGCAATCAAATCTGAGATAGGATCCATGTATGATAACAAAGTGTGGACTTTGGTGGACTTGCCCAATGATCGGCAAGCCATTGAGAATAAGTGGATCTTCAAGAAGAAGACAGACGCTGATGGTAATGTCACCATCTACAAAGCTCGACTTGTCACAAAAGGTTTTCGAAAAGTTCAAGCGGTTGACTACGATGAGACCTTCACACCCATAACGATGCTTAAGTCAGTCTGAATCATGTTAGTAATTGCCCCATATTATAAGTATGGAATTTGGCAAATGAACATCAAAAATGCATTCCTTAATGTATTTCTTAAAGGATAGTTGTATATGATGCAACCAGAAGGTTTTGTTGATCCTAAAGGTGCTAACAAAGTGTGCAAGCTCCAGCGATCCATCTATGGACTAGTGCAAGCATCTCAGAGTTGGAATATACGCATTGATGAGGTGATCAAAGCATACGGTTTTATACAGACTTACTGCGAAGCCTATATTTACAAGAAAAGTGAGTGGGAGCTTCTGTAGCATTTCTGATATTATATGTGGATGACATATTGCTAATCGAAAATGGTATAGAATTTCTGGATCGCATAAAATAATACTTGAATAAGATTTTTTCAATGAAAGACCTCAGTGAAGCTTCTTATATATTGGGCATCAAGGTCTATAGAGATAGATCAAGACGCTTGATAGGACTTCACAAAGCACATACCTAGAAAAAGTTTTGAAGAAGTTTAAAATGGATCAGTCAAAGAAAGGGTTTTTTCCTATGTTACAAGGTGTGAAGTTGAGTATGACTCAAAACCCGACCACGGCAGAATATATAGAGAGAAAGTATGACTCAAAACCCGACCATTCCCTATGCCTCAGTCATAGGTTCTATAAAGTATGACATGTTTTGTACTAGATCTATTGTGTGCCTTGCCATGAGTTTGGAAAGGGGGTACAATAGTGATCCAGGAGTAGATCACTGGACATCAGTCAAAATTATCCAAAGGTACCTAAAGAGGACTAAGGAAATGTTTCTCGGTTATGGACGTGATAAAGAGTTTGTCTTAAAGAGTTGCCTCGATGCAAGCTTTGACACCGATCTGAATGACTCCGAGTCTCGATTTGGATAGATATTGAAAGTGGGAGCAATTATCTAGAGTATCTCCATGCAAAGCATTGTTGGCATAGAAATTTACAAAATACATACGGATCTAAATGTGATAGACCCATTGACTAAACCTCTCTCACAAGCAAAACATGATCACACCTTGGTACTCTTTGGTTGTTAATCACATAGTGATGCGAAATGGATTATTGACTCTAGTAAACTCTTTGGGTGTTGGCCACATAGAAATGTGAACTATGGGTGTTAAATCACATGGTGATGTGAACTGGAAAAACTAACACTAGTGCAAGTGGGAGACTAGTGGAAATATGCCCTAGAGGCAATAGTAAAATGGTTATTATTATATTTCCTAAAACATTATAAAGGTTTATTATTCATGCTAGAATTGTATTGACCGGAAACTTAAATACATGTGTGAATACATAAACAAATGCGGTGTCCCTAGTAAGCCTCTACTAGACTAGCTCGTTGATCAAAGATGGTTAAGGTTTCCTAATCATAGACATGTGTTGTCATTTCATAACGGGATCACATCATTAGGAGAATGATGTGATGGACAAGACCCATCCGTTAGCTTAGCATATTGATCGTCCAACTTATTGCTATTGCTTTCTTCATGTCAAATACATATTCCTTTGACTATGAGATTATGCAACCCCCGGATACTGAAGTAATACCTTGTGTGCTATCAAACATCACAACGTAACTTGGTGATAATAAATATGCTCTACAGGTATCTTCGAAGGTGTTTGTTGCGTTGGCATAGATCGAGATTAGGATTTTTCACTCCAAGTATCGCAGAGGTATCTCTAGGCCCTCCTAGTAATACACATCATAAGCTTGCAAGAAAATGACTAAGGAGTTTAGTCACAAGGTGATGTATTACGGAACAAGTAAAGAGACTTGCCGGTAACAAGATTGAACTAGGTATGAAAATACCGACAATTGAATCTCGGGTAAGTAACATACCAATTGACAAAGGGAATTATGTATGTTATCATAATGATTTGACCGATAAAGATCTTCGTAGAAAATGTGGGAGCCAATATGGGCATCCATGTTCCACTATTGGTTATTGACCGGAGAGGTGTCTTGGTCATGTCTACATAGTTCTCAAACCCATATGGTCTGCACGCTTAACGTTCATTCACCATATAGTGTTATATGAGTTGTATGATTTGGTGACTGAATGTTGTTCGGAGTCCCGGATGAGATCACAAACATGACGAGGAGTCTCGAAATGGTCAATAGGTCAAGATTGATATATATGAAGATGGTATTCGGACACCGGAAGAGGTTCAGAGTGCACTGGGTAGTCATCGGGCCACCGGAAGGGGTTTCGGACACCCCAGTAAGTGTATGGGCCTAATGGGCCAAAGGTGGGGACAACTCAGCCCCTAGTGCGCCCCTTCCTTGGACAGCAGGCCCTAGGGGAAGGAAAGGGGAGGGGAGGACCCTCCTTCCTTTCCCTCCTCAAGTGGGAAATGAAATGGGGTGGGCACCACCCTCCCCTGCCATTCCCCCACACTTATACAACGCAGGGGGAGGGTGCGGCTAGGGAGAGACCCCAAGTAGGATTTCTCCTACTTGGGTGCCCCCTTTGGCTGCTCCTCCCTCCCAACCACCTATATATATATATATATATATATATATATATATATGGGAGGGGATGCCTAGCAGATAACAGACAATTGCCTAGCCGTGTGCGGTGCCCCCCTCCACCGTTTACGCCCCCCGTCATATTTTCATAGTGCTTAGGTGAAGCCATGCGGAGAACACTTCACAATCACCATCACCACGCCATTGTGCTGCCGGAACTCATCTACTACCTCGCCATCTTGCCGGATCAATAAGGCGGAGGACGTCACCAAGCTGAGCGTGTGCAGAACGTGGGGGTGCCGTGCGTTCGGTACTTGATCAGTTTGAAGGAAATATGCGCTAGAGGCAATAATAAAGTTGTTATTTATATTTCCTTATATCATGACAAATTTTTATTACTCATGCTAGAATTGTATTAACTGGAAACTTGATACATGTGTGGATACATAGACAAACACAATGTCCATAGTAAGCCTCTACTAGACTAGCTTGTTAATCAAAGATGGTTATGTTTCCTCGACAAAGACATGTGTTGTCATTTGATGAACGCGGTCACATCATTAGAAGAATGATGTGATGGACAAGACCCATCTGTTAGCTTAGCATAATGATCGTTAAGTTTTATTGCTATTGCCTTCTTCATGACTTAGGCTGTGTTTGGTTGAGCTGCAGAATCTGAAAAGGCTGCTGTGGAAAAGCTGCTGTGAAAAAGCTGTTGTGGAAAAGCTGGAAGCTAAAAAGTTAGGGTACCCCCAGCTTTGAAATTTACACTAGGGGGAAGCTACTTTTTCTCAAAAGCTACTTTGAACATTTACCCCTTTGGTTAGCTTTTGGATTTTCAAAGCAGAAGTTGGTAAAAAAAGCTGAACCAAACGCCTTATACATATTCCTCTGACTAGATTATGCAACTCCTGGATACTAGAGGAATACCCTGTATTCTATCAAAAATCACAATGTAACTGGGTGATTATAAATATGCTCTACAGGTATCTCCAAAGGTGTTTGTTGGGATTTGTCACTCCGAGTATCGGAGAGGTATCTCTGGGCCCTCTCGGTAATGCACATCATAATAAGCCTTACAAGGAATGTAACTAATGAGTTTGTTACAAGATGATTCATTACAGAATGAGCACAGAGACTTGCTAGTAATGAGATTAAACTAGGTATGAAGATACCGACGATCGAATCACAGGCAAGTAACACACCGATGCCAAAGTGAATAACGTATGTTGTCATTATGGTACGACCGATAAGATATTCGTAGATTATGTGGGAACCAATATGAGCATCTAGGTCCCACTGTTGGTTATTGACCGGAGAGGTGTCTCGGTCATGTCTACATAGTTCTCAAACCCATAGGGTCTGCACGCTTAACGTTCGATGACAATATGTATTATATGAGTTATGTGATTTGGTGACCTAATGTTGTTTGGAGTTCCAGATTAGATCATGGAAATGACGAGGATTCTAGAAATGGTCAAGAGGTAAATATTGATATATTGGATGATAGTATTTGGACACCGGAAGTGTTTCGGGACGTACCGGGTACATATCGGAGTACCGGGGGGGTTACCAGAACCCCCAGGGGGAAGATATGGGCCATATGGGCCATAGGAGGGAGGCACATTGATGTCTCTTGAAGATACGTTAGTATTTGCCGCAAGGGGGAAGGGATGATGCAGCACAGCGGCCGTAGCACTACTGCAGGATGCTGCTAACACGACACTACGATCAGAGACCCTTCAACGAAATTGTGTGTGGTGCATTAATCACAAACGGGGATGTAAAAAAGGTGCAAAATATTTGCGATGGCGGAGCCATCAAAGACGGTTTAGATTTTAGTTGCATGTGCGACTCGGGGCACACGGTTAACCCATTCAAACTATTTGTGATAAGGCAGAACAACAGAAACAGGCATCCATATCAATGTGTGTGCGATATACGGCATACAGTTCGCTCCGACGAACTGTTTGCTATTAGGGAGTGCAACAGAAACGGTTAGCCAGATCAATTTGTGTGTGATATAGGACATACGGTTCACTCGAACGAACTGTTTTTGATTAGCGAACACAACAGAAACGATTCAACTTAACAAATGTGTGTGATACGTGGCAAACAGCCGACTCAGATGAACTATTTGCAATGAGAAATTACAACACATACGGTTAATACAGTTAGTTCGTGTGAGATTTTGTGTGTAAAAAAACTTTGAAAATGAAAACTAGTTGCTTGCAGTGGCTAGGAGTATCGCAGACGATGCGTCTGCAAGTACTCCTGTGCGATGATTAGTAAGTTACACATACGGCCACAAGGGTGCTATGCTGATCATGGAGTCCGAGAAGACCATCGTCCGAAGGCCGCCAGCTCAGCTTTTAGCTTATATTTTATTATAATTCTTTGCATATGTAGGTCATGAGTGTTCTGGGCTTTGCCGCATGTGGCATTTTAAATTATCCAGAATATGTAAGACAATTATCTGCGCCACTGTAAATTTGTAATCGTATTATTTGTAGCCATTTTATATGTGGTTGTACTATCCGTTGCCCAATGCGGCAATTTAAATTAGGGTGGAATACGAGTTGAAAACACGAACAAAGCAAATGATGCCATGGGATCACAAGCAAACACCCTCCGTCCAGATGCTTTAGTTAACCCATTAATGGGGAAGTTGTGAGCGAGGCGGGTGGCGGATGGTGCATGGAGGTCAAAGATCTCGCTTCCCGGTGAGCATGCGCGGCCTTGCTTCTCGCACGTGTCCCATTGAGCCTCCAAGGTGGACAGGATGCACGCGTCCCATCAAGCCTGCATGGTGGACTGCTCGCACGCGTCCCGTCAAGCCTGCACGACGGACTGCTCGCGCTCGTCCCGTCTAATCAAACAGCTGCACGCACGCCACCGAGTATGGTTAAATTTCGACATGGTTAATATAATACAATTGTTTGCGATATTAACATGTTTGCTTTTTTTCAAGGACTTCATTGGTAACTAATGTGTGTGCCTCTTCTCAAACTGGATGATTTTTTTACCACGGCATACACTACTAGGAAAAGGCCTACTAATGGCGCACTACTGGTGCGCCATTAGTATCACGCCACTAGAATTTTTTACTAATGGCGCACTTAGTGCAGCACATAGAAGTGCGCCATTAGTAATATTTTTTTTCAATTTTTTTTAAAAAAAATCATTTTTTTACTTTTTTTCTTATTCTCGGGTCACGATGGCTTAATCTTGGCTCAATATGCTTAATCTCAGGTCAAATTGCACTCTGTGGTCAAAATTCCCGGAAGGTCACCCATCCTCACAGTACTCCAACCCGAGCACGCTTAACTTCATAGTTCTATCCAACCCCAGCACCACCTCACTTCACATGCACTTGTTGATATATCTATCATATCAATCCTATTAAACCTTGTTGATGTCTAGGACTTTGTTCATGTTCATGAGTATGATGAAATTTTGAAAAAATATTTCAAACTTCCCGGTCATATTACGTATCATATTTTGAAAAATAATTCAATTTTTTTTTCGAAACCAATTTTTTTCTGTTACTAGTGGCGCACCTAGCATACGGTGCGCCACTAGTAAGTTTGAATTTTTTTGAATTTTTGTGCCTCCGGATCTTAAAAGCCCGGTAACTTTTTTTCTGTTAGGTTTTTGGGGATTTTGAAAATGTTTAACGGGGTTCCCCCTATTAAATTCGGATGTAACTTTTCGAGTAGATGATTTTTCATATAGAAAACTTTTTAATCTGAGTTCGTATGCAAAAGTTATGCCCATTTTACAAATTTCAGAGAGATTTTGCAAATATATATTTTCCACAGATCGAGTAGCCACGTTTAAAATATCGTTTTGTAGCGGGGTTAAGAGTTCTGATTTTCAATTGCGCGTTATAAGTAGTAAGTAGTTTTTAGAACGATTGGTATGGAGCGAAAATGGAATTCATAGTACTACATACCTCCTTGGCGTATGGTTGTATGGTTTTTTTTGCGATGGAGGTTGTATGGGTTTATGTTGCGAGATGTTGAACCTGATAGTTCTAGGGCAAATACTATGGTTTAGATTTAGATGCTGGTTTTCAGTAATGAAAACCGAAAGGGGAAACCCTTCTTTGATTAAAAAAAGTACTGCCTCCATTCTAGTTTACTAGTCCCCATCGTACTTTGGATCAAAGTTTGTCCATGAATTTTACTTGTAAAATGTGAATGGAAAACGAGATTTTGTTATACCCTAACAAAAAAGGACTGGAGGGAGTGATTGCTATAACACGGACATGACCTCTCATAGCGCAGGCATTGAACCAGCGCGCCGACCAAGAGGGCCGCACTCGCTGCAGGCCCGGATGAGCATGCCTCCTCGCCGCGTGCGACCAACTTAACACTGCCCTGCCTGCCTTCATTGAATCCACGCGTGTGCCGGCAACACGTCCTTCCGAGAGCCAGCAGGCATTTTAGAACACAAAAAATGACTAAAATATAATTAATTTACGCCTGGTCTTGACTTGTTATGCTAGCACTGGTAGCATGAACTAGTAGAGGATTTTCTTTTTTTATAACTCTCCTCACATTTTTTTGGCTTTGAAGTGAATCATGTTTGTGGACATTATGTATGAATGTGCAGATATATGTGAACATGAGTTTGATGTGGAAGTTGAACTTGGAATGTCGGGCTTGCACGTG
Organism: Triticum dicoccoides; assembly: GCF_002162155.2. Classification (NCBI taxonomy): domain Eukaryota; kingdom Viridiplantae; phylum Streptophyta; class Magnoliopsida; order Poales; family Poaceae; genus Triticum; species Triticum dicoccoides. Next base: position 388,970,892 of record NC_041386.1, on the reverse strand, counting down.
AACTATACCATGTCCAATTCTTCGTCCGTTATTGTTTGGAAAGTAATTGTTGTTATTAGATGACCCGAAAAAAAACATTTTTCTAAGATACAACCATTATGGCCAGCCGTAATCATCGCATGCAATAATTTAGTGCACCTTGAAATATGAACATGTGTGGGGCGTGTATGTTTTTAATGACTTGAGACTATACCTAGCCCGGCATGCAAGATGACTTATTATGCACCGTTCCCCATACCTACAGGAAGCTCGTTCGTCTCCAAATCTATTCCTCTCCATGTGTGGAAACAATATGCCTACCAAACTCTCCTTCTCCCTCCAGCGGTCCCACCACTCCACCACGTGTGAAAAAATCTTCATGCATGACTCTCCTCCCTCCACGCTCGTCCAATCCGTTGTGACCAGCAATATTTCCACCCCTTCGCTCCCCTGTAATTTACTCCAACAAATATGCCATGTAGCTATTACTTAACTGCAGGTGCATTGGGTCACTGACATATGGGCCCAATAGGGTTCTGGCCCACATGCCAGTGATGCAACTAGACCTGCAGTTAAGTCAGTGCAGCTCAGTCCATATCTTACATAGGTGTGCCATTGCTCGCTATAAATACTGCGCCTCCCATGACATCGCTATCTCCTCCCCCTCACGTTCACGTTCATCGCTATCTCCTCCCCCTCCCTCTCATGCCGACCACCATGACATCGCCCCTCCCAAGCCCTAGGAGCCCCTCGCTGCACCGTGCGGATGGTCACGCGTCGCCGTTTTGTTCCTTACCGCCACTAGTCGAGGAGGACGCGTCGGAGTTCCGCTCCTTGCCGCTACGCGACGCGTCACCGTTCCGTTCCTTGCCGCCACTAGTCAAGGAGGACGCGTTGGCGTTCCGCTCCTCGCCGCCACTAGTCGAGGAGGACGTGTCGGCATTCCGCTCCTCGCCGCGACGCGTCGAGGTGGACGCGTCAGCGTTCCCAATCTCGCCAGCACGCGCACCAAAGGATGCGTCGGCTCCCCGCTACGAGGAGAACGCCGTGCCGCCCGCCGAGCCCCCCAGCCTTGAGGAGCTTTGGAAAGAAATGGATGTCTCCTTATGGGAGGTTTTGCCTCCAGCAGAGCGGGCCAAAATAGAGGCGAAGAAGAAGGCCGAGGAACAGAAGCACACCACGGAACAAGCTGCCTTGGAGGCCTATGTCCCATCTGAGAGAGTCAGGCAATTGGCTCTTTGGCAGAAGGCTCGTGCGAGGGCTATGAGGGTGGCGGAGGACGCCCGTGCCGACGCCCTGAGTGCAGTTGGGCCCAAGCTCCTCATTTACGCTTGGTGGTACATGGACCAGGTGCACGCTTCCAGCGAGGAGGAGTACCCGTTGGCGCTGGATCACCACATCGGTGAGATCGCGCTCGCCCGCTAGCAAGCCACCAATCAGCAGCTCGCGAGTTGTGAGGCTGAGGAAGAGGCGTTGTGTCGGCGCGCTGGGAAACGGCCGCGCACCAGGGCACTCGTGGCGGGCCGCAAGCGCTCCTGCGAGCGCCGTGGCTTTAGGAGGAGTATAATTTTTGTTTCGTAAGGCGATCTCATTAGTTTTGGGACGCAAATGATAAATCCTGAACGTTCAGGATTTTTTAGCATCCTGAATTAAGTATGTAAAAGGGAAAGTTTGGAAACCTTGTGTATTCATACGCATTTTGCAAGTACGTGCATATAGCACAAACTTTACTATATACTATCGCAGTACACATCTCTCTCGATAAATGCTTGCAGACTGTGCTACTCCATCTGTCCAGGTCAATAAATCATCTTTGGTTGTGCACCGTGACCAAGAAGGAGGGAAGACTTATACACCTAGATGGAGGGAGTACTACTATTACTTATGTACTCCCTCCGTCCGGGTTTATTAGGCCTCTCAGCATCACAAGCATGTCCCCTTTTATAAGGCCCCGCGTTGGAAAGGTGCATGCATGCAACCATTTCATTGGTTCTATTGAAAGCTATTGTTGTTGGTGCCATGGCTGAAAAGTTAATACACTTCATGTGTGCTTTTTCATTGGATGCATGCATGTGAGAGAGTGTATTGGGAGTGGAATGGAAGAATTAATGTGAGAAAATTACTATGTGTCTTGGTCTAAGAGAAGTTGTCTTTAGGCCTAATAAACCCGGACGGAGGGAGTACGTGCAAATGCATGTTTTAACATTATGATGCGGTTTTTGTAAAAGTAGAAAAACAGCACTAGTCAAGCTTGTGAAACGATTCAATGCAAAACAAATGCAAAAATTCTCATTTGATTGTTTACTTTTAGCTTCCTTCTCTGTGGTTATTTCTCTGTCGTACTTTGTACGGAGTATCTCACTGGTTGGAAAGGCATGCAAATTCCCAAACCGCTTCCTACACCCTGTATCGAATTTTTTGCCTAACAAGTTATGCCGTGCAATTGTAATTCCAACTTGAGTACTAATACTAGTAGGAGTACCAGGGGCCAGTTCTTTTAGGCTTCTAGATTAGTAATCCATTACTACTACGTCCGTCCTGGTTTATTGGTCCACATTGTAATCTGTGTCAAATTTTGATCATAAATTTAACTATGAAATGTTAGTGCTTGTCACATGCACTACTCCATCCGTCTAGGTGAGTAAGTCATCTTAGGTTGTGCACCGTGACCAAGGAGGTGGAGAAAACGAGAAACGTTAATGTTTATTTGCTAATTAATAGTATTGCATGCAATGAACTAACCACTGCATGTCGTGTTTGATATCTCAAGTCATTAAAAGCATGCACACACTTTATCTCTTATTGGTTGATATGTCAAGAAACAAGAAACAAGGTAGAAGTTAATGCACCGCGCCTAAGTGTTTTGGGATTATTTGGTTTTCGTAAGATGACTTACACACCTAGACGGAGGGATTACAATGGTGAGGAATAAACCAGTTAAATCTTTGGTCAAAATTTAGCACAAATTACAATGGTGAGGAATAAACCAGGACAGAGTAGTAGTTTAGAAGCCTAAATAAATGAGTGAGGCGCCTTATTGTTACTCTCCACTGTCACTAGTCTTGTGGGAAAAGCTGGGGAAGCTGCCAAAAGAATTGGCCCTAGGAGTAGTAGCTAGGGATTGAGTGTGCGAGATGAACCGGAGAAAGTAAATGCAGAGAGATGAAATGCAAAAAAGATGGAGGGATGTGATGGTTGCTTGTCCGTTTATTTTACCAGGCCACTTATTACTGGGAGTGGTTGGGTTTTGTGATATGACGGCTTTACTGCCGCGCGACGAGCGGGGTGAGAGGTGAGACTCCCATGCAGCGCCGCCCTCTACACTTGTACTACATCGGTCGTGGTTTATTAGTCCCCCATTGAATTTGACTGAAGATTTAGCTGACAAAATGTTAGTGCATGTCAAAAAAAACTATATCGTTGGATTCATATTTGAACATAGTTTTGAATGATATAATTTTGGGTGACATGCATCAGCATTTATTGTACTATATATAATGTTAGTTCAATTTTTGGTCGTACTAATCTATAGTAGTAAGGTGCCCGTGCGTTGCACCGAAGAGTGAAATGCATTGATTGGGGAGTTGTTTATTTTGAAAAAGGATGTGGGGGTCATCTCATGTGTAACGGGTATCGATAGGTTTCTTCGAATATTATTTCATCTCTAGAGCTCACAAACATCCGGGTGAAATAGATAAAACGGTATCTTTTGCAAACAAAAGCGTTCAATTGTTCAACCTGCATCCAAAACTTGTGAAGATATAACACTTATTGTGCTTTGCAAGAAATGATCTTTAAGAATTAGTTTTTGAGTATCGATTGTTATACATGTTGGCTACAAATGACATGGCACTTTCTTATAGTCAACAGTTTGCTATACTATTAAATAATATTAACCATGCCCTTATACAACTAGACAGAGGGATTAAATCAGGATGACTTGCAAGCGGGCAGAGGAGATGTAAGAAATGGTTCATCGTAAGTCTTTCACCAGTACTGTAGTAAAAATTCATACATGGAAGATTCTAGACCAAACCATAAACAGATACACTTTTATTCATGCGCGATACTCCAATAGAGCAAGATCCTGCATGGAAGTCTCCACATGCTTAGACAACAGATTACATTGAGCGAAGACTAATGATCAACATTTAACTTGATAATGCGTAGGTCTAGGTGAACCTCCTTGGAGTCCCCGTGCACCGCGTCGGCGGGTAAAGGATGCCATGGGTTTTCCAAGTCCACATTGGCGGGATAGTCCCAGCTCCCCAGAGTCCAAGTCCATTCGATGAGGCCAGTGTCGATGCCCACGCGACCCGGAGGGGTAGTAACACTAACCACGCACCCGTACATCGGCCTCATGTCAGTGCTGACGCACATTACAGAGACGGGGCGGCGGCCTGCGCGGGCCTCGCCGGTGCCCACGATCAAGAGGAAGACACTGTCGTCCTCCTCCGAGACTAGCAGGCGGCGGTGATCCTCCGGCGACTCCGGCATGGTGAACGGGTAGCACGTCTCATACTTGATGTTCTCCGCCAAGGGCCAACAGTGACCGTTGCACGCATCCGTGAGGTGATGCACCATCTCTGTCGGCGAGCCACAAAACAGCATCGGGCACTCATAGCAGTGGACGAAGGGCTCCTTAGAGGCATCGCCCAGGCCGTCCATGAAATGGGAGTGGCTGTAGGGTATGTTGCTCCAGTTGAATATATGAGCAAGTTACTACGAGATTTAATCCGAATAAGCAAAAATAAATCATGAATTCTACCACGATTTCAAACAGGAAGGATAGAAACACATACAGTGCAACGGGAGCAGCACCGTTGCCGTTGAGGTTGTCGCCCATGTCCAAACACCACGTAGAAACAGTCTTTGAGCATGGTTTGTAGTCGTTCCACACTCGGGCATTGAAGTTTGTAACTATTTTAGATTAGAATATACTACTGCTCCGGTGCTAGTAGTAGAGCAGAGTCCTACTCTACTACTCTTCTCAAGCAAGTTAGGGCATAGCACTGTAGGGAGTACCAGTACTGTGATCACTAAGGCAAGTTGTCTGGCATCGACATGACCCTATGCTACTGGTATGTGTCTCGTAAGTCAAGCGGCGTGTTGTAGTCATCATCACCTGTCCACTTCCCGCAGCACATATTCGCTTCTCCATCTTTGTTCGCACATAATCTCGTCCAATCTGATTGTGTTCTTCAACCGCGCTCTCACCTATCTGACAGGTCACTGCGGTAAGTGGATAAATCTGCACGTCCATCGCAGGATCATACATCCTCCATGGTTCTCTGATGCCATTGAACAGAAGGGCTTCATTTACGCTGTCGACTCCTTCTATGGTTGGATGTATTGCTGTCCTACTATAGTCATCGCTAAAAATGGATGTTACAGCAGTATGTTACTTTCCTATGATATCATTACGGCTTGCTTATATTACTGTCAACATTGGATGAAAAAATATTCATGCTCATAACATGATGTTCTTAAGATTGACTAAATCAAGAGCCCTTTTTTATTTGACTCCAACTTGATATGATGTTGTAGGCCACCTGGTGTCCCTACCCTTCCTAATCACAGAACCATTCAAAGAAAAGCGGCATGGCAGTTGTAGGTGGTTCCTGCTCGATTAGACAATGGCGAAAGATTGATGATCATTCGCACATACCGGACGTGTTGTTTCGCGGAATACAATCATAGTCACTGCAAGGTCTTTGAGCAGGATCCCAGCTTCTTTGGGCCTTCAGGAATTTTTGACTGGAGGCTGGTAAGTAGCCTTGGTACACGCTCTCTGTTTGTCGGACTGAATTATCTGATTAACCAGGAGATAACCGACGACAAGGATCATGATGGCAACGCGGTTTCTTTCATCAGGAAAAACTGTCTGTACACAGCGTACCATGCATCTCTGCATGCACGATACCCTGATATGTGCCGCCATGCTTTGCAACCCAAAGTAGGAGAGAGGGTCGCAAGTATCATACTTCGACCTGCTGGCTGGAGTTTCCCCCGTCAGGCACCCATCTGGTTCAAGCCGTCAGCCAATCTCCATAGCTTAATAAATAGTAATGTCTAACTGAGCCGTACACTTGGTGTAGTAGGATCTTTATTTAGTTTGATGCATACACTTGTTCTTTTTTGGTAGCCCTTTTGTAATGATGGCTAATGTTTGATTTGGAATAGAGAGTTGCGTCTTCACTCTTCTGGCCTGCTTAGTGCTTCTGTTGCACCCCCTGCCCTGGTTGCTGCTGCTGCTGCTGTTTTCAATGTACAATCAGTAGTATATTTCGTCTGTTGGTTGAATAAATGTGTTGTTAGAATGACAAACACAATGTTTTGGAAGTCGTCGCACGGTTCGATCCTTTAGTGCCCCGTACCGTACGTAGCGCATACTATTTTTCGTACGGAACACATTTTCCACTTGTTGATAACATGCAGCCCATTGATGAAGGCCCAATAGAGAAGCCCATAATTAACAGGAAGGGAGGCTCTCACATGAATCCGGCCCAGGTACATGCTCATGGTCCCCTAAACATAAATAAGTAAATAATAAATAAATAAATAAATAAAGCTAAATGCTCATGCACCAGTTCTTTGGGAAAATAGGTAGCCCAGTATTTCTTTTTGAAGAATACCCAAGCTAGGCCTATTTGTTTTCTCTGAATTACTGGGCTGCAAATATTTCATGACGAGGAGGGATGCATTCCGTCCCGGCTTAAGAGTATGGTCAATGTCTGTTAAAAGTAATATCAAAAGGGGTTGAAAATTCCAAAAAATTATAGCAAATGGGATATAAGTTTCATTTTTTGTTTTTGTTCTTCACTGATATCTTATACGTATTTCATTGGATTTAACATGACATAGTACTAATTTATTTTTAAATTTGTTTTAGTATGGCTATTAATTTTTGGATTAAGAATATTTCGTTCCCCAGCAAAAATTTGTGAATTTTCAACATTTCCCACATATTTAGTTAATTTTTTGACCCTCGTACTGACCAGAAAATGGCCAACAATTCTAAAAATGGAAAACGGGCTGCAATAAATTCCATATGAATTAGAAAATGAGTAAAAATTATAAAAATAATAGCAAATGGGCTGTACACGCCACATATTTCGAGGTTGACTTGTTTACGCAAGGCTTTGTCAGTGAACACACGATTCTAGAAGTAGTGACTGTTGGATGTCAATCCAACGGCCGACGTGCTTCTACAATCTCTGATCTTCCTGCTCCAGCCGCCTAAACTAGCACCGGCGGGACTGCCTGCTCCCTCCTCTTGTGGCCCGCTATGATGCCGCGCAGGCTTCCCTGACCCACCCTACTCCCTCCGCTGGCCTGGCCGCATGCAATCAATTGCCTCCTTATTACGCGAAAAAAATGATTCCTCCCACTGACATCAGGGGCGCACCGGTTGGGAGGCTGACATGTGGGCCTACTAAGTTGAAGCGTACGCAGGGCTTATCAACTTAGTCAACAAACGATTCTAGCAGCAGTAACCGTTGGATTTGAATCGAACGGTCCTGCTGCTTCTTCAATCGCTGCTCTTCTTGCACCAGCCGCCCAAACCAGCGCCAGGGAGACCGCCTGCTCCTGCCTCCAGTGGCCGGCTGTGCTGCCGTTGAGTCCTCTTCGCCCCCTACTACTCCACCACTAGCCATGCCCTACGGTCACGGCAGCCACACAGCGCAGCCGAACTAGTGAACCCTCGTACTCCTCTCCGCGTGGGCAACCACTGCCGCGTCTTCCCCGGCTCCACATCGTCCCCTTCCTAGGCCTCACCGTCGTCCACCGCCTTGGTGCTCTCGGCGCGGCGTGGTCAACGTGGTCAACGACATTCCATCGGAATAGTACTGTACGTGGAGAGGCTGACAGCTGGGTCCATGGGGCACATCCCAGTTTTTTGTGATTTGTCAAGTAAGTCGCTTTGTCAGGCCTGTTGGGCTGCAAATCTTTCAAGACGAGGAGAGCTTTCATTCGACTGGCTGAGAAAATGGCCCATCAGTAATGAGAAATGGGTTGTACATTTTTAAAACACATCAAACCGGCAATTAGTTTCAAATATCTTTTTTTCATTTCAAGATTTTAAATTACATTAATTTTATGTGTGGAGAATTTGTTGGATTTTATATTGATATATGTTTATTTTTAAAATCAGTTTGAATATGAGTCGAAATTTCGAGATTAAAAACAGTTCGGACCGCACCGAAATATGCAAAATTTCGTATAATTTTTTAACCGTGGTCACAATATAGGCTGTTATGCTAACAAAAAGAATATGGGCTCCAAAAAAACCATAATAATTAGCAAATGGTCTGTAAATTACTAGAAATAATGGCAGATGGGTTGTATGCTTTTTTCCACAGATTTGAGGCTTGCCTAAAAAAAGGTTGATGCACAAGCAGTGACTGTTGGATGGCCATCCAACGGCCGTCGTGCTTCTTCAATCTCTGCTCTTCCTGCTCCAGTCGCCCAAACAAGCGCCGGCGGGAGTGCCTGCTCCCTCCTCCCCGCGGCCAGCTCTGCTGCCGCGCAGGCCTCACCGCCCCACCGTACTCCCATCGCTGGCCTAGCCATCCCTCTACTCACCCACACCTGCTGTTATTCTCCAGCGACGGCAGACGAACCAGTAAACCCTCGTACAGTCGTACTCCCCTCCGCGTGGGAAACAACTGCCGAGTCTTCCCTACCTCCATGTCGTTCCCTTCCTAGGCCTCGCCATCATCCACCGCCCTGGTGCTCTCGGCGCGGCCTGGTCAACGTGGTCAACAATCGACATGCATCTGAAGTGGACTGTACATGGAGAGGCCGACAGCTGGGTCCCTGGCCGCACGCAAGGAAATGCCTCCTTATTACGCGCAAAATAAAGATTCCTCCACCTGACATCAGGGACCCACCGAAAGGGCCTCTGTATTTCACAAAAAAAACGTTACCGCCGCTGACAGCTCGGACCCACCAGCTATATCTTCTCACGCAAGGAAGTGCCTCCTTATTACGCACAAAAAAATGAATACTCCCCCTGTTAGCTGGGACCCAGTATAGTGGCAGTCTGACTTGTGGGCCTACTAAGTTGACAGGGACGGAGGGCTTTGTCAACTTAGTCAATCTGCACGATTCTAGCTCTAGTGACCGTACGATGTCCATCCAACGACCATAGTGCTTCTTCAACCTCTAGTGTTCTTGCTCCATCCACCCAAACCAGCGCCGGTCGTGCCTCGTGCTCCTATCTCCCGTGGTCGGCTGTGATGCGGCGGAGGCCTCACCGCCCCCTACTACCCCCACCACTGCCCAGGCCATCCCTCTACTCACCGACACTCCCTGTTATTCTGCAGCGACGGCAGACTCACACCGCAGCGAACCAGTGAACCCTCATACTCCTCTACGCGTGGACATCCACTACTGCGTCTTCCCCGGCTCCACGTCGTCCCCTTCCTAGGCCTCGCCGTCGTCCACCGCCCTGGTGCTCTTGGCACGGCGTGGTCAACGTGGTCAAGGAACGGCTTCCATCGGACATGGACTGTACGTGGAGAGGCTGACAGCTGGGTCCACGGCCGCAGCAAGGAAGTGCCTCCTTATTACGTGCTAAATAATTATTCCTCCACCTGACAGCGGGGACCCATCGGACGGGCCACCGTATTTCGCGAAAAAAAACGTTTCCCCCTGACTGCTGGGACCCACCAGCTACATCTTCGCACGCAAGGAAGTGCCTGACAGTCGGGACCCACCTAGTCGAAGCGTACGTAGCGTTGTCATTCTAGTCGCGAACATGTACTTACATATATACTGGTGGATGTAGAGGCGCGCACGTGTCGTAGTAGAGGCACGCATGTAGCATGTACACATACGTACAACAGCCAGGGTGCAAGAAAGAAAATACAGCCACGTATGTGTACATACGGGCGGGGTCTCGAATGCCTACTCCCGCATACATACGGCCAGGGCTCGTGTACATGGCTGGGTCGGAACGGAGAAACAGCGTCGCGTCGTGTTCATGGGGAGGCGACGGAATACCTCATGTTCATGGGGAGGCAACATAATCCGTCGAGTTCATGGGGAGGCAACGGAATGCGTCATGTTCATCGGGAGGCAACGGAACGCATGGGAGCCAACCGGCTGGGTCGGAACGGAATGCGTGGTCATGTTCATCGGGAGGGCTTGGATGGAACAGGCGATGGAAACGAGGCCTATCGTACCGCAAAACGGAGGAAACGGACCTCCTATATTCGGAGAGGGGTCCTGTTGATCGGGAGGGGTGTGGCGTACCGCAAAACGGAGGAAACGGACCTCCTATGGTCGAAACGGGGGTCCTCTTGATCAGGAGGGGTGTATCGTACCGCAACACGGATGAAATGGACCTCCTACGGTCGATACGGGGGTCCTGTTCATCAGGAAGGGTGTGGCGTACCGCAAAACAGACGAAAAGGACCTCCTACGGTCGAAACATGGGTGTTGTTCATCGGGAGGGGTGTGGCGTACCGCAAAACGGGACTCCACAGGATACTATTCATCTCCACCATCGACCTCCTCCAGCCTCCACGGGCTACCGGCGACCTCCTCCAGCCTCCACGGGCTCCTGTTCATCCAGCCTCCACAGCGCGCTACTCCAGAGGCTATTGTTCAACCACCCCTCCATGGGCACCCATCCACCGTCTACTGTTCATCCAGCCCTCCACACCACAGGGTCCTGTTCAACCACCCCTCCACGGGCACCCCTCCACCGTCTACTGTTCATCCAGCCCTCCACACCACGGGGTCCTGTTCATCCAGAGGCAACACCAGCGCTCATTGTTCATCCAACCCCCGCCCCCCCGCAACGCTCACTGTTCATCCAATCGATCGGCTTCAGTTAGCAGCAGTAGCGAAGGAATCGCTCGATTGGTTTCAGTTAACAGCCATCGATTGATCGCTCGGGTTCAGTAATGCGTAGCCTGCAATACAATCGCTCGGGTTCAGTTAGAGCCCAATGCCTCGCTCGGGTTCAGTTAGAGCCAACGCCTCGCACACACGCGCGTACGTGTACGAGAGAAACGCGCGTCGCTCGGCCCCCAACCTCCCACCGTAACCGGGAACTCCCAGAAATTCCCCTCCCCCTCGATTCTACCATGGTGTTTTCCGTCATGGACGGCCCAAAGAATGTCATGCAGCTGCGTCTATGGCCCTCCCAGGACGAAAAGCCCATTTTCTATCATGATTTTTTATCATAGAAGTAGGAGCCCACCACATCTATGATGATACCGGGTTTTGTCACAATTATCGTCACAGAAGTGTCATATGTATGATAGAAAAAACTTCGTTCAGCCCAAAATGTCATGAATGTGTCTTTTTTTGTAGTGATAAATTTTCTAGCCATTTTGGTGAACTGAAGCATGTATTTGAAGTTAATATTTGAATTATGGACATTAAATGCCTAGGAAACTCAATTAGCGTATAAAAAGGCCAAATGAACCCTGAATAAGTTTAAATTTCAACACGGATATCTTGGCGTTCCATGATGCCCGTAGAAGAAAATACAAGGCGAAAAGAGGCAGTGATTACGTTTCACCCACAAGGGGGACATGTTTCACTATCGGAACCACAAGGCTTCTTTGAGAGAAGCTCCGGTTTGTAAGAGGCTTGTAATAAAACTTGCGCCAAAATGGACGAAAAAAAATTCCTCGACATATATGTGCCATGTCATGACACCATGCCAGGTTTCACGATTTTCGGGTAAGTTTTGGACTTACCGGGATTTAAAAACCGAGATTCTTCTCACCAAATATTTTCGAATAGCTCACGGTTCACTCATGAAAGCCGTGTGCCTACCAAACCGTGCCCGATGCCCCCTCCCCCCTGTTGTGTGCGCGATCTGAGTGGTGTGTTCTGATTGGCTAGAACCCAACCCCACAGATCGTACGTGTGCATCGTTGGATGATCCCAGATCTAACGGCAACCCTGAGCCCTTTCGACAACACATGCAGTACATGGGTAAGAACTGTGCGCATGCATCGTGATAGCTCACGCTTCCTTCTCTTCTAGGTTCTCTAAACAGCCTACTGTTTCTCGCCACTCCTCTCATCGGTTTCCTGCCTCTTCTCCCATCGTTTTCCCGCTACCAGTGTTAGTGCTCAGTGAAGGCTAGTGGCAACACGCCGGCTATGTAAATATCCCACACAGTTTCCAAAAGCACAAATGTGTGTGATAGGAGGGAGTAGGTCCCATAGGGTGACCAACGTGAAACTCCTTAATGGCAAGGAGGCAATTCTTGTCAGCAAGGGCGGGCTTCCCATCCGTTAGCCTAGTCGAATAGAACGCAAAAGTTAAGCGTTCTCGGGATGGAGTAGTCCAAGGATGGGTGACCCGGTGGGAAGTTGCATATCTCAAGCTTCATTCAAATGCTATGACATGGTCATTTTAGAGATATATTGTATCTCTATAGTGACCTATCATGGCATTTATATAAACCTTGGGATACTTGTTTTGCTAATTTGTAGACTATGTTTTTATGGGTTAGTTTTTGCTCTAAAAAATTAAAGAATGATTGAGTTGACCTATCATGGCAATTATATAAACCTACTATGTTTTATGGGTTATTTTTTTCCTCTAAAAAAATAAAGAATGATTGACTTGACCTGTCATGGCGATTATATAAACCTTTTTCAGGTTGCATGCAGGGTATAGGGGGCAGGGTGTTCTTCTCGAGCATATCTCCCTTGTGCGGCTTATAGACGTGGCACATATCTATGGGCTCCCCTAGGTATATATACTATCCTTTACAGACAATTAGGGGGGCCCACACAAATTGTAACACCCATAATGCGGCTATATCTCCCATGTGTCGGGGCACGACTTAGAGGCATAGCTGCATGGTAGTTTTGTCGCAAGAGGAGTAATCTTCACACAATCCCATGTACTGAATAAGAAAGGGATAAAGAGTTGGCTTACAATCGCCACTTCACACAAATAACAAGTTAAACATACATCATCCATAATACAATCAAGGTCCGATTACAGAACCAAAATAAAAGAAGACAACCCCAAATGCTAGATCCCCGATTGTCCCAACTGGGCTCCACTACTGATCATCCGGAAAAGAAACATAAAAACAATCAAGATCTTCATCGAGCTCCCACTTGAGCTCAGTTAAGTCACCTGCACTAGTATCACCGGCACCTGCAACTGTTTGGAAGTATCTGTGAGTCACGAGGACTTAGCAATCTCACTCACCGAGACCGAAAGATCGAACGTGAATCATATAGTAGATATGATCAACATAGAGATGTTCACCATTGAAAACTACTCCATCTCACGTGATGATCAGACATTGTTTAGTTGATATGGATCACGTGATCATTGAGATGACTCGAGGGATGTATATCTAAGTGGGAGTTCTTAAGTAATATCATTGATCGAACTTAATTTATCATCAACTTAGTCCTGATAGTTTTTGCATATCTATGTTGTACATCAATGGCCCGTGCTACCGTTCCCTTGAATTTTAATGTGTTCCTCGAGAAAGCTAAGTTAAAAGATGATGGTAGCAACTACACATACTGGGTCCATAACTTCAGGATTATCCTCATTGATGCACAAAATAATTATGTTCTTGATGCACCGCTAGGTGACAAGCCCCCTCCCGCTAATGTTGACGCTTTGAACGTCTGGCAGACGTGGTCTGATGACTACTCTATAGTTCAGTGTGCCATGCTCTACGACTTAGAATCGGGACTTCAAAGACGTTTTGAACGTCATGGACCATATGAGGTGTTCGAGGCGTTGAAGTTAATATTTCATGAAAATGCCCGAGTTGAGAGATATGAAGTCCCCAACAAGTTTTATAGCTGCTAGATGGAGGAGAACATTTCTGTAGTGAACACATACTCAGAATGCCTGGGTATCATAACCACATGACTCATCTAGGAGTTAATCTTCTGGATGGTAGTGTTATTGACAGAGTTCTTCAATCACTACCACCAACCTACAAAGCCTTCATGGTGAACTATAATAAGCAAGGGATGGATAAGACAATTCCCTAGCTCTTTGCTATGCTCAAAGCTGCGGAGGTAGATATAAAGAAAGAGCATCAAGTGTTGATGGTTAACAAGACCACAAGTTTAAATAAAGGCAAGGGAAAAGAAGGGGAACTTCAAGAAGAATGGCAAGCAAGTTGTCACTCCCGGGAAGAAGCCCAAGTCTGGACCCAAGCCTGAAACTGAGTGCTTGTACTGCAAAGGGACTGGTCACTGGAAGCGGAACTGCCCCAAGTATTTGGCGGATAAGAAGGATGGCAAAGTGAACAAAGGTATATTTGATATACATGTTATTGATGTGTACCTTACTAATGCTCGTAATAGCGCCTGGGTATTTTATACTGGTTCTATTGCTCATATTTGCAACTCGAAACAGGGGCTACGGATTAAGCGAAGATTGGCTAAGGACGAGGTGACGATGTGCGTCGGGAATGGTTCCAAGGTCGATGTAACCGCCATTGGCACGCTACCTCTACATCTACCTTCGGGATAAATTTTAGACCTGAATAATTGTTATTTGGGGCCAGCGTTGACCATGAACATTATATCTAGGTCTTGTTTGATGCGAGACAGTTATTCATTTAAATCAGAGAAAAATGGTTGTTCTATTTATATGAGTAATATCTTTTATGGTCATGCACCCTTGAAGAGTGGTCTATTTTTGTTGAATCTCGATCGTGGTGATACAGATATTCATAACATTGATGCCAAAAGATGCTAAGTTGGTAATGATAGTGCAGCATATTTGTGGCACTGCTGAGGGAGTCCTGAACTAAGGGGTCCTCGGGCGTCCGGCCTGTTATCTATTGGCCGGACTGATGGGCTGTGAAGATACGAAGACCGAAGACGGTGCACATGTCTGGATGGGACTCTCCTTGGCGTGGAAGGCAAGCTTGGTGAACAACTATGAAGATTCCATATTATGTAACCGACTCTATGTAACCCTAGATCCCCCCGGTGTCTATGTAAACCGGAGGACTTAGTCCGGCTAGGGGATACTCCATACCGTAGTCATACAGGCTAGACTTCTAGGGTTCAGCTATTACGATCTCGTGGTAGATAAACTCCTGTAACACTCATATTCATCAAGATCAATCAAGCAGGAAGTAGGGTATTACCTGCATAGAAAGGGCCCGAACCTGGATAAACATCGTGTCCCCTATCTCCTGTTACCATCAACCTTAGACGCACAGTTCGGGACCCCCTACCCAAGATCCGCCGGTTTTTACACCAACAACTACCGTTTAGGTCATATTGGTGTAAAGCGCATGAAGAAACTCCATGTGGATGGACTTTTCGAATCACTTGATTATGAACCATTTGATTCCTACAAACCATGCCTCATGGGCAAGATGACTAAAACTCCATTCTTCGAAATAATGGAGCGATCCACTGACTTACTGGAAATAATACATACCGATGTATGCGGTCTGACGAGTGTTCAGGCTCGTGGCGGGTATCGTTTGTCGGTATCTTGTGAACGGGGGTACCCAACCTTGCCTGCCTGCAGCCCAGGGCGTGGCTCCACCAGCGGCCTGGTACGAACCATCTTCATCAACCAACACTCAAGACCCTTGCGAGGGGACAAGCCTCATGAGGCGGACGACACAAGGCCTCCTCAGGGGGTAGCCTCACTAGGGTAGCTCGCGAGGAGCGGAGAGATCAAGGCAAGGGGAACCTCGTGAGGTTCCCGTGACGTGAGCCATGATGACCAAGGCCAGGAGAGCACCAGCAGGCACAGAGTGCCAGTTTTCTCTTTGGTGCTAAAGAGGCAGGTGCAGGCGAGGAGTCCCGAGGCGTCAGGAAAAGGTTTCCGTATCGGTGCAATGAGACCAAGACTAGCAGGACGGCAAGATAAAGGTCATCACGGAGCCCACGACGGCGTCACCACCGGAGCCTTTGGCAGGCGAAGACCATCTTTTGTCAGGATAGCTTGTACTCGTTGTCCTCCTTCAAATTGGCCATTGTGGTATCCCATCCCACCTAATATTTGGGGAGAGGACCCGTGCCTCTATAAATACGGCTAGCCACCACCATAGTCAGGGGGGGCTCATCTAAAGACGGATCATTCAGATCATCCCCAACCACACAAGCTCATCAAGCTGAAGAACACCTCCCATCAGGAGGTTGTTTTTCCCTTGTACTTGTTCATCCCCATCCCATGAGGCAATCCACCACACCACACTGGAGTAGGGTATTACACCGCACTGGTCGCCAGAACCAGTATAAACTCTTGTGTCCTTTGTTCCTTGGCTTCGGCGAGCTAGGCTTTGCGATCGTTGAGAGTGTGAGCTAGGAGGAGAGAGATCTTCGTGTGCACCACAGTGTTCGAACCTCAAGCGTTTGCCAGAACCCGTAATCTGACATTTGGCATGATAGGTTGGGGTGCGCCGAGGTTTGTCTCCCCATCGATTGACCTGCCGTCGCCCCGCATCTCTGATGTCTGACGATCCAAGGACCCAGGCCGGCCACTGGGCGGCCCAGCCCGCTCGAGCACCTCCATCCGCTCCAGAATACTTCAACACCATGCTCCAGGTGGCCCGCGCACCGCCCAATGCCCACAGGCACGGGCAACGTGGACCGACGTCTCTGTCACACCCTAGCTAGTTCAAGCATTAGAATGTGCATCATATTTAAATTCCCTTAAATTTGAAATGGGGAAGATAGAACCCCCAGCACCCCCCATGGAAACAACTAGGGTTTACTAAAATTATTTTCAATGAACCCAAAATGCCCTTCAGAAAATGTTCATCATTTCTGGATTGGGCAAAAACCCTGGCAAAAATGGTGCACTCTTTTCTAGGACATTCTGGATTTTCTGAATTAAACCATAAGTATTTGAATTTGGGCATTTAAATGCTATAAAATCATATAAATGCTCAAATAATTCTGGAAATAAGTGTGGGCTGTTGGGAATAATCTAAACAGAGCCCCTGATTATTTTCAGGATTTTTAAAGATGTCTAGGTATTTTTAATAAAGCCCAACAGTTGTAGAAAAATAGATAAAATAAAACAAACAAGAAAAAGGAGAGAGAGAGAAAATTACTAGGCGCAGCCCACCAACCCACCTGGCTCGGCCCAGTCGACTGGCCTTGCCAGTCGTCCACCTCCTCCCGCTAGGAGGACGAGGAGCGCGTGGCCGGCGCCCGCGTCCACACGCCGGCCACCTCCTGCTTCCGCCGACGCCCTGGAGGCGTCTAGGAGTGCCACGCCGACCCCCACGTCCCCCTCTCTTTCTTCCCACTCTCCCCGTGGCCTCTCTCCCTCTCTGGCTCTCTCCCCCTCTTCCTGCCGAGTGCAGCTGTCGCCGCCGACAAGCTTCACCGCAGCCACCGCCGTCCATTTGCTGCCCCGACATGCCTGGAAGCTCCGCCGTCGTCGACTGCATCAAGTAGGCCGAGCCCCGTGCGCTCGCTCGCCCCGGAGATGCTGCACCGAGCTCGTTCTCAACTTCGGCCACCGGAGATCCCCCTCGCCGCCCCGCTCGCTCCAGCCCTTCCCCGAGCTCGCCGATCGATCCCCTGCAACCGCTGTGAGTTCCGCCACCGTTTCCCCCTCTCCCCGCGCTCGTCCGCGTCCTCCAACCCCCTCTGCCATCGAGGCCGAGAGCTCGACTGTGCCGGCCATGTCCCCGCTGTGGCCACAGGCGCGTAAGCTCGAATCCGAGCACACCTTCGTCTTCCACGCGCTCCCAGGAGCCTAATGCACCACTCCCCGAGTCTCGCCGTGCCCCGTAGCGTCGGGTTCATCCACGCCTGAACTTCGGCGACCGCCAAGGTCGTCGCCGGCGTTGTTCCAAGCCTCCTCGAGCTCCACTTTCTCCACCAAACGACGCGGCTCGCTCCCCACATCACGTAGCTGCTCTCCGCCGTCGATTTGGTCGTCGGAGACGCAAAGCCGAGCCCCTCCGCCGCGTATGTCGTCGCCGGCGTCAAGCCGCCGGCGAGTTTGACTCAGTTTGACCCCTGTGCGGGCCCAGGTAGATCCCCCTGGGTCTATGACAGGTGGGGTCGGTCTGCTAATCATTTTAAGATTAGTTTTAACTAATTCTAATTAGTTTAGACACTGACATGTGGGCCCAGGCCCCACTGACAGCTAATTAGTGTTAATCTAATTCTGTTAACTAGTTTTGACACTGACAGAGAGGGCCCACCAGGCAGGTTTGACCTGGCCGACCCAGTTGACCGTTGACGTCACACCTATGTCATGCTGACGCATTAATTCAATTACTGGAATTATTCTTATATAGGAAATTCCAGAAAATATCCAAAACTTCTAAAAATCATAGAAAATCAACCATAGCTCCAAATGCAAAGATTTATATATGAAAAATGATCAGAAAAATTCAATCTATCCATCTGTAATGGTTTCATGCATGTCAAAACAAGTTAACCTTGCTGTTTAAGCAGAATAAGGTAATGCACTAATAAGGCCATGTTTAATGAGCTAATATTTGAATCTTTGATTCAAATGAGTTCATCCCCTTCTGTTTTAGCTTGCATTAGGCCAAGACATTTTCATCTTGCCATGTCATAGCATGCATCATATTGTTGCATATTGCCATGTGTTGATTATGTCCGGTGTGTCTTTCGTGGTAGGTTCTGCCTCCGAGGATAACCCCGGGTATCCGTCTGAAGGGCAGTACCCTACTACCTCTCCAACAGGCAAGCAACCCATTGATCATTTCGATACAAACCCATGTTCTCGCTTCTGCTCTTGTTTACTGCATTAAGACAACGCGATTCAAACTGCTGTGTGCTATGGTAGTTGAACCCTTATCCTCTGCATGACCTGTCATTGCCACAGTAACTAGATGAAACCCACTAGCATGTGTAGGAGTTGATTGAGCCATGTATGTGATTCCTACCTTGCTATGCCTGCTATGCTTAGAGTTGTGTCAGGTCTGGTTCATCTGGGTGATGGGCTAGAGTGATATGATTATGTCGGTAATGTGAGGGATGTGTTGAACATGTTTTGGAAAAGGTATCAATGAGAGGCCATGTAGGAGTACATGGTGGGTTGTTTCATTGAGACCATCCATAAGAACTGAGATCTGTATGCGTGATTTAAGATTCAGCTACTACCACACATTGGGCCCTGAAATATGACCCCGCTCAACTTACTGACCCCTCTCGCCCTCTGTCCAGGAGTTGCAACTAGTTTCTGGTGTTTGTAGGTTATGTGTTGGCGGCCGTGCGTAGCGCTGACCCTAGTGGTGGGCTATGTTGCGGTAGATACACTATGGCCGGGTATGCCGGGTGCCCGTTTGGCGTCTCGGGACTCTGTACACTTCGTTTGGGGCCGTTGAGGACACCCCGGCCGGATTTCTTGCGGATGGAACCTGAATAGGCGATAAACCTGGACTAGAGACTTGTGAGGTTAGTCAGGTCGTGGTCTACACCCACGTCGGTTTTCGCTTGAAGTCTGCCAAGCACATGTCGTGTGTAGACGCTAAGTGGTGGAAACATGTGTGACGAAGTACACCCCTGCAAGGTATAAAACTATTCGAATAGCCGCGTCCGCGGTAAAGGACTACTTTGTTGCCTATACAGTTCATAGACAAGTTAATGGTTACTACTAAAAGACTCAAGATAAGTGTGAGTACCGAGGATGGCCCTCTCGTAGGATGACGAGAGAGGATCCCCGGTGGAGTATTGTGTTGGTGAGTAGTGGACTCGTGTGTGAAAACTATTTTACTAGTGGAGTTCCGTAGGATAGCTTAGCCAAGAGTCAAAGCTGGCTTGCTGCAATAACCCGACCACCTTCTTGAGAATGAGCATGTATAGTAGGTTCTGTTGTCAGACTTGCTGAGTACCTTTGTACTCATGTTTGCTTAATTACTGTTTTCAGACGACAACACCGCCCCCTCCGATGGGTTCTACGTAGACCTTGACGTCGACGAGTGACTAGCCACCCAGGTGGTGATCCAGGCCATGGAGGGCCCTATGTAGATAGACAGGCTTCGAGAAGCCTTCTTTCTTTCTAGTGTCTGTACTCAGACAAGTTGCTTCCGCATGTGCTTTTATGATTGTATGACTTGAGTGTCGGGTCATGTGACCCCTATCTATATGAACATGTTATGTATGGCTCTCTAAAGCCTTTAAATAAAGTACTTGAGTTGTAGAGTTTTGTTGTGATGCCATGTTGTATGTACTCATATCGGAGTCCTGCCTAGCCTGCTACAGCTCGGGTTGCCCACAGTCCTGTTAGCGCAGTGCTACAGCCCGGAATCACTCGCTGATGACCGACATGCTCGATGTGATTCATGTATGCCTGTCTCCATAGGTCTGTGTCGCATTGGGTTCACGACTAGCCATGTCGGCCCAGGTTCTCTGTCATATGGATGCTAGCGACACTATCATATACGTGAGCCAAAAGGCGCAAACGGTCCCGGGCCATGGTAAGGCGACACCCTTGGGATACCGTGCGTGAGGCCGCAAAGTGATATGAGGTGTTATCGGCTAGATCGATGTGACTTGGAATCGGGGTCCTGACAGCGTTGGCATCAGAGCCGGATTGCCTTTAGGTTCGTTGAGCCAAACTGGTCGATGTCGAGTCTAGAAATGCTTTAGTTATATGTAGGGGAATTGATTGTGGAAGGGAACGTAAGGCTCTTTTACTCCTTTACCTTATGTCCTCTGATCTGAGTCATTCTCTTCTCATTCAACGTGGGTTAAGGACTAGGCTCTCTTCTTCTATCAGGTTCACGTGTTACTAATCCGTAGTAGCTTGTAGGATTGTTGTTACAAGCCCTAGTTCAGTTTCTACTATTTTAGTATGTTGCTAATTGAATCAGAACCTTGATATGATGTTGTTGAGTGGTATTGCAAACTGTTGTGGATGTCTCAAATCTTTTTCTGAGCATTTACAGCTGTTATGCTGTCCAATTTTCCCTAGAAATTATAATGTCTTTACATTGTGGTTGTGCTTTCAGATGGCCAACCGTGTTCAAAACAAAGTGGTTCGCCTGACCCGGTGCCTCGACGTGCCTGGTCATACTGCTATGTTAGTCCGGGTAATGATCAAGACGGGTTACCGTTGGTATCCCGAATACACCGTCGAAGAGTAATTCCGAGACTTTAATCAAAGCCAATATTTCTACACCATCAGGATATTTCCTTCTTATCCTGGATCTACCGAGCCCCTTCACTGTTCCTATTTACTCGGGGTTACTGTTGAGATGGCTGTGCAGGATGCTGCCTATTCCATGATGACCATCATGCAAGTCCGGACTGGCCTGCTTCGGAACACCGACTTCCATTACATGCCAGCTTCACTTCCGGGAGGGCAAGGGTATCTTCAGGCTATCTATGCTGACTCCACTCAGGAGGACTCATTAACTCGTACCACTGCCGAGATGCTCGAAGATAAGGACCGAGAGAATCGGGCCTTGAGGCTGGAGCTTTTCAATACCCGTGCTGATCATTGGGCCACATTGACTCGGTTTGCACCTGCGGTGCAAGCTGGATGTATGGATACAAGGGATCTGTATCCTATAAGATCTGCTCTGCCAGACATGATGGATTGGCGTGATGTGGGAGGCATCACCCCACCCCGTGGTCCCCGCAGGCCACCGTTTGTTGGTCCAAGACCTCATCCTAGCCCCTATGGTCCACAGGCTCCTCAGGACCGTCTGTTCCCAGATGATCACATTGAACTTCTAGGCTAGGAGGTGACTTCTATGAGGACTACTACGGAGCTGTCTGAGTTAGTAGTAGTATCACTAGTATTGTAATAGTTGTATCTCCACTATCCTGCTTGACTTGTGGGATATGACTTTGTGTGTAATCAATTCCGTAGGTGTAGACAAATAATCTATAGGATCTTGGAATGCCTCCGATGAGATGTAACGTCTTTCATCATAGTTGTACTGTAGCTTGGGCTTGTACTAAACTATGTATGATGTGTATGACCGTTGGTATATATATGGCAGTTTTATATTACCATGACATACGGATGAACATCTCTGCATTCCGTGCTATCCATTACATTCTGCACTTCCTTGCTAAGTTTGAGCCATCCTTATCTAAACCGTTGTCTTGTTTTCTCCTAGGATGGTCAACACCCGCAGCAACCCTGCTGCCCCGAAGCAGGGGGAAGCCAGTGCAGCTAGGGGTGAAAATCTGCCTCACCCGCCCTCCCTGGCCGAAGTGATGCTAGAGGTGGAAAGAAACAAGCGTGAGACTAACCGCCTGCTAGAGCGGATTGAGCAGAACACTGCACGCCACCCGCGAAATGACTTGGTGTCAATCAATGACTTTATCAAGCTGTACCCACCAAAGTTTAACCATTCCGTCGAACCCCTCGACGCGGATGACTGGCTTCGCAACATTACCCACAAGCTACGTTCTGCCAACATAGCCGAAGCCGACAAGGGTACTTATGATGCCTATCACCTCGAAGGCCCTGCTACCCTCTGGTAGGAAAACTTTGAAGCTATGCGCCCGGCCGGCCAAATTACTGCTTGGGCTGAATTCAGTGAGGCTTTCCGTGAGAATCACATTCCGGAAGGTCTCATGGATCGCAAGAGGGAGGAGTTCTGCAATTTCACCCAAGGAAGACTGACTGTGGATGCATATAGTCGTGAATTTGGGAATCTGGCACGTTATGCTCCCAAAGAGGTATCTACCGACGCTAAGAAGCAGGCAAGGTTCCGCAAGGGACTCAGCCCTGAGCTTCACCGCGATCTTCGTCTGCACGAGTGCACCTCCTTTCAAAAGCTGGTCAATAAAGCCATCAGTGCTGAGATAGGCCAGACTGATTATCACGCTTCACGCAAGCACTCACGTGATTTTGGCTCTTCATCCGGCTCTGGAGCTCAGAAGCGCCGGGTGTGGATCCCAAGCACGGCACTGCCTCCTAGGTACATCCCGAGGCCATCCTTTGAGGCGCCTCATCCCAACCAGCAGTTTGCACCGCCCAAGCCCTATGGTGGCCCCGCTGCTAATGCTGCTCCACGCCCCAATGTGGTGACATGCTTCAAGTGTGGAGAGCCGGGTCACTATAGCCGAGAGTGTCCCCAGAACAACAACCCCAATCAAACTGGAAAGTCCGTTGGCCGTGGTAAGCCCGCGGGAAAGACATTCTATGCCAAGCCAGTCACCACTGCCCGTGGCCATGTCAACTATGTTTCAGCCGAGGAGGCTCATGAGGATCCTAACGTCGTCCTTGGTATGCTCCTTGTTAATTGCCATCCGGCATTTGTTCTTTTCGATACTGGAGCATCTCATTCATTCATATCCGAGAACTATGCTCGATTGCATAACACATTCTGTGACATGCCCTCTACCATGGAAATTCAAGCCCCTAGCTCTAGATGGCAAACTTCTAGAGTAAGCCATGGGAACGAAATTCTTGTCGATAGACTTGTCTTCCTCGCATCCTTAATAGCTCTCAAGTCCTCGGACATAAACATCATCTTGGGTATGGACTGGATGTCAGCTCATTATGCTAAGATTGATTGTGCCACTAGGACCGTTCAACTTACTCACCCATCGGGCAGGACGGTCAATGTCTTAACTCGAGTGGCCAAGCACCAGCTTTACTCCCTAAATGCCAACCCCCTTCCAGACCTTGAAGATGTTCCGGTAGTCCTAGACTTTCCGGATGTCTTTCCAGAAGAACTGCCAGGTGTTCCACCTGACAGGGATGTCGAGTTTGTGATAGACCTTGTTCCAGGAACCGTTCCAATTTCCAGAAGACCCTAGAAGATGGCACCCTTAGAACTAGCCGAGCTTGAAAACCAACTCGATGAGTCCTTGAAAAAGGGTTTCATCCGTCCTAGTTCCTCTCCTTGGGCTTGCCCTGTCCTCTTCGTCAAGAAGAAAGATGGAACTGATTGAATGGTTGTAGATTACCGACCTGTCAACTTGGTCACCATCAAGAACAAGTATCCGCTTCCCAGGATCAACGATCTGTATGATCAGCTCACTGGATCCTCAGTCTTTTCCAAGATGGATTTGAGGTTGGGCTTCCATCAAATCAAAATCAGAAACGGGGACATTCCCAAAACGGCTTTTGTTACTCGTTATGGCCAATACGAGTACACCGTTATGTCCTTCGGTTTAACCAATGCCCCAGCTACCTTCTCTCGGTTAATGAACTCGGTCTTCATGGAGTACTTGGATAAATTCGTCATAGTATACCTCGATGAAATACTCATCTACTCCAAGAATGAAGAGGAACATGCCGAACATCTAAGGCTGGTATTGATGAAACTTCTAGAGCATCGCCTTTATGCCAAATTCTCCATGTGTGAATTTTGGTTGCCAGAAGTGACCTATCTAGGCCATGTAATCTCTGGTAAGGGTATTGTTGTCAATCCCGATCGAGTTCAAGCCGTCCTTGATTGGACTCCACCTGAGACGGTCAAGCATGTTCGGAGTTTCCTTGCCTTAGTGAGCTATTGCGACCGCTTCGTCGAGAATTTCTCCAAGGTTGCTAAACCTCTAACTGAACTCCTCAAGAAAGATAAAAAGTTCGAGTGGACTCCACAGTGCGAGTTCAGCTTTCAGGAACTGAAAAGATGCCTGACATCTGCTCCCGTACTGGTACCACCAGATTTCTCCAAGGACTTTATTATCTATTGCGACGCCTCGCAACAAGGACTAGGTTGCATACTCATGCAAGATCGTCAGGTAATTGCCTATGCTTCACAGCAATTACATCCACATGAGGAAAATTATCCCACACATGATCTAGAGCTTGCAGCTGTAGTCCTTGCACTTAAAACTTGGCGACATTACCTCCTCGGTAATCGTTGCGAGATCTTCACCGATCACCAAAGTTTGAAATATATCTTCACCCAACCAGATTTGAATCTCAGGCAAAGACGTTGGGTCGAGTTGATCTCGGATTACGACTTAGGAATAACTTACACCCCGGGCAAAGCCAATGTCATGGCTGATGCACTAAGTCGTAAGTCCTATTGTAACAACCTGATGTTTCAACAAAGTCAACCACTTCTCCATGAGGAATTTCGTAAGCTTAATCTTCACATTGTTCCTCGAGGTTTTCTATCCACCCTGGTGGCGAAGCCTACCCTTATGGATCAAATCATAGTTGCCCAGAAGCGTGATAAGGGCATATCCCGGATTAAGGAAAACATTGCTAGCGGAGTTGCTAAATGTTTTTCCATGTATAAGCAGGGTGCTGTTTTCTTCAAGAACCGTTTGGTGGTTCCCAAGAAACAACATCTATGCCAGTTGATCCTTAAGGAAGCTCATGAATCCCCTCTCACTACTCATCCCGGTAGTACTAAAATGTATCAAGACCTACGCCAGAGGTTTTGGTGGACTAGGCTGAAAAGAGAAATCGCTCAATACATTGCTAATTGCGATGTTTGTCATCGTGTTAAAGCAGAGCATCAACGGCCTACTGGCACCCTTCAACCTTTGGCTATTCCCGAGTGGAAATGGGATAAAATCAGTATGGATTTCATCACTGGGTTTCCTAGGACCAAGAGAGGGAATAATGCCATCTTCGTCGTGATCGACCGTCTTTCCAAAGTAGCCCATTTCCTACCTGTTCGCGAGAGTATCATCGCTAGCCAGCTAGCTGACCTGTACATCTCCCGAATAGTGTCTCTTCATGGTGTTCCATTGGAAATTAACTCAGACCGTGGGAGTCTTTTCACCTCTCGATTTTGGGAAAGTTTCCAAAATGCTATGGGAACTCGTCTCTCTTTTAGCACCGCCTTCCATCCTCAATCAAGTTGTCACATCCCATGTTCTGGTAATGCCTAGTGCTAACATATGGTGTTGCATCATGTCTACTTTACTCAGAAAATTTGAAATGGGGATGACAAGCCCTAGAACTAAATGAAATGCAATTAGGATCAAAATAAAAATATTTTCAATGAACCCAGAATGCCCTTTAGAAAAGTTCATTATTTTTGATAAAGGTGAAAACCTCTGCCAAAAATGATGCACATACTTTTAGGCCATTCTGGATTTTTGAATAACCCATATTGTATTTGAATTGGGGCCTTTAAATACTATTAATATTTTTAAATGCTCCAATAATTCTGAAAATAGTTAAGGCCATCTGCAATAATTCATTTAATGGCCACAGTTATTTTCAGGATTTATTAAAATGGTTTGGGTTATAAACTAAATCAAAACAAAATAACATAAATAGAAAACAGAAACTAAATAAAAGAGAGAGAGAGAGAAGGACTAACCTGGCACTTACCTCGGCCCACCTACCTGTGCGGCCTGCTATTGAAGCCGGCCCAGCCCAGCCACCCCCCTGCCAGTTGTCTTCCCCCTCTCGCCAGAAGGCAGAGGAGAAGCTAGTCACGACGTTGCGGCGTGCCACGCCGGCAGCTGCCTGCCTGCTTACCCCCTCGTTGCCCTGGACTCCCTCTGCGACGCCATGCTACCCCCTGGACCCCCTTGACGCTCTCGCACTCTCCCTCGCCCTCGTTCCCTTCTCCGTCTCTCTCTCTCACGCGCGCGACCGCACGCAGCCGTCGCCGCCGACGAGCTCCCCCACGGCCACAGCCATCTTTGAGCCTCTCCGATGTGCCCCCGAGCTCCGCCCGGTGCCCCTCTTCCTCCTCGCCAAGCCACGCAAGCCGAGGATCACCATGCCGTCGTCTTCAAGCTCGTCACCACCGCTTCTGCTCGCCGGACTTTGCCTGTCGATTCGCCGCCTCCGACGCTTCCCCGAGCACGCTGGCCATCCCTACGTCACCACAGTATCCCCCTAGTCGTTTCCCCCTTCTCCCCTGGTCACTTTCGACCTCTAGGCCATAGCCCCGTCTTGGCCGAGAATTCCACGCCGCCGGCGATGTCGCCGCCATCACTGCAGCCACTGAGGCTCGAAAACGAGCACGACACCGTGCTCCTAGCATCTTCAGGAGCTCAGTGAGCCCCTTAGCTAGCCCTCCCGTCCTCTGTGGCCTCGCCCCGCTTGAACCCGTAGCTCCGGCCGCCGCCTCGCTCGTCGCCGGTGCCTCTGCAGGCCACCCCAGCTCCGACCGCCTCCACCATTGGATGCGCGCGAGTGTCAGCGTCCCGTAGCTGCAAACCATGCTCAAAACCATCACCTGTAGCTCAATCCCGGGCAGACTCCGCCATGGCTTGAGGTCGCCGCCGGCCAAACTCCGGCATGCCGACGTGGCGGCGTAATTAGTGCTAATCTCCGTTAATTACCCATCCTAACAGACACTGACATGTGGGTCCCCAAGCCTAATTAGATTAGTCTAAATATCCTGCTTAAATTAGTGCTAATCCTGCGGACCCCATGTGTCAGCTTGACTTTGACTTAGTCAATGTTGACCGGGCCCACCTGTCGGCGACCTAACTAGCCCAGGGTCACTGCCCAATTGGTCCCGCAGGTCAGGTTTGACCTGGACCCGTCCTATTGACTGGATGACGTCATAGTGACGTAATGATGAGGTCATAAATGCTTTTCTGGATTTTAAATAAATCAGAAATGTTTTATTTAATTCAGAAAATGTCCAAAACTTCAAAAAATCATAGAAAATAATCTATAACTCAGAATGAAATAATTTATATATGAAAAATTATGAGAAAAATTCAAGGAATCTGTTTATGGCATTTTCATGCATGTTAGAACAATTTAAGGCCACTGTTTAGGACAAATCCAATAAAGGGCATTTAAATAATCATATATGGAGTTGGAATTTGAATCTTGTATTCAAACCAACTTCATTTAATTGTGTTGCTAGTTGCATTAGCTCAATCAACAACATATTTCCATGTCATTATCATGCATCATGTTGTGCATTGCATTGATTGTGTTCCTTCTTTATTGCCGGTGGTTGTCCCCTCTCGATAGACGTTGTACCGATGCTGTGATCGTTGACACTGATGAAGACCCAATGATATCTTCATAAGTGCCAGGCAAGCAAAACACCCTTGTTCATTCCGATACAATCCCACTCTCTCGCTCCTGCTCTCTTTTTACTGCATTAGGACAACAACGATTCAACTATTACATGTCGCGGTAGTTGAACCCCTTTCCTCTGCATGACCTGTCATTGCCACAGTAAATAGATGAAACCCACTAGCATGAGTAGGAGTTGTTTGAGCCTTGATGTGCCTACTCATTCATGCTTATTTGTCATGCCTGCTACTGCTTAGAGTTGAGTCAGGTCTGATTCATCGGGGATGAATTGGAACAGTGATGAACATGCCCTACTGTGTGTGAGCTAAGTGTGTGAACATGATTTGGTAAAGGTAGCGGTGAGAGGCCATGTAGGAGTACATGGTGGGTTGTCTCATTGAAACCATCCTTAGGAACTGAGTTCTGTGTTTGTGATCCATGAAACAGTTACTACCACGCATTGGGCCCGAAACCAATGGACCCTCTCGGCTTCTTGATCACCCTTGTCCTCTGTCTAGGAGTTGCAACTAGTTTCTGGTGTTTATAGGATATGTGTTGGCGGCCGTGCGTAGCGCTGACCCTAGGGGTGGGCTATGATGCGGTAGATACACCGTGGTCGGGCATGCCGGGCGCCCGTTTGGTGTCTCGGAACCCTGTACACATCGTCCTGGGCCGTATGTGGAAACCTCGGCCGGACTCCCTGCGGATGGAACCTGGATAGGCGATAAACCTGGACTAGAGACTTGAGTGTTTAGGTAGGCCGTGGCCGACACCCTCGTTGGGCTTCCGCTTGAAGGTTGCTGAGTACATGTCGTGTAAACGACGGTAAGTGGTGAGAGCGTGTGTGAAGAAGTACACCCCTGCAGGGTTAACATCATCTATTCGAATAGCCGTGTCCACGGTAATGGACTTCTGGGTTGCCTATAACAGTTCATAGACAAGTGAAAGTGGATACTCTAAAACTCGCAAGATAAGTGTGAGTGCTATGGATGGCCTTCTCGTAGGGAGATGGGAGTGGATCCATAGTGGTGTATTGAATGGTGAATATGTGGACTCGTGTGCGCCACCTCAAAAGAGTTACTTGCAGTCGTAGTTCAGGTTAGCCACTGAGTCAAAGGTGGCTTGCTGCAGTTAAACTCCACCACCCTCTTTGTTGATACCGATGCATATGTGGTTAGTTCTGATGTAAGTCTTGCTGGGTACATTTGTACTCACGTTTGCTTAATTTATGTTTTGCAGAGAGACTTTAGTCTCGCTAGTAGTTTTGCGGGGACTTCGACGTTTAGCTTGATACCTCAGCTACGATCTTGTGCCCTCGGCAGGATCTGGTAGATAGTCAGGCTTCTCAGCCTTCTTCATTTGTAGTTGTCTGTACTCAGACAAGTTAAGCTTCCGCATGTGCTTGTTTCTTGTATGCTCTGTATGTTGGGTCATAAGACCCATGTTTGTGATATCTCGCTCCTCGGAGCCTAATAAATAAATACTTTGAGTCGTAGAGTTATGTTGTGATGCCATGTTGTATTTACACATACAGAGCATATTGTGCGTATGATTGAAATGCTTGGTATGTGTGGGATCCGACAATCTAGTTGTTTATCCTTGGCAGCCTCTCTTATGGGGAAATGTAGTCTAGTGCTTCCTTGAGCCATAGTAGTCCGCTACAGCCCGGTTCACCGGAGTCCTGCTAGCCCAGCACTACTGCTTAGATCACTTGACTGGCCGGCATGTGTTTCACTTCGTTCCTGTGTCTGTCCCTTCGGGGAAATGTCACGTGGTGACATCCGGAGTCCTGCCTAGCCTGCTACAGCCCGGGTTCCCGGAGTCCTGTTAGCCCAGTGCTACAGCCCGGAATCACTTGCTGATGACTGACATGCTCGATGTGATTCATGTATGCCTGTCTCCATAGGTCTTTGCCGCTTTGGGTTCACGACTAGCCATGTCGGCCCGGGTTCTCTGTCATATGGATGCTAGCGACACTGTCATATACGTGAGCCAAAAGGCGCAAACGGTCCCGGGCCATGGTAAGGCGACACCCGTGGGTTACCGTGCGCGAGGCCGCAAAGTGATATGAGGTGTTACCGGCTAGATCGATGTGACTTGGAATCGGGGTCCTGACACAAGTGGTAAAGTAGAACGAGTCAATCAAATTCTGGAAGATATGCTCCGAGCCTCTGTCATCTCGTTCGGAATGGGATGGGAGAAATGCCTTCCATTCGCGGAGTTTGCTTACAACAATAGTTATCAAGCTAGCTTGGGCAAGGCTCCTTTCGAAGTTCTCTATGGACGAAAATGTCGAACGCCACTTAACTGGTCAGAAACCGGGGAAAGACAACTCTTTGGCCCGGATATGATTC
Organism: Triticum dicoccoides; assembly: GCF_002162155.2. NCBI lineage: Eukaryota > Viridiplantae > Streptophyta > Magnoliopsida > Poales > Poaceae > Triticum > Triticum dicoccoides. The sequence continues at coordinate 388,940,701 of NC_041386.1, read as the reverse complement.
AGGAAGCAGAAGAACAGGTTCGCGTTGTTCATGAGAAATTGAAAACAGCCCAATCTCGTCAAAGGAGTAAATATGATCGTAAACATAAGCCTATGACTTATGAATTCGGCGAGAAGGCTTACCTTCAGGTTACTCCGCTAAAGGAACCCATCGTTTCGGTATCAAAGGCAAATTGCCTCCTCGTTACATCGGACCCTTTCGCATTCTTGCCAAACGAGGAGAAGTTGCCTACCAATTGGAACTACCTTCGCATCTTTCCAGAATTCACGATGTCTTCCACGTTTCTCAACTCAAGCGTTGGTTCGCGGATCCTATCCGTGGAGTGGACCACGAAACTCTTGATCTACAAGATAACCTCTCATATCAGGAATATCCCGTTCTTATCCTTGATCAAGCCGAGCGTACCACTCGACGTCATAATATCAAGTTTCTCAAGGTTCAATGGTCACACCATTTCAAGAAAGAAGCCACTTGGGAAAGGGAGGATCGTCTTTGACTCGAGTACCCCACCTTCTTTCCGGAGGATCCTAAATCTCGGGACGAGATTCTTTTGAGTGGGGGTGAGTTGTCACACCCTAGCTAGTTCAAGCATTAGAGTGTGCATCATATTTAAATTCCCTTAAATTTGAAATGTGGAAGACAGAACCCCCAGCACCCCCCTGGAAACAACTAGGGTTTACTAAAATTATTTTCAATGAACCCAAAATGCCCTTCACAAAATGTTCATCATTGCTGGATTGGGCTAAAACCCTGGCAAAAATGGTGCACTCTTTTCTAGGACATTCTGGATTTTCTGAATTAAATCATAAGTATTTGAATATGGGCATTTAAATGCTATAAAATAATCTAAATGCTCAAATAATTCTGGAAATAAGTGTGGGCTGTTGGGAATAATCTAAACAGAGCCCCTCATTATTTTCAGGATTTTTAAAGATGTCTAGGTATTTTTAATAAAGCCCAACACTTGCAGAAAAATAGATAAAAGAAAACAAACAAGAAAAAGGAGAGAGAGAGAAACTTACCAGGCGCAGCCCACCGGCCCACCTGGTTCGGCCCAGTCGACTCGCCTTGCCAGTCGTCCTCCTCCTCCCGCCAGGAGGACAAGGAGCGCGTGGCCGGCGCCTGCGGCCACACGCCGGCCACCTCCTGCTTCCGCCGACGCCCTGGAGGCGTCTAGGAGTGCCACGCCGACCCCCACGTCCCCCTCTCTTTCTTCCCACTCTCCCCATGGCCTCTCTCCCTCTCTGGCTCTCTCCCCCTCTTCCTGCCGAGCGCAGCCGTCGCTGCCGACAAGCTTCACCGCAGCCACCACCGTCCATTTGCTGCCCCGACATGCCAGGAAGTTCCGCCGTCGTCAACTGCATCATGTAGGCTGAACCCCGTGCGCTCGCTCGCCCCGGAGACGCTGCACCGAGCTTGTTCTCAACTCCGGCCACCGGAGATCCCCCTCGCCGCCCCACTCGCTCCAGCCCTTCCTCAAGCTCGCCGATTGCTCCCCTGCAACCGCTGTGAGCTCCGCCACCGTTTCCCCCTCTCCCCGCGCTCTTCCGCGTCCTCCAACCCCCTCTGCCATCGAGGCCGAGAGCTCGGCTCCGCCGGCCATGTCGCCGACGTGGCCACAGGCGCGTAAGCTCGAATCCGAGCACGCCTTCGTCTTCCACGCGCTCCCAGGAGCCTAACGCACCACTCCCCGCGTCTCGCCGTGCCCCGTAGCTTCGTGTTCATCCACGCCCGAACTTCGGCGACCGCCAAGGTCGTCGCCGACGTTGTTCCAAGCCTCCCCGAGCTCCACTTTCTCCACCAAACGACGCGGCTCGCTCCGCGCGTCATGTAGCTGCTCTCCGCCGTCGATTTGGTCGCCGGAGACGCAAAGCCGAGCCCCTCCGCCACGTCTGTCGTCGCCAGCGTCAAGCCGCCGGTGATTTTGACTCAGTTTGACCCCTGTGCGGGCCCAGGTAGACCCCCCTGGGTCTATGACAGGTGGGGCCGGTCTACTAATCAGTTTAAGATTAGTTTTAACTAATTCTAATTAGTTTATACACTGACATGTGGGCCCAGGCCCCACTGACAGCTAATTAGTGTTAATCTAATTCTGTTAACTAGTTTTGACACTGATAGAGAGGGCCCACCAGTCAGGTTTGACCTGGCCGACGCAGTTGACCGCTGACGTCACACCTATGTCATGCTCACGCATTAATTCAATTACTGGAATTATTCTTATATAGGAAATTCTAGAAAATATCCAAAACTTCTAAAAATCATAGAAAATCAACCATAGCTCCAAATGCAAAGATTTATATATGAAAAATGATCAGAAAAATTCAATCTATCCATCTGTAATGGTTTAATGCATGACAAAACAAGTTAACCTTGCTGTTTAAGAAGAATAAGGTAATGCACTAATAAGGCCATGTTTAATGAGCTAATATTTGAATCTTTGATTCAAATGAGTTCATCCCCTTCTGTTTTAGCTTGCATTAGGCCAAGACATTTTCATCTTGCCATATCATAGCATGCATCATATTATTGCACATTGCCATGTATTGATTATGTTCGGTGTGTCTTTCGTGGTAGGTTCTGCCTCCGAGGATAACCCCGAGTATCCGTCTGAAGGGCAGTACCCTACTACCTCTACAATAGGCAAGCAAGCCATTGATCATTCCGATACAAACCCATGTTCTCGCTGCTGCTCTTGTTTACTACATTAAGACACCACAATTCAAACTGTTGTGTGCTACGGTAGTTGAACCCTTATCCTCTGCATGACCTGTCATTGCCACAGTAACTAGATGAAACCCACTAGCATGTGTAGGAGTTGATTGAGCCATGTATGTGATTCCTACCTTGCTATGCCTGCTATTCTTAGAGTTGTGTCAGGTCTGGTTCATCTGGGTGCTGGGCTAGAGTGATATGATTATGTCGGTAATGTGAGGGATGTGTTGACCATGTTTTGGTAAAGGTATCGATGAGAGGCCATGTAGGAGTACATGGTGGGTTGTTTCATTGAGACTGTCCATAAGAACTGAGATCTGTATGCGTGATTTAAGATTCAGCTACTACCACACATTGGGCCCTGAAATATGACCTCGCTCGACTTACTGACCCCTCTCGCCCTCTGTCCAGGAGTTGCAACTAGTTTCTGGTGTTTGTAGGTTATGTGTTGGCGGCCGTGCGTAGCGTTGACCCTAGGGGTGGGCTATGTTGCGGTAGATACACTGTGGCCGGGTATGCCGGGTGCCCGTTTGGCGTCTCGGGACTCTGTACACATCGTTTGGGGCCGTTGAGGACACCCGGGCCGGATTTCCTTGCGGATGGAGCCTGAATAGGCGATAAACCTGGACTAGAGACTTGTGAGGTTAGTCAGGTCGTGGTCTACACCCACGTCGGTCTTCGCTTGAAGTCTGCCGAGCACATGTCGTGTGCAGACGTTAAGTGGTGGAAACATGTGTGACGAAGTACACCCCTGCAGGGTATAAAACTATTCGAATAGCCGCATCCGCGGTAAAGGACTACTTGGTTGCCTATACAGTTCATAGACAAGTTAATGGTTACTACTAAAAGACTCAAGATAAGTGTGAGTACCGAGGATGGCCCTCTCGTAGGATGACGAGAGAGGATCCCCGATGGAGTATTGTGTTGGTGAGTAGTGGACTCGTGTGCGAAAACTATTTTACTGGTGGAGTTTCGTAGGATAGCTTAGCCAAGAGTCAAAGCTGGCTTGCTGCAATAACCCCACCACCTTCTTGAGAATGAGCATGTATAGTAGGTTCTGTTGTAAGACTTGCTGAGTACCTTTGTACTCATGTTATCTTAATTACTGTTTTCAGATGACAACACCGCCCCCTCCGATGGGTTCTACGTAGACCTTGACGTCGACGAGTGACTAGCCACCCAGGTGGTGATCTTGGCCATGGAGGACCCTATGGAGATAGACAGGCTTCGAGAAGCCTTCTTTCTTTCTAGTGTCTGTACTCAGACTAGTTGCTTCCGCATGTGCTTGTATGATTGTATGACTTGAATGTCGGGTCATGTGACCCCTATCTGTATGAACATGTTATGTATGGCTCTCTGGAGCCTTTAAATAAAGTACTTCAGTTGTAGAGTTTTGTTGTGATGCCATGTTCTATGTACTCATATCGGGCATATTATATGTATGATTGAAATGCTTGGTATGAGTGGGATCCAACAATCTAGTTGTTTATCCTTGGCAGCCTTCCTTATGGGGAAATGTAGTCTAGTGTTCCTCGAGCCATAGTAGTCTGCTACAGCCCGGTTCACCGGAGTCCTGCTAGCCCAACACTACTGCTTAGGACACTTGACTGGCCGGCATGTGTTTCACGTTGTTCCTATGTCTGTCCCTTCGGGGAAATGTCACTCGGTGACATCCGGAGTCCTGCCTAGCCTGCTACAGCCCGGGTTCCCCGGAGTCCTGTTAGCCCAGTGCTACAGCCCGGAATCACTCGCTGATGACCGACATGCTCGATGTGATTCATGTATGCCTGTCTCCATAGGTGTGCCGCGTTGGGTTCACGACTAGCCATGTCGGCCCGGGTTCTTTGTCATATGGATGTTAGCGACACTATCATATACGTGAGCCAAAAGGCGCAAACGGTCCCGGGCCATGGTAAGGCGACACCTGTGGGATACCGTGCGTGAGGCCGCAAAGGGATATGAGGTGTTACTGGCTAGATCGATGTGACTTGGAATTGGGGTCCTGACAGTCTGCCGCCCTCATGCCACAGCGTGCGCGGGCTGCTGCAAGCTACGTAGTAGCGACAGCGCCACACACCCGATGGGAACAGGCGAACATGCGACCCGCGCTTGTGGTGGCGCATGAGCTGCTGCGGGGCCGGCTAATGGAGAGCGGCCGCGACGTGTTGCTGGAATGCGTCACCGAGCTGTTGGATGCTGCAGTCAGGGATACACCGCCTTTCCGCTCCCTACTTACATCTCAAGTTGTGGCCAGGTCACACGAAGGGCCTCGTTGCGCCCGCGTGCTCCCAGGTCCACTAAGAGGGCTCGCCAGTGTTAGCACGACCAGTGGTACCAGACATCCGGCCACGCCCTTGCCTCCCTCGGGTGGCGTAGGTGCGGGTGTGGCTCCTCATGGTCCCAATCGAGCGCCGCCCCGCAGCCACCAGTAAGGCGCACCAGGCTCGGTGGCATGGGGCACAGGGCGCCTCGGCGGAGGTTCTGGCAAGGCAGCTCAGGAAGCCTATGTGGCCCGCATGGTGGATCAGGAGTACATGATAAATGACGACCCCCGCATGCTCCATGAGCCGGGCTGGGAAGAAGCGATGCTGGAAGCCGAGGCCTTTTAAGAGCCACCTGGGAGCCTCGCCTACCCCGCCGACGATAACCACCGCATGGTACCACTAATATCTCAGGAGCAGGCTTACGCTAACCATGGGTCACAGCTGGACCAAACCGCGGCGGCAGACAGCGATCCCGGCGCTGCAGCCCCACTCCAGTCGGGGAGGTGCACTGGGGGCTGCACGAAAGGGGTCCGGAGCAAGGCCCTCCCTCATGTCACGGGGCAAGGCTTCACCTGGAGGTAGGTCCTCTGCCGGGGAGGCGCCGGTGAGTCCTCCCCCCGGCGGAGGGCCCGTGGTTGCCGAGGGAACCGCTAGCGTCCCCTTTGCCCCTTGGTGGTCGAGGGTGGCGCAAGGCGGGGCCCTCGTCTGGCGATATGAAGCAAGGCTCGCGCTTGTGAAGGTCTCCGCCCGCGACACTCTCACGTAATAATGAGTAGGGTTGTACACGCCCCGGAGTCTCCAGAGAGCCGCCCTCAGGCCTCGGGGGCTCCCACCCACGTCCTAGTGGAAGCACCATGCTCAGCGCTGGCCGTCGACACTGTCCCCCAATGACTAAGCTCACGGCCAGCAAAAGCACTAGGCTCCGCACTGGTGATAAGACAAGAAGACTAGATAGGTGACGGACGCGGCCATTTGCTTTCAACCCCCTTTTTTGTAGCTCGATTTACCGCCTTTTGGATTTGAACTCGCAGTCATATTTTCGTTGGAAAAGCATGGGGGGCATCTTTTCTCGTTCGTGTTGATTTCTTGAGTGTTCCGGCTCCGTGCCTTGTTTCGAGGCCGGCGCCTGCTGCCCCATCCTCACGAGCGGGGGCTGGGTGTGGTATGCGCGTGCATCTCACCGTGATCTAACGCCCATCTCTCGCAAGTCCTCTCAAGCGGACCGGCAGGCTCCGCAGAAGCCCGAAACCTTGCAAGTACGCGGAGGACTTGTCGGATCTCGAGTTCCGGCAAAACCCTCAAGGTTCGATCACTTGGGTCCGAGCGAATATCTCCCCCTACCGATCCATGTCCTATCTTCGCTAAGATCTCAAGGGCTAACTCGACGAACTCGCAACACAAAGGACACAAGATTTATACTGGTTTGGGCCACCGTTGTGGTGTAATACCCTACTCTAGTGTGGTGGTGGTGGATTGCCTCTTGGGCTAAGGATGAACAGTACAAGGGGAACAACAGCCTCCTAAGGAGAGGTGTTCTTGTGCTTGGTGAACCTGTGGTTGTTCAGATCTCATTCCCCTAGCTATGGTGGTGGCTAGTCCTATTTATAGAGGCCCTGGTCCTCTCCCCAAATATTGAGCGGGAAGGGAGCCAACAACGGCCAATTTGAAAGTCGAAAGCTAGTACAGGTTATCCTGACAAAAGCAGTCTTCGCCTGCAAAAGGCTTTGGTGGTGACGCCGCCTTGGGCTCCATGGTGACCTCCATCTTGCCGTCCTGCAGGTCATGGTCTCGTTGCACCGATATGGAAACTTTTCCTTGACGCCTCAGTACTCCGCGCATGCACTTGCTTCCTTAGCACCAAAGAGGAAACAAGGACACTTTGCACGCTGGCGCCCGCCTAGCGCTAGTCTGATCTTGATCGTCATGGCTCACGTCATTGAAACCTTGCGAGGTTTGCCTTGCCTTGAACTGTTGGCCCCTCGCGAGCCAGCCTGGTGAGGGTGCTCCCGAGGAGGTCTTGTGTCGTCCGCCTCGTGAAGATGGGTCACTCGGGCCCGCTCGCAGTGCCACACCATGGGCCGCATGAAGGCAAGTCTGGGGACCCCCGTTCACAAAATGCCGACAGTAGCCCCCGGGCACAAGGTGCACTCGGGCTTGGCTTTGAGGCAAAGCCAAAGGTCAAGTGCGGAGCACTGCGGGCCCCAATAGCCTGTGGCCTTGGTCGACACATGGCGGTTGATTGGGCGTGGGCATCTCCGCTTCCCCATGCAGCTTCGGTAACTGCTCGACTTGACAAGTCCCTGCGACATGCAAGGAAAAACCATCATTACCTGTGATCATGGGGGCGCTGGTTGGCGTTCTCTTGCTATAAATGGGAGAGGAGCGGAGCCCCCGTCGCCCATCTCTTCCCATTTCGCTTGCTTCAACCCTCGCACCATTGCTAACACCAATGGTGCCCATCCGAAGGTTTTCCGTGGGGAGAAAGGAAAGACTCCCCTTGACAGGCTGGTACCGCTCCCGCCGAAGAAGTGGCCGGCCCACCGCCACGACGAGGCGACAATGAAGGTGGTGATGCTACCTCTTGAGCACTGCGTTGGTACTCCCTTGAAGAGGAAAGGGTAATGCAGTTAAGTAGCGTAAGTATTTCCCTCAGTTTTTGGGAACCAAGGTATCAATCCAGTAGGAGATCACGATCGAGTCCCACCCACCTACACAAACAAATAAGAACCTCGCAACCAACACGATAAAGGGGTTGTCAATCCCTTCACGGTCACTTATGAGAGTGAGATCTGATAGATATGATAAGATAATATTTTTGGTATTTTTATGATAAAGAGAAATAAAGATGCAAAGTAAAATAAACGGCAATAGAAATAACTAAGTGTTGGAAGATTAATATGATGGAATATATACCTGGGGGCCATAGGTTTCACTAGTGGCTTCTATCAAGAGCATAAGTATTACGGTGGGTAAACGGATTACTGTCGAGCAATTGATAGAATTGACCATAGTTATGAGAATATCTAGGTATGATCATGTATATAGGCATCACGTCTGCGACAAGTAGACCGAAACGATTATGCATCTACTACTATTGCTCCACACATCGACCGCTATCCATCATGCATCTAGAGTCTTCAGTTCATAAGAACAAAGTAATGCCTTAAGTAAGATGACATGATGTAGAGGGATAAACTCATGCAATATGATATAAACCCCATCTTTTTATCCTCGATGGCAACAATACAATACGTGTCATTTCCCTTTCTATCATTGGGATCGAGCACCGCAAGATTGAACCCAAAGCTAAGCACTTCTCCCATTCCAAGAAAGATCAATGTAGTAGGCCAAACCAAACTGATAATTCAAAGATACTTGGAAAGATAAACCAATCATACATAAAAGAATTCAGAGAAGATTCAAATATTGTTCATAGATAAACTAGATCATAAACCCACAATTCATCGGATCTCGACAAACACACCGCAAAAGAAGATTACATCGAATAGATCTCCAAGAAGATCGAGAAGAACTTTGTATTGAGATCCAAAGAGAGAGAAGAAGCTAATAACTATGGACCCGAAGGTCTTAAGTAAACTACTCACACATCACCGGAGAGGCCATGGAGTTGATGTAGAGGCCCTCCGTGATCAATGCCCCCTCCGGCAAAGCTCTGGAAAAGCCCCCAAGATGGGATCTCTCGAGTATAGAAGCTTGCGGTGGTGGAATAAGGTTTTCGTGGTGTTCCTGGATGTTTGGAGGGTACATGGATATATATAGGAGGAAGAAGTACGTCGATTTAGCAACTAGGGGCCCATGAGGGTGGAGGGCGCGCCCCTCCCTCGTGGCTTCCTCGGTTGTTTCTTGACGCCCACTCCAAGTCTCCTGGATCACGTTTGTTGAGAAAATCACGTTCCTGAAGGTTTCATACCGTTTGGACTCCGTTTGATATCCCTTTTCTACGAAACCCTAAATTAGGCAAAAAATAGCAATTTGGACTGGGCTTCCAGTTAGTAGGTTACTCCCAAAAATTATATAAAAGTGTAAAATAAAGCCCATTAACATCCAAAATAGATAATATAATAGCATGGAGCAATCAAAAATTATATATACGTTGGAGACGTATCAAGCATCCCCAAGCTTAATTCCTGCTCGTCCTCGAGTAGGTAAATGATAAAAGAAGGATTTTTGATGTTGAATGCTTTCTAACATATTTCTCAATGTAATTTTTCTTTATTGTGGCATGAATGTTCAGATCCGAAAGATTCAAGATAAAAGTTTAATATTGACATAAAAATAATAATACATTAAGCATAGTAACTAAGCAATCTTGTCTTCTCAAAATAACATGGACAAGGAAAGTTATCTCTACAAAATCATATAGTCTGGATATGATACATATTCACCACACAAAATATTTAAATCATGCACAACCCCGATGACAAGTCAAGCAATTGTTTCATACTTTTTATGTTCTCAAACTTTTTCAATCTTCACGCAATATATGAGCGTGAGCCATGGATATAGCACTATATGTGGAATAGAATGGTGGTTGTGCAGAAGACAAAAAGGAGAAGATAGTCTCACATCAACTAGGCATATCAACGGGCTATGGAGATGCCCATCAATAGATATTAATGTGAGTGAGTAGGGATTGCCATGCAACGGATGCACTAGAGCTATAATTGTATGAAAGCTCAACAAAAGAAACTAAGTGGGTGTGCATCCAACTCGCTTTCTCATGAAGACCTATGGCATTCTGAGGAAGCCCATCATTGGAATATACAAGCCTAGTTCTATAATGAAAAATCCCACCCGTATATGAAAGTGATATCATAGGAGACTCTGTATCATGAGGATCAGGGTGCTACTTTGAAGCACAAGTGTGGAAAAAGGATAGTAGCATTGTCCCTTCTCCCTTTTCTCTCATTTTTTATTTTGGCCTTCTTTATGTTTCTTTTCTTTTTGGCCTCTTACTTTGTCGGGTGGTAGGTGCGACATATGCCAACGGGTGGCTTATCATTGTGGGAGCCAATAAGATGTCGCCGGTGCCTGGAAACGGGATGAGGCGAAGACATGCACGCCGGCGAATCTTACCCAGCTTCGGGGCTCTCCGTGGAGATAACACCCCTACTGCTGCTCTGCGGGGTCTCCGCATGATCACTAGATGAATAAGTAGCTACACGATGCTCCTTGAGCTGTTTGGCGAGAGGAGGAAGAAGGGCAAGGCTTGCTCTCTTCTCCTCCCTACGTGGTGTCTAAAACTAGCAGGGATTGATCTCCCTTTGCATGGATGCCCCGGGGGTTTATATAGGCCTACCCCCCGGGGGTACAGTGGTAATCCGGCTGGGCACGGGGCCCAGCCGTCTGTGTCTACGCTCTCCGGCTTCTGCGCCGGCTGCTGGGGCCCGCCGGCTTGTGGGTCCTGCCGGCTGCCGACTCCTTGGTCGACACGCAGGCCCCACTGTCCAGGGCCTTGTCGGCGGCTGGTTACTGTTGCTTAATCTTGGTGATGAGGGCTTCGCCGAGGTGGGCATGGCTACAGTGCCGCCGCCCGGCGGGCGATCGCTATAGCCTCACCGTGTCTTGTCTCCTTAATGGGGCGTCTTCTTCGAGGGAGGTGGCAAGCCGGCTGTGGGGAGCCGGCTCTATCTTGGGCCGACTGGGGGAGGCCTGGCCGCCTTCGGATGTCTCTCTGCCCGAAGGTGCCCACCGCACGTGGGCCGCGCCTGCGGTCCGTTGTGGTTCACATCAGGGTCATCGTGGCAACAGTGCCGCGCCGGACGGGTCATGGCCACCCGTACGGCGCACTGTGCCAGGCGTGCTCCGGGATTCGGGGGTGGCAGGCTTCACTGTAGCCATGCCCCGTCACATCGCCGTTATGTGGATGCAGACTTCGAGGGTACGATCTTGACCGCTTTATGGGAGCTGGCTTCTTGGAGTCGGCCCTCTCGCGGCCGGCTTCTCGGAGCCGGCCCTCCCGCGGCGTTTCTTCATGAGGGCTGAAGTCGGGCCGCCTTCCGATAGCCGGCGTGGAGACAGCCGGCAAGGGGAAGGCGGCCCTGTATCTTGGATTCTTGAGGGCCGAATCGGCTCGTAATTTTTTCAAAAGGGCCAGGGGGAGCCGGCTAGGCTACCCATGGTTATTTACTCCGACAGTAGTCCCCGAAGCTGATCGAGCTTCGAGGCGGACAAACGGACGAGAAGCTAGTTTAGCTTCCTATCCTGAGGGGCCGGCTTTTGCGTGTGCGCGCCGTCTTTGGAAAGCTCCGTTTCTTGTAGGAGGGAACGTGGGTCGCCCTGCGAGCTGACCCCGCGCCATTCCGCGGGCCACGTGGCGAGGAAGTCCTGCCAACGCACGCGCGCGACGGGACGCCGCCGCAGGCCCGGGCCCGCCACTCGCGGGCCTCGGTCCGAGTGCGGATCTTCTGCGGCCCACATGGACCGCTCGCCTCCCCGCGGCGGTTTTATTCTTCCATCAAGGCACAATAATCGCGGGACGTGGGGGAGTGGGCGCAGTTGATCCCCACGTTCCCCCACACTGCACCTCCTCGGCTCCGCTGCACGGTCTATAAGTAGGAGGAGGAGGGGGAGCGGCAGAGGCTCGTGCGCTCTCCCTCACTCCGCCCCTTCTCGCCCTCCTTCTTCTTCTCTTCGCCGCAGCAACTCTTCGCAGTGTCGTTCAGCCGTCGCTTCGTCTTGCTCCCTGCCGCGGCAACCCTTTGCAGCGCCGTTTCGCCGTCGCTTCGTCTTGCTCCCTGCTGCATTGCTCCCATGGCGTTGTCGAGCTCCTGGGATGGCTCTAACGTCCACGAGGACCACGTCGAGTTCCTCCGCCGGACGCGGCGTCTGCCCGGCGAGAACCTAGTGCGGGTTCGTCAAGAGCCGGCGAGGGAGATTTTGCCGGCACTGGAGGAGGGCGAGCGGGTGATCTTCCACTCGCACTGCCTACGCAGCTTCGGCCTCCCGGCGAGCGGATTCCTTCGAGCCTTCCTCGAATTCTACCACCTCCAGCCACATCACCTCACGCCCAACGCGGTGATGCTGCTGTCGGCCTTCGTCACCCTGTGTGAGGGTTTTCTTGGAGTTCTCCCCACGCTCGAGCTCTGGGGGAGTTCTTCCAAAGCAAGCTCGGCACCGTCGTCGCGGCCATGCCCGCCCCCTGCGGAGCCTTCATTGCCATGAGGCGGGCGAGCGAGAACAATCTGTTCCCGTCAATTCCGCTGATCCAGTCGGTGAAGCTTTGGCAGAAGTCTTATTTTTATGTGAAGAACGTCCCCCAGCAAGGCGACTAGGTCAACCTGCCGGCTTACGTAGCCGGCCCGCCGGGTGGGAGGCATCCTTCGTGGACCTGCCGGGCCAGGTCGCTGTCTCAGGTCGGGAATGCAGCCGTCTCCCGGCTTCGGGTGATGATCCAGTCGGAGGGCCTGACCGGGGCCGACTTGGTGGCCGCCTTCGTGGAGCGCCGGGTTCTTCCGCTCCATGGCCGGCCTCACATGATCTACCAGATGAGCGGCCGCTTCGACCCGTACCGGCTGAGCACCAGGGAGATGCCTCACGCAGAGGTGTCTTACATGGTGAATTACATCTCCAACTGCAAGCTTGCCGAGGATTGGCGATACGGCAAGGAGCCGTATTCCCGCGCCAACCCTTCGCCTTTCGTAAGTTCTTTCTTCTTTTCTTCCTTTTTGTAGCCGGCCTCATGATAGCCGAGTCTTGATTAATTGGTTTGCTTTTTAGCAGAACCCTCTTCTTCCGCCGATAGCCGGGGCCGCGGGGGTAGAGCGCCAGCTCCTCCCCGACCGCACGGTGGACGAGCCGACGATCCGGACCTGGGAGCGGCCGCCATGGAAGACGCCATCGTGGGGGAAGGCGACGAGGCCGGAGGCGCGGGACTCGGGGCCAGCTTCAAAGACTGGCCGGACGACGACGAGGTCGAAATGGCCCCACACCGCCAGCTGGCGCCTAATCATCAAGGCGTGGGCTCGTCCGCCGTGCCGGCTGCCCGTGGCGGCACACAGAAGCACCGGGCCGCATCGACCTTCTTCGGCAGGCGGCCGAAGAAATCCAAGGCTTCCACGGCGGTGACCAAGCGGGATGAGGCGGCCGTGAAGGCGGCCCGCTTCTGCAAGGTGGTGAAGCAGCCGCAGGCGGGCTCTGCATAAGTCGTTGAATGTCTTGCGTATATATTTTTTTTGTCTTTTTCGTCCGAAGCTCTTCTAAACCTTTCTTTTCTTGCCGGACAGGGCGCCGCTTTCTCTCGAGCGAGGTCTTGGCGGCTCCATAGTCGGGCCGACTGGAGGGTCCTCAAGCTCCCGCCGCGTGGACCCCCGCGCCGACCTTAGGGAGGCCACGGAGCGGAACGCGCGGGAGGCACGGGAGGAGCGGGAGGCGGCGGAGCGAAGGACCGCCCAGGCGACGAAGGAGCAGGCCGACGCGGCGGCCAAGGCCTGGGCGAAAGCGGCAGCCGCGGAGACGGAGGCGGAGGCCTCGCACAACTGGCCTCCGCTGCTTGTTGTTCCCCTCCGCGCCGTGACCCCCAACATTCCCATGCCCCCGTCGGAGGAGGTCGACCAAGGCCCGCCGGTGATGGAGGGGCGGGAGGACCACATGATCTTCATGGAGGGGGCGTCGCAGACGGCGCCGACTGGAGCGGGCCAAAGCGGCCAATCAGTTGCGGCGCCAGAGCAGCCATCCAGGGGCGAGCCAGAAGCAGGGGCCGGCCTCGAGGTGCAGCCGGCATTGCGCCGGCGTGCAGGGGGTGGCGCCTCCGCGCCGGAACCGCACCGAGCAGCGGGCACCAGCCAGACGGTGGAGGCCCTGGAGGCGGCCAGCGCCAGCACGTCCGAGTGGACTCCCAGCGGGGGGACGAGCGAGCTGAACGTGGCGGCCCAGGAGGTCCGGAACCGGCTTCAAGCTCAGGCCGCCTCACTGCAGCGATACACTCCAGAGTTTCTCTCGACGCGGGCCGTCATCCGGGTGAGTCTTCTGGCCTTGGTTATTTTGTTCTTTTGGTTTCTTCCGTGAGGGCGCGTCAGCGCACCCACTGGGTGTAGTCCCCAAGTTCTGAGCCGGCTGCTGCGCAGGCGGCTTGGAACTTACTAGGTTCTGACAACTAAACTTATCCTTGCTTCCTGTATAATCTTTCAGGAGTATCACAACCTCCGTGCAGCTTCCTTCAACTCCCAGGCTCAGGAGCTGGGCAGGAGAACCGAGGACCTGACCAGCAGCCGGAGTGCGTATTTGTTTCGTTCATCTCCTATGGGGGCGCGCCAGTGCACCCATTGGGTGTAGTCCCCGAGATTCGGGCCGACTGCTGAGCAGCCGGGTCGGATCTTCCTTGACGACTTCACCTTATTAATTTCCTTTGTCTTCATGCTTGCAGGAGCCAATGCCGACTTGAGGGAGCAGCTCAGCGGGGCCCAGGCCGCCCCTCGCACCAAGGAAGCCGAGTACAGCGCCTTGGTCTTGGAGCGTGACCGCCTGGTCAAGAAGTTGGCCGACAAGGAGGAGAGCCATAAGGCGGCCCTGAAGAAGGCGCAGGACAACGAGGACGCCCTGAAGGCCGAGTTCGAGACCGAAGCGGCGGGCTGGGCTGAAGCGAAGCAGGCGCTGAGCGAGGGCTTCAGCCGTATCGAGGATCTGGTCGACGGTAAGCCGCCAAACGGCGAAGGGCCAAGTGAGGGGAATGGTCTTCAGTGCTGAAGCCGGCATGTGTTGCTTGGAGCTGAAGAGTTGGCACCCTTTGCAATGTTTAACTAACTCCTTGGCGTCATCCAAAGCATTCGGCCAAAAGAAACCATGGCAGAAGGCTTTGGTGACGAGTGATCTTGAGGCCGCATGGTGGCCGCATTCTCCTTGGTGGATGTCTCTTAGGATTGCAATGCCCTTCTCTTGCTCGACGCATCGCTGGAGGACCCCAGTGACACTGCGGTTGACGAGTTCTCTGTTGACGATTGTGTATGCTCCGGCTCGGTGTTGGACTTGTCTTGCCTCTACTTCGTCAGCCGGCAGATCTTGGTTTATTAGGAAGTTGAGGATGGATTGAGCCCATGATGGAGCTGCGACCTCTTCTATTGCCAAAACGGCTACTGCGACCAGGGCAGGCAGGCTGGGCGGTGAAATGCTTGAGTCGGCCGCCGCCTGCTGTGTTGGTGTAGTCTCCGGGCCGACTACCACAGTCCCCGAGCAGGGTGTGGCAGTCCCCAGGTCGGGCGTAACTATGGAAGTCCCCGAGCCGCCTGGTGATGCCCCCTGGCCGACTATCAAAGTCCCCGGGTCGCCTTCTTGGTTCTTCGAGCCGGCGGCCGCGTCGGGGTCAGGCGGCACGAAGATGGAATCGGACTCTGGAGATGGCTTGATAGACGGCTTGAGGAGGCATTGTAGAGAGACACCGGTTGGTATTGCTTGCCGAGTGGAGCCTATTCGAGCCAGGGCATCAGCTGGCTCGTTGTCGACTCGTGGTACGTGGAGGAACTCGCATCCTTCAAAATACCCACTGATCTGCTGAACGAGGAAGCGCTAGCTTGCCATATTTGCGTCCTTGGCATCCCAGTCGCCGGATGATTATTGGACCACCAAGTCCGAGTCGCCATAACATAGGATCCGGCGAATGCCGAGTTCTTTGGCAAGCCGGAGCCCGTGTATGAGCGCCTCGTACTCGGCCACATTGTGGAGGCGGTAATGTGAATTTGCAGCGTGTATCTGAGCTTGTCCCCTTTGGGAGAGGTGAGGATGACACCGGCTCCCAAGCCAGTGCGCATCTTGGACCCATCGAAATGCATGCGCCAATGAGTGGAGTCGGGAGCCGGCGGTAGGTACTGGGTCTCGGCCCAGTCGACGAGGAAGTCGGCCAATGCTTGGGACTTGATGGCGGTGCGAGGCTGGTAGAAGATCGTGTAGGGGGCCAGCTCGATGGCCCATTTCGCCACCCGGCCGGATGCATCCCGGCTGCCTATGATCTCGGCCAGCGGGGCGCTACATACAACCGTGATGGGATGCTCTTGGAAGTAGGGCTTCAGCTTCTTGGCGGCGAAGTAAACGCCGTAGCACATCTTTTGGCAGTGCAGGTAGTTCTGCTTCGAGGTAGATAGCACCGTGCTCAAATAGTACACCGGCCTCTGGACCGGCTGGGCTCGGCCTTCTTCTGGGCGCTGGACTACGATGATGGTGCTGACCACCTGGCTGGTTGCAGCGATGTAGAGGAGCATGGGCTCTTTCTCAGTCGCTGCCGCCAGGACAGGCGGCGTGGCCAGCATCTTCTTCAGCTCGTGAAAATCTTGGTCGGCTTGGTCATTCCACTCGAAGTGGTTGGTCTTCTTCATGAGGCGGTAGAGGGGAAGAGCTTTCTCTCCGAGCCGGCTGATGAAGCGGTTCAGGGAGGCCAAGCATCTGGTAAACTTCTGGACGTCTCAAAGTTTGGTGGGAATCGCCATTCTCTCAATGGCCTTGATCTTTACTGGGTTGCATTCGATGCCACGTTCGGAGACCAGGAAGCCTAGGAGCTGGCCGGCTGGCACTCCAAACACGCATTTCTCGGGGTTAAGCTTGATTTGGAACCGGCGTAGGTTCTCAAATGTTTCCTTGAGGTCTTACAGCAAGGTGCCGCGCTTCTCCGTCTTCACCACAATGTCGTCTACGTAGACGTGGGCATTTCTGCCGAGTTGCTTGAGGAGGCACTTCTGCATGCAACGCTGAAAAGTGGCACTGGCATTTCTCAAGCCGAATGTCATAGTCAGGTAGCAGAAGGCTCCGAATGGCGTGATGAAGGCGGTCTTCAGGCAGTCTGCCAGATCTAACTTTATCTGGTGATACCCTGAGTAAGCATCCAAGAAACTCAACAGCTCGCATCCGGCCATGGAGTCTATCACTTACTCAATCCTTGGCAGGGCAAAGGGATCTTTGGGGCAGGCCTTATTAAAGCTCGTGTAGTCTATACACACGCACCACTTGTTGTTCTTCTTTAGCACGAGGACCGGGTTAGCGAGCCACTCTGGAAAGAAAACTTCCATAATAAAGCCGGCTGCCAGAAGCCGGGCTATCTCCTCTCCCACAATCCTGCGTTTCTCCTCCGACAGTTGGCGGAGGGGTTGTTTGACCGGCTTTGCGTCTTCTCGGACGTGTAGTCTGTGCTCGGCGAATTCCTTTGGAACACCCGGCATGTCCTTGGGGGACCATGCAAAGATGTCTCGATTCTCACGGAGGAAATTGGCGAGCTCGCCTTCCTATTTGCTGTTTAGGTTTGCCCCGATGACGGCAAACCTCTCTGGGTGCTCGGGTTCAAGAGGTATCTTCTTCGTCTCCTTGGCCGGCTGGAAAGATCCTTGAGCATCATGCTCCTTGGGATCGGGGGACAAGGCCGACTGCTTGCCGGCCATGGCCACGACTCGGTCCATCATCTTCTTTTCTTCGGCAATCACAAGGGACTCGGCCAGCCGGCTGCTGGCCGCTGTGCACTCAGAGGACTTCTTGTAATTGCCGGCTATGGTGATGACGCCTTTGGTGCTCGGTATCTTCATCTTGAGGTATGCATAGTGGGGAACTGACATGAACCTGGCCAAGGCAGGTCGGCCAAGCAATGCATGGTAGGGGCTCTCCAGGTCCACCACTTCAAACCAGATCGCCTCCCGGCGGAAATGCTCCTTGTCCCCAAAAAGTACATCAATCTTGATCTTGCCAATGGGGGCGCAGGACAAGCCTGGTATGATGCCATGGAACACAGTCCGAGTAGGCATGAGTTGCTTCGTCTTGACATTCAGCTTCTCCATGGTGTCACGGTACAGGATGTTGATGCTGCTCCCACCGTCTATCAGCACGCGGGAGAAACGGGGAGCGTGTCTATCCGTTGCAAGGGTGGCATCCAAAACCAACGCATAAGAGCTGGGAGACGGCATCACCTCTGGGTGGTCGGTCCTGCTCCAGCTGATAGGTTTTTCTGACCAATGCATGTGCTCGGCGGGGTTGGCAGCAACCATGCTGACTTCTTGGTGCTCTCGGTGTTTGTTGCGCCGGTCTTCGGGCTGGCTTGTAAAGATGACATAGGCGGCATGCTCGTCGGGGATGTCATCGTGCACGGCTCTGACTGTGGGCGGAGCGGCCGGCGGCTGCGGAGCCGGAAGCGGCGGACCAGCAGGCATAGGCGGTGCAAGCCCTTCGCCTTTGGAGATTCGGGTGAGCCAGTGGCACTTCCAGGTCGTGTGGTTGGACGGCTTCGTGCCGCTGTGGAACTTGCACGGGGCGTCGAGAGTTTGTTCGTAGGAGAAGGCCGGCTGCCAAGCCGGCTTGCCCCCCCTCTGCTTATTGGGTGCGGACCGCGCTTCGGGCTGCTCGTCTTCGACTGTTGCCACCTGCCTACTGGTGGAGGGCGGCACGGGGCCCTTGCGCTTGTGGTCATTCTGGTGTGGTCGTCGGCTGGAGTCCCCAGCTGGCATCTTGGGCGCCGGGTTGAGTACCTTTCCGGACGCGTCTACCCGGAGTTCGGTCTTCATCGAGGGGTCGGCGGTGGCGTACTTGTCCGCTATGACTAGAAGCTCGTCGAGCGTAGTCGGCTCTTCGCAGAGGAGCTTGTGCTTGAGGAGGGTGCCTTCTCGGCACCCGACAGTGAAGTATTCTATGGCTTGCACCTCGTGCACCCCTTCGCTAGAGTTGCGGAGCTCGGCCCAACGCGTGAGGTAGTCGCGAGTGGACTCGGCGGGGCCTTGTATGCACAAGGAGAGTTGTCTGGGCTTGGGAGCCCGCATTTAGGTGCTGGTGAAGTTGCGGACGAAGGCTTCTGTGAAGTCTAGCCAGCTGTCGATGCTGTATGGCTTGAGGCTGTTGAGCCAGGTCCGCGCTGTGCCCTGCAACATGAGAGGCACGTACTTCACGGCACCACGCCTGTTGCCGTTGGCTATGCTAACCGCCGTGGAGTAGTCGATCAACCAATATTCCGGCTTCACGGAGCCTTTGTACTTGGGCGTGTCTCTTGGGAGCGAGAATCCTTTGGGGAAGGGCTCGTCGCGGATGCGGGGGCCGAAGCAAGGCGGGCCGACATCGTCTTCTTCTTCTAGCACCAGGGATCACGCCAGGCGGTCGATCCGATGGCGGGGGTCGTTCTCGCCGACTCCTTCGCGGCAACCTAGCCGGCCGCTGAGAGTCGGATGCGCAACAGGCGACGGGGTGGGATATCTCTCTCCACGGGGCCGGGGCGGAGGTGGGTTGCCCCGCCACTCCACGGCCCGGGGGTGGCCTTCTCCGTCTCGCTTGATGGAGATTCGGGTTCGGCTTCGGCTGGCAGCCGGCTCTTTCTCGCGCCGCGCGCGGGTTTTGCCCGTAGTCGGCGTCCGGGACGTCACGCCGTGATCTCGGCGCGGGGGAGGGCTTTCCGCGCGGGCGTCTGCTTCGTGCCGCCGTGAGGCCGCATCGATCAGCTGCTGGATGCGTCGGGTCATGTGGGGGAGTTCTTCGGCCCCTAGCCCATCCAGCTCGTCTACGGCCGCCTGGGCGGCGCGCAGGTTCTCGAGCGGAGTGGCGTAGACTGGGCGGTCGACTCCTAGCGTATCGGCGACGACAGCGCCGTGCTGTCTGACAACGCCGGCCCCGCTGGGCCCGCCTGGGGCGGCGTGCCAAAGGCGGCACGGTCGGCCTCGCGTCGTTGGGCTTCAGCGAGGCGTCTCATGGAAACCAACTTCCGGCCCTCCGCAAGGAGGGCAAGGCGGCGAGCTTCCAGTGCTTCAGCGTCGGCATCGGCCGGGAGGGGGATGGAAAAGTCGTGGACCGCCGCGTGCGGGGCGTCGTGGTCGCTTTCGTCGGAAGCGCCGCCGTGGCCGATGACCAGCACCTCGGTGGTGACAGCGTCGTAGCCATCGGCCCCGGGAAGCGGGTCGTTGTAGATCGCGACGTCGGTGGGGAAAGTGTCGAGTGAGGCCGTGTCGGAGTCGACAGGCATCGTATCGGTGGAGCTAACCGACTCCAAGTCCACGGCTGGCTCGCCGGAGACGTGGAGCTGGCTGAGGAGGTTGATGAGGTGGTCGGTGCCTGCGTCGGAGGTGAGCTCGTCGGAGATCAGGGTCTTGTGAAGGAGATCGGCGAGGCTGCTCGCCGCACAGATGTTGGTGACGCCTTGTAGCGCGTCGTGGCAAGCGCCATTGGGCGTGCCGGGCTGGCTACGCTCGCGGGGGAGGAAGAGGGTTCCCGTCCAGAACAGGTCTCCAGACGACGGTGCACCTGGCCCCATGGTGGGCGCCAAATGTCGGGTGGTAGGTGCGACATATGCCAACGGGTGGCTTATCATTGTGGGAGCCAATAAGACGTTGCCGGTGCCTGGAAACGGGATGAGGCGAAGACATGCACGCCGGCAAATCTTACCCAGCTTCGGGGCTCTCCGTGGAGATAACACCCCTACTGCTGCTCTACGAGGTCTCTGCATGATCACTAGATGAATAAGTAGCTACACGATGCTCCTTGAGCTATTTGGCGAGAGTAGGAAGAAGGGCAAGGCTTGCTCTCTTATCCTCCCTACATGGTGTCTAAAACTAGCAGGGATCGATCTCCTTTGCATGGATGCCCCGGGGGGGTTATATAGGCCTACCCCCCGGGGGTACAATGGTAATCCGGCCGGGCGCGGGGCCAAGCCGTCTGTGTCTACGCTCTCCGGCTTCTGCACCGGCTGCTGGGGCCCGCCGGCTTGTGGGTCCTGCCGGCTGCCGGCTCCTTGGTCGACAGGCAGGCCCCACTGTCCAGGGCCTTGTTGCCGGCTGGTTACTGTTGCTTAATCTTGGTGACGAGGGCTTCGCCGAGGTGGGCATGGCTACAGTGCCGCCGCCCGGCGGGCGATCGCTGTAGCCTCACCGCGTCTTGTCTCCTTAATGGGGCGTCTTCTTCGAGGGAGGTGGCAAGCCGGCTGTGGTGAGCCGGCTCTATCTTGGGCCGACTAGGGGAGGCCTAGCCTCCTTCGGATGTCTCTCTGCCCGAAGGGGCCCACCGCCCGTGGGCCGCGCCGGCGGTCCCTCGTGGTTGACATTAGGGTCATCGTGGCAACAGTGCTGCACCGGACGGGTCATGGCCACCCATACGGCGCACTGTGCCATGCGTGCTCCAGGATTCGGGGGTGGCAGGCTTCACTGTAGCCACGCCCCGTCACATCGCCGTTATGTGGATGTAGGCTTCGAGCGTACGATCTTCACCGCTTTATGGGAGCCGGCTTCTTGGAGTCGGCCCTCTCGCGGCCGGCTTCTCGGAGCCGGCCCTCCCGCGACGTTTCTTCATGAGGGCTGAAGTCGGGGCGCCTTCCAATAGCCGGCCTGGAGACAGCCGTTAAGGGGAAGGCGGCCCTGTGTCTTGGATTCTTCAGGGCCGAATCATCTCGTAATTTTTTCAGAAGGGCCAGGCGGAGCCGGCTAGGCTACCCATGGTTATTTACTCCGACATACTTTCTTTCTTTTTTTAATTTTTCATTCGGAGTCTCATCCCGACTTGTGGGGGAGTCATAGTCTCCATCATCCTTTCCTCACTTGGGAAAATGCTCTAATAATGATGATCACCAAACTTTATTTACTTACAACTCAAGAATTACAACTCAATACTTAGAACAAAATATGACTCTATGTGAATGCCTCAGGCGGTGTACCGGGATGTACAATGATGCATGAGTGACATGTATGAAGAAATATGAACGGTGGCTTTGCCACAAATACGATGTCAACTACATGATCATGCAAGCAATATGACAGTGATGAAGCGTGTCATAATAATAGAATGGTGGAAAGTTGCATGGTAATATATCTTGGAATGGCTATGGAAATGCAATGATAGGTAGGCATGGTGGGTGTTTTGAGGAAGGTATATGGTGGGTTTATGGTACCGGCGAAAGTTGCGCGATACTAGAGAGGCTAGCAATGGTGGAAGGGTGAGAGTGCGTATAATCCATGGACTCAACATTAGTCATAAAGAACTCACATACTTATTGCAAAAATCTATTAGTTATCGAAACAAAGTATTACGTGCATGCTCCTAGGGGGGTAGATTGTTTGGAAAAGACTATCGCTCATCCCCGACTGCCACTCATAAGGAAGACAATCAATAAATAAATCATGCTCCGACTTCATCAGATAACGGTTCACCATACGTGTATGCTTCGGGAATCACAAACTTCAACACAAGTATTCCTCAAATTCACAACTACTCAACTATCATGACTATAATATCACCATCTCCATATCTCAAAACAATTATCAAGTATCAAACTTCTCATAGTATTTAATGCACTTATATGAAAGTTTTTATATTAAATCAAATTTCCATGTTGTTCTCAAGGAATCTCAAAATAATATAAGTGAAGCATGGGAGATCAATTATTTCCATAAAATAAAACCACCGCCGTGCGCTAAAAGATATAAGTGAAGCACTAGAGCAAAAACTATATAGCCCAAAAGATATAACTGAAGCACATAGAGTATTCTAATAAATTTCAAATCATGTGAGTCTCTCTCAAAAGGTGTGTACAGCAAGGATGATTGTGATAAACTAAAAATCAAAGACTCAAATCATACAGGACACTCCAAGCAAAAAACATATCATGTGGTGAATAAAAATATAGCTCCAAGTAAAGTTACTGATAGACGAAGACGAAAGAGGGGATGCCTTACGGGGCATCCCCAAGCTTAAGCTTTTTGGTGTCCTTGAATTTTACCTTGGGGTTCCATTGGCATCCCCAAGCTTAGGCTATTGCCACTCTTTGTTCCATAATCCATCATATCTTTACCCAAAACTTGAAAACTTCACAACACAAAACTCAAAATAGAAAATCTTGTGAGCTCCATTAGCGAAAGAAAACAAAACAAAACTTCAAGGTAATGTAATGAAATAATTCTTGATTTATGTTGGTGTTAAACCTACTGTATTCCAACTTCTCTATGGTTTATAAACTCTTTTACTAGCCATAGATTCATCAAAATAAGCAAACAACACATGAAAAACAGAATTTGTCAAAAACAGAACAGTCCGTAGTAATCTGTAACTAACGCAAACTTATTGAACCCTAAAAATTCTAAAATAAAACTATGGACCTGAGGAATTTATTTATTAATCATCTGAAAAAAGAATTAACTAAATAGCACTTTCTAAATAAAAATGGCAGCAATTCTCGTGAGCGCTAAAGTTTCTGTTTTTAACAGCAAGATCAAAAAGACTTTCCCCAAGTCTTCCCAATGGTTCTACTTGGCACAAACACTAATTAAACACAAAAAACACAACCAAAACAGAGTCTAAATAAATTATTTATTACTAAACAGGAGCAAAAAGCAAGGAATAAAAATAAAATTGGGTTGCCTCCCAACAAGCGCTATCGTTTAACGCCCCTAGCTAGGCATAAAAGCAAAGATTGATCTAGGTATTGCCATCTTTGGTAGGCAATCCATAAGTGGATCACATAACAGATTCATATGATAATTTAACTTTATTTATAGGGAAGTGTTCCATGCCTTTATTTAATGGAAATTGGAGTTTAATATTCCCTTCCTTCATATCAATAATTGCACCAATCGTTCTAAGGAAAGGTCTACCAAGAATAATAGGACATGAAGGATTGCAATCTATGTCAAGAACAATGAAATCTACGGGCACATAGTTCCTATTTTCAACAATAAGAACATCATTAATTCTTCCCATAGGTTTCTTAATAGTGGAATCCGCAAGGTGCAAGTTTAAAGAACAATCATCAAAATCACGGAAACCTAGCAAATCACACAATGTTTTTGGAATCATGGAAACACTAGCACCCAAATCACACAAAGCATAACACTCATGGTCTTTAATTTTAATTTTTATTGTAGGTTCCCACTCATCATAAAGTTTTCTAGGGCTAGAAACTTCCAACTCAAGTTTTTCTTCATAAGATTGCATCAAAGCATCAACGATATGTTTAGTAAAAGTTTTATTTTGGCTATAAGCATGAGGAGAATTTAGCACCAATTGCATCAAGGAAATACAATCTATCAAATAGCAATTATCATAATTAAATTCCTGGAAATCCAAAATAGTGGGTTCATTGCTATTTAAAGTTTTAACTTCTTCAATCACTCTTTTAACAATTTTTGCATCAAGATCTAAAAACTCCAAATTTTTGGAACGCCTTCTAGGTAAAGGTGGCTCATCTTCAGTCCCATCATTATCAAGATTCATATTGCAAAACAATGATTTAATAGGAGATAGATCAATAACTTTTAGATCTTTATCTTTCTTTTGATAGAAACTAGAAGAACACGCTTTCACAAAGCAATCTCTCTTAGCACGCATCCTAGCGGTTCTTTCTTTGCACTCATAAATGTAAATTCTCATGGCTTTGAGAGACTCATTAATATCATGCTTAGGTGGAATAGATATAAGTTTCAAAGAATCAACATCAAGAGAAATTCTATCAACGTTCCTAGCCAATTCATCAACTTTAAGCAATTTTCTTCAAGCAAAGCATTGAAATTATTTTGCGAACTCATAAACTCCTTAACACTAGCCTCAAATTCAGAGGGCATATTATTAAAATTTCCATAAGAGTTGTTGTAGGAATTACTAGGAAATGGCCTAGAATTAAAATTACCTCTATACACGTTATTACCAAAATTGTTCCTACCAACAAAATTGACATACATGGATTCATTATTATTATCAATCAAGGTAGACAAAGGCACATCATTAGGATCAGAGGAAACACTCTTATTAACAAACAATTTCATAAGTTCATCCATCTTTCCACTCAAAACATTAATCTCTTCAATTGCATGCACTTTTTTACTAGTAGATCTTTCGGTGTGCCATTGAGATTAATTAACCTTAATATTGTCTAGGAGTTTAGTAGCTTCTCCTAAAGTGATTTCCATAAAAGTGCCTCCCGCAGCCGAATCTAAAAGATTTCTAGAAGCAAAATTAAATCCGGAATAAAAATTCTGTATAATCATCAATATATTCAAACCGTGTGTAGGGCAATTACGTATCATAAATTTCATCCTCTCCGAAGATTGTGCAACATGTTCATGATCAAGTTGCTTAAAATTCATAATATCGTTTCTAAGAGATATGATTTTAGCGGGAGGAAAATACTTAGAGATAAAAGCATCTTTGCACTTATTCCATGAATCAATACTAGTTTTAGGCAAAGACGAAAACCAAGCTTTAGCACGATCTCTAAGGGAAAAAGGAAATAGCTTCAATTTAACAATATCATTGTCCACATCTTTCTTCTTTTGCATATCACACAAATCCACAAAGCTATTTAGATGGGTAGCGGCATCTTCACTTGGAAGACCGGCAAATTAATCTTTCATGACAAGATTCAAGAAAGAAGCATTAATTTTACAAGATTCAGTATCGGTAAGAGGAGCAATAGGAGTGCTAAGAAAATCATTGTTGTTGGTATTGGTAAAGTCACACAATTTAGTATTGTCTTGAGCCATCATGACAAGCAAGCAATCCAACACAAAAGCAAACAAGAAACAAGCAAAAAGGCAAATAGAAAAAAGAGAAGGGGAACAGAAAAAGAGAGGGCGAATAAAATGAGAAGGGTGAAGTGGGGGAGAGGAAAATGAGAGGCAAATGGCAAATAATGTAATGCGAGGGATAAGAGTTTGTGATGGGTACTTGGTATGTCTTGACTTGTGCGTAGACTCCGGGAACGGTGCCAGAAATGGCTCGTTGTTGGGAGTCAAATCTTGACTTGACTTGGCGCGAATCTCCCCGGCAACGGTGCCAGTAATCCTTCTTGTTACCTCTTGAGCACTGCGTTGGTTTCCCTTGAATAGGAAGGCGTGATGAAGTAAACTAGGGTAAGTATTTCCCTCAATTTTTCAGAACCAAGGTATCAATCCAGTAGGAGATCACGCTCGAGTCCCACGCACCTACACAAACAAATAAGAACCTCGCAACCAACACGATAAAGGGGTTGTCAATCCCTTCACGGTCACTTATGATAAAGAGAAATAAAGATGCAAAGTAAAATAAACGGCAATAGAAATAACTAAATGTTGGAAGATTCATATGATGGAAGATAGACATGAGGGGCCATAGGTTTCACTAGTGGCTTCTCTCAAGAGCATAAGTATTACGGTGGGTAAACGAATTACTGTCGAGCAATTGATAGAATTGAGCATAGTTATGAGAATATCTAGGTATGATCATGTATATAGGCATCACGTCCGCGACAAGTAGACCGAAACGATTCTGCATCTACTACTATTACTCCACACATCGACCGCTATCCAGCATGCATCTAGAGTATTAAGTTCATAAGAATAGAGTAATGCTTTAAGTAAGATGACATGATGTAGAGGGATAAACTCATGGAATATGATATAAATCCCATCTTTTTATCCTCGATGGCAACAATACAATACATGTCGTTTCCCTTTCTGTCACTGGGATCGAGCACCACAAGATTGAACGCAAAGCTAAGCACTTCTCCCATTGCAAGAAAGATCAATCTAGTAGGCCAACCCAAACTGATAAACCAATCATACATAAAAGAATTCATAGAAGATTCAAATATTGTTCATGGATAAACTGGATCATAAACCCACAATTCATCGGATCTCGACAAACACACCGCAAAAGAAGATTACACCGAATAGATCTCCAAGAAGATCGATGAGAACTTTGTATTGAGATCCAAAGAGAGTGCAGAAGCCATATAGCTAATAACTATGGACCCGAAGGTCTGAAGTAAACTACTCACACATCACCGGAGAGGCCATGGAGTTGATGCAGAGGCCCTCCGTGATCAATGCCCCCTCCGGTGGAGCTCCGGAAAAGGCCCCAAGATGGGATCTCTCGGGCACAGAAGGTTGCGGCGGTGGAATTAGGTTTTTGTGGTGCTCCTGGATGTTTGGGGGGTACGTGGATATATATAGGAGGAAGAAGTACGTCGGTGGAGCAACGAGGGGCCCACGAGGGTGGAGGGCGTGCCCAGGGGGTAGGCGCGCCCCCTGCCTCGTGGCTTCCTAGGTTTTTTCTTGACACCTACTCCAAGTCTCCTGGATCATGTTTGTTGAGAAAATCACATTCCCGAAGGTTTCATTCCGTTTGGACTCCGTTTGATATTCCTTTTCCGCGAAACCCTAAAATAGGCAAAAAAACAACAATTTGGGTTGGGCCTCCGGTTAGTAGGTAAATCCCAAAAATGATATAAAAGTGTAAAATAAAGCCCATTAACATCCAAAATATATAATATAATAGCATGGAGCAATCAATACTTATAGATACATTGGAGACGTATCAGGTGACGAGGCCTTGGTGCGAGTGGCCTCCTCCCGGGTATCCATTACCCCTCTACGCCTAAGCCGGGCGCTCAGGAGGGAGAGAGGATGAAGGACCGGGAGGGCGCCGTCAAGGGTCGCGACGCCGAGCTGGAGCACCTGGCGCAGGGGCAGGCCGCTGAGCGCGGCCGGCTAGAGGTGCTGGAGCAAAAGGTGTAAGCTGAAAAGGCCGAACTCGATGCCATGGCGAAGGTTCTAGCCGAGGACCGCGCGGCCTTCACGCTTCTGGAGAAGAGGTCTGGCGAGGCCCTGAAATCACTCTATGAGAAGGGCTTGGAGAAGCCGTTGGCCACCAATGAGGACAACCGGCCTAGTTGCTTCCCTACTTGGTCGAGACGCTTGAGGAAGTCATGCGCGGCATCGGCCCCATGGCAGAGGCATAGGCTCGCGTCCTTTCTTCAGCCACGTTGACGCAGGCACCTCCATCTTCACGATCCTTTCGCCCGCCTTGACGAGCTGCTGGAGCCCATGGCTGATGAACACTGCTCAGCCGCCGCCGCAGCCGTGTAAGGTCGGGTGGAAGCCCTGATGGAGAAGTTCAACGCCTTTGCCCCCGCGCCTTCGACCGGTGGTGCAGGTGAAGTCGACGCCACCCAGGAGGGGGCACCTCTTGAAGGTGCCGGCGGTATCGAGGGATGAATGGCTTGCGGTTCCTTTCCTGTTGAAACTCCTGCGACATGTAGCGTGCCTCGTGGAGGCGTTTAAACATGTGTTTGATATTTGGAGAATAGTATGTCTTGTAATATTTGCTTTGAGATTTTGCGATTTCCTTCCCATTTGCTTTACATTCTACGTCGGCAGAGCACGACTCCACGCATACCTCAGCCTCCGTTGGGCCGACCGGATCACTAGGACGGTCCAAGGAGTGAGGGGCTACGTGGTCAGTTAGGCTCCTGAGTCACGATGCTCAAGAGTGCACCTAGACGCGCAAATATCTTGTGGAAAGGAGATGCAATGGTAGGTCTTGTGTTCTACGTCGGCAGGGCCCGACCCCACGCATACCTCAACCGCCGTTGGACCGACCGGAGAACAGGACGGACCCAAGGAGTGAGGGGCTACCGGACCAGTTAGGCTCCTGAGTCGCGATGCTCAGGAGTCCCCCTTGACGTGCAAACACCCTTCATACCTTCGCCCTTGCCGAGGCTCGGGAGGGGCGCGTGACGACCGGGTCCGAGGGACCTGGCGGGGTGGCGTATGATTGGGCATTACCCGAGCGCAGCCCCTGTGCCCAGCCCCCTCGCGCGGCTCTCCCGAAGGGAGGCGTTTTGTTGAGGCCAGACACCGAGCCCGGAGGCTCCCTGAGGTTGATACGGCCGTGAGGACGCCCTCAGTTGTTTATGACCAGGACGGACCATGGCGCTTCTACACTTGCACGGGCATAGCCGATCCTCGGCAGTGTCGACTGCCAGCGCAAAGCATGGTGCCTCCACTGGTACGTGGGAGGGGACTGCCTACTACGGAGAGCCCCCGTAGCGTGTACAACCCCGCCCTCACACGTGGCTTGCACGGCAGGGATAGACGACGTGTGTCTAGGCACTCGTGAGCCAGCACGGGACTCACGAGGCCCTACCTCAAGGCGGGTTGCGCCTGGTCTTGATTCTTGTTCGGTGTGTTGGTCCTGCGAGGTGGTCAGATGATAATCCCCATGTGCAGGGAATCATCGTAGCAATTTCCAAAGGTTGAAGTGATAAGTATGTAGTGTCGAACCCACAAGGAGCTAAAGGTAAGATCAATATTCTCTCAAGCCTTATCTGCCACTGATACGACTCTACGTACACCGAATGCTTGCTTCCAACTAGAAACGAGGAATAAAATTACGTTGTGGGTATATAGTGGATAACTATGTATGATATTGGAGAGCTAAAATATGAAAGTAGGTTTTGTTATCATAAAGTTAGAATATATTACTAAGTATATAAATAGCGAGTGTGGAATAATGGTGGATCGGTGTGCGGAATTGTCCTAGGCAATTGTTGGCAAGACAGGTAATCACTATGCAGTTTCATATGAGGGAGAGGCATAAGCTAACATACTTTCTCTACTTGGATCCTATGCACTTATCACTGGAACTCTAGAAAGCATCCGCAACTACTAAAGATCATTAAGGTAAAACCCAACCGTAGCATTAAAGCATCAAGTCCTAGTTATTCCCATACGCAACAACCCCCTTACTCGGGTTTGTGTTTCAGTCACTCACCAACCCACTATAAGCGAATCATGAACGTATTGCAACACCCTACAGTGGGAATCCCTCACGCTTGCACGACACAGAGGGCACCATAAGACAGCACCAAAATAAAACATACAACTCGTACCAATCTAGATCATCAATTAACCCAAAGACAAAAGATATCTACTCAAAACATCATTGGATCATAATATGTGGCATAAAGCACCATGTTCAAGTAGGGATTACAACGGGGTGCGGGAGAGTGGACCGCGTAAAATAGATGAGGATGGTGATGTTGATAAAGACGATAACCGCAGTGATGATTCCCCTCCCGATGGCACTACGGTCCCACCGAGAGACAGGAGGAGAGGTTCTCCCCCTTGTGCTTGCTCCTCCATGGCCTCCCCCCTAGATGGGGAGAGGTTCTTCCTCTGGTCCTTGGCCATCATGGTGATGATGGCCCCTCCGGGATCCTCCTCCATGCCCTCGGGTGATGATGGCCCCCTCCGACAGGGTGCCATAGAGGGCCTAGATTGGTTTTTGGTGGCTACAGAGGCTTCTGGAAGCGGAACTCCCGATCTAGGTTATTTTCTGGAGGTTTCTGTATTTATAGGAATTTTTGGCATCGGTCTCACATCAAGGAGGTGCCCTAGTCGTCCACGAGGCAGGCCCACGTGCCTG
The DNA here is from genome assembly GCF_002162155.2 of Triticum dicoccoides. Taxonomy (NCBI): domain Eukaryota; kingdom Viridiplantae; phylum Streptophyta; class Magnoliopsida; order Poales; family Poaceae; genus Triticum; species Triticum dicoccoides. The sequence goes on along the minus strand of NC_041386.1, from coordinate 388,910,597 downwards.
GGGGCGGGGTGGGCACACCCCCACCCTCGTGGACGCCCCGGGACTCTTCTGGCCCAACTCTTTTACTCCGGGGTATTCTTTTGGTCCATAAAAAATCATCAAAAATTGGCATGTCAATTGGACTCTGTTTGATATTCCTTTTCTGTAAAACTCAAAAACAAGGAAAAAACAAAAACTGGCACTGGGCTCTAGGTTAATAGGTTAGTCCCAAAAATCATATAAAATAGCATATAAATGCATATAAAACATCCCAGGTTGATAATATAATAGCATGAATACTTCATAAATTATAGATACATTGGAGACGTATCAGCATCACCAAGCTTTATTCCTGCTCGTCCTCGAGTAGGTAAATGATAAAAGAAATAATTTATGAAGTGTGAATGCTAGCAAGTGCATAAGTTTCATCAATAATGTCGGTATTCTAGGAACGGGGGTCCCCAGACTTGCCTACCTGCGGCCCACGGCGTGGCTAAGCCAGTAGGCCGTACGACCCATCTTCATCAATAAGGCATCCAAGACCCTCGCGAGACAGACGGTGCAAAACCTCCTCTGGAGTAGCCTAGCCAGGAAGGCTCATGATGAGCCCAGATCTCAAGGCGGGGCAAACCTCATGAGGCCCTCGTGACGTGAGCCATGACGCATGATACCAGGCGGGCGCCAGCGCGCACAACGTCCTTATTTCCTCGTTGTTGCTAAGGAGGCTAGCGCAGGCGAAGAGTACCGAGGCATTAGACAAAGGTTGCCATATTGGTGCAACAAGACCAAGACCAGGAGGACGACAAGACGGAGGTCATCGTGGAGCCCAAGACGGCATCACCGCCAGAGCTTTTCGTAGGCGAAGACCAGTTTTATCAGGATAGCTTGTACCAGTTGTGCCCCTTCAAATATGCCCGCCGTTGTTGGCTCCCTTCTCGCTCGATATTTGGGAAGAGGACCATGGCCTATATAAGTAGAGCTAGCCACCATAGTAGAGGAATCTCATCTTAGCTTGATCCAACCCGATCGAGAGCCTACTCACAAGAACACCTCAACCTGAGGAGGCTGTTCTTCCCTTGTACTGTTCATCATCTGCCCTAGAGGCAATCCACCAGCACACTGGAGTAGGGTATTACACCACAACGATAGCCCAAACCAGTATAAACCTCGTGTCTTTCTGTGTTGCGAGTTGTCGAGTTCGTCCGCGAGATCTTAGCGAGCTAGGGCATAGATCGGTAGGAAGGAAAGACTTTGCGTGCACCCCAATGTTTGAACATTGAGGGTTTGCCGGAACCCCACATCCGACATCTGGCGCGCCAGGTAGGGGTGCACTGGAGCTCCACTTCCACCAGCCAGCTCGTCGATGCTCCTTAGCCACGATGTCCGGCGACTCAAGGGCCGGCCCGACCATTGTGCAGCCCGGCCAGCCCGGGCAGCGCCGCCTGCCCATGAAGGTCTCGACCCCGCACTCCAGGCAGCACGGGCGCCCAAACTCCGCTGGGCGCGGGCAGCACGGCCAGGCGTCGTCCACCCTCACCCCACGGCATGTACGGGCCGCCGCAAGAGCGGCGAGCCATGCTACAGCAACGGCGCCACACTCACGGCGGGAGCAAGCAAACATGCGGGCAGCACTCACCGTGGCTAGGGAGGTGCTACGGTGTAGGTTGATGGAAAGCGGTCGGGACACACTGCTAGAGCGTGTTGCCGAGCTGCTGGATGCAGTGGCATCGGGAGCAGCACCCTTTTACTATCGACTTCCTCCCTAGGCCACTGCAGGGCTGAGCGGCGAACCTCACCACATCCGCACGCCATCAACTATGCCCGGGGGCTTCATCAACATCAGCACGGCCAGTGGCGTAGGGGGCTCCGACTCCCCTATGCCGCCCGCGGTGGGCGCTCGTGCAAGCGTCACCCCCACGGTCCCAGTCGGATGCTGTGCTTTCATTCCCAGGGCGCCACCATGGGCTGAGCAACATGGAGCATGGGGCACCACGGTGAGGTGTTTGGGGTGACTACCCTGGAAGCCTACGTGCACCGCATGATGGACCAAGGGTACGCACCAGAGGATGACCCTGGCTCGTTCATTGGAGAAGATTGGGGAGAGGGGGCGCTAGGAGTCGGAGCCTTCCAAGAACCAACAGAGAACCACAACAATCACACCGACAACGGCAGCTACAGGGTACTGCTAATTTCTCAAGAACAGGCTTATGCTAACCATGGGCTGCAGATGAATCAGGTTGCAGCGTAGATCGACGACCCTGGCATGGCGGCACCCGTTCCAACAAGGGAGACACGCTCGGGGCCGCCGGGAGAGAGCCAGGAACAAGGTCCCTCCCCAAGGCACGCGAAACCAGGGGACACTCGGAGGTAGGCCCTCTCCCGGGGTGGCTTCGACAACACTTCCCCCAGCAAAGGACTCGTGGTCGCCGAGGGAACCGCTGGCGTCCAGTTTCCCTCTTTTGTGTCGTTCTGGTGACCAGTCGGCTCAAAGGAGGTCGAGGGTGGCGCAAGGTGGGGCCCTCGTCTGGCGATACGAAGCAAGGCCGGTACCTGTGAAGAAGGCCCGATGCCTGTGAAGCTCGCCGCCCGTGACACTCTCACGTAATAATGAGTTGGGGCTGTACACCCCCCGGAGTCTCAGGAGCACCGGCCTCAGGCCCTGGGGCTCCCTCCCACGCCTAGTGGCAGCACTTAGCTCCGCGCTGCTGAGAAGACTTGAAGACCCAAAGACTAGACTAGGTGTCGGACACGGCCTTTTGCTTTGGATCTCTCTTTCTGTGGCTTTTCTTTCTCTATCTGGACTTAAGTTGAAGATGAATTTTTATCGATGCGCGCGGGGGGTGCCTTTTCTCGTTCGAGCCGTTTCTTTCCTTCTGGATCTCATTTGGTTTGGGACTCATGTCCATCGCCTTTCCCTTCCAAAGCTCCTCGTGAGCCAGACCGCGCAAAGCGCACGCTCGTCAAGCACGCGCTAGCACTGCGCCTGGTGCTCACCTCTTACGGGGCCCCCTCAAACGGGGCGATAACTCCGCAGGATTCTCAGGAACTCGTCGCCTCACGACCCAGCCCTAAGCTAGCGCTATCTAAGGTAAACCACATCGGGGAGCTCACCCCCAGCTTCATGAGCTCACGAGGACACATACCCACATCGCATAGGAAAGTAAAAACTGCAATTTGCTTACATGAGGGGCTCCCCCTCTCAAAATACTCTTACAAAGTCTTCCAAGGGCCACGCCCGAGTTTTGCGTGCAGGATGAAACAACAGGCAAACATGGGATCAGCCAGAGATATCAATCACTACATCACCCGCGGACACGTCACTCACGTCATCGTCAACTTCGTTGGTATCGCCGCCGCTGTCGGCGACGCCCCCGTTACCGTCATTGACCACGTCACCTTCATTTGTGACGACCACCACCACGTCATCCTCCGAGGTGAAGGCCCTGACCAATGCATCGACATGGTCCTCTATGCAACGCACCAAGTCGCCCCAGACGGCCGTGGGTACGGGGGCAATGGCGGCGTCGAAGTCGAAGTTGGGGTCGGCATTCAGAAGGTGGCTGAAGACACGGGAGAAGGCGCGCTGAAGCAGACCCCGACCCCTCTCCTCCACCAGTTGTCGAGCCCTGGCAGATTGAGCCTCCAGGCGCGTCACCACCTCGGTGAATAAGGTTAGGTGGCTAGCATAGTCATTCGTGTGAGGGGTCGGGGCGTTTTCGTCGTAGATGTAACCTAGGGCGGTGTTGGCCTTGTTCCGAAGGTGTTAAAGCATAGGAGCATGCTCGCGCTACAGCATTCGTTGTTGGAGCACTTCCTCCATGTTTTGTTGTGCGACGGCCTCGGCGTCGTCAACTCGTCTCCAAAGGGAAAGCAGCTCGGCACCGGCGGAGGCCAAGTCCACCTACGCCGTAACCATGGCGGCGGCTGTGGCCTCCACACGCCTCTCGACCTCGTCCAACTTGGGCCTGAGGGCGGTGGCCTTGACCGCACCCTCTAGACCGGTGAGCTTCGGCTTCAAGTCGTACATGCCCTCCAGATCTGCGCGAGCCTCGGCCACCCGGCGATTGATCTCCTCCTCAACTCCGGCCTCGCGGGCCCCGACGGCATCTTCTGCTTGAGCGACCTGACATCCCTTGTCTCCAGTCGCTCGAGCTCGAGGCTGCGCTCCATGGCTTCCAGGGCTAGCGTCTCCTCGCGCTGCCGGACCTCCTCTTCCTTTGCAGGCGTCCCCCTCAGCGATGCAAAAGCGGCCCCGCGCACCTCCACTTGCTGCTCAAGTGACGCACTCCAGGCCTAAAGCCCCCATGCGCGCTCCTCCGCAGCCTCGCGGCGACGATCGGCCTCACGAGCTTCTTCCAAAGTTAGCGGGCGGGCCTCATTGGCAATCTTGAGGGACACCGCGGCCTTCGCGTTCTTGAGGTCGTGTTGATAGCGACCAAAGTTGATGGCCATTCGCAGCTTGCGCCGCTCCTCCACCAACCGAAGACCTTCAGCCTCAAGACGCGAGTCGACACCAGCAAGCTCTTCACCAAGGCGGCTCATCGCGCCCATCGCCTCCTGGAAGAGCTCGTGTCGGACTATGCTGCGCCCGCGCTCGAGCTCGAACGCTCTACCCACCTCGTCCTCCACCTCGAGGATGGCGGGTGGAGCATCAAGTGGCGCGCCAACCTCCCGGTTGGGGGCAGGGGGGATGGCGCCGTGCCTGATGTCAGCCCATCCTCGCAAGGAACCCAAGCTGATCGAGGCTCACTGCTTGAAGAGGAACCGAAGACCGAGGTCAGCCAGTGACTTCTCATGAGCAGAGGAGGAGTCTTGGGCACACCCGCCAAGCTCCACGCCAGACCGTGGGTGAGGGGCGGCCAAACCACAGACTCAGCATGCCCCGAAGGCGGGGACGCTCCTCCGACCGACGCTGCTCCAGGGGCGGCATGTAGGCCAGGAACGCTCAATGCCGACAGGGGAGTTGATGAAGGAGGAGGCCGCCTCTCGGAAGACGCAACAGCTTCAGCAGAAGGAGCCCTGGAGGACAGGCGTCAGGATAAGAAGACCACACACAAAAGCCACGGCAACAACGTACTTACGCGTCAATAGCGATGTACTTCTGTTGCTTCAACGACCCAAAGATGTTGCTGCCGCTGGGGGATCCCTTCCTCTTGCGGAGCTCCCCGAAGTCCACACAAAGGCGACCGAAGCGCTGGACGTGACTGCCGGTGCGCGGCAGAACCCAAGCAGGAGGGATGGCCTGAGGGGAGCCCGGCTGAGGCGAACAGCCTAGCTCCCTCCAACCGCGACCTCCTGAGGCTCCTGGAGCCTCAGCTTCGGGAGCCGCATGCCGCATCTCCTCGGCAGCCGACGCCTCAGGAGGGGCGTCGCAGGCCCCCCAGGACGATGCCCCCGGATCACCACCCGACATGTGCTCCTCAGCACCTGAGCCGCCGGCCCCTGTCGTAGCTCGCTCCCCCGCACCGTCACCTAGGGCGAGCCCGGCACCGGGGGCGAAGAAGGGGACCACAATGACAGGGTTCTCGCGGAGCCCCACCAAGCCGACTGGGCGCAGCCCCCACTCATCAAAGGAAGGCATGTTCGCGGCAAATGTGACTTTGTTCTCGCAGCGGTACAACATGCAGCTGTTCCTGGGCATCTCGTCTGGCAGAGGGACACCTGATAGGACCGTGAGCACTGTCTGCCACACAGCAAGAGGAAGCCCCTCCTCCTGAAACCTCATGTTGTCCTGTCTGCTGAGCACGTCCCACATCGGGCGAGAATGGCGCTGGAGTGGAGCAACTCGACTCCTGATGAACTCCCTCACCACCATGGACGCAGTCACGCCAAGGTCCTTCAACCACATCAGCCTGGCCCAGACGGGGGCATGGCAGGGGCTCGTGAGCTTCTGATGACCCCAACCGGAGTTTGGAATAGCAGGCCCCACCACAGCTTGGAGCAGAGGGTTGAGCACGCCTGCGTCAACAAACACCCATCGCGTATGGAACTCGCTCATGGATGAAGGGAGCTCGAAGTCGATCCCCACGCTTGTCGTCGCAACCACGGCGTGGAAACCCACACACCCTGAGCTCTGCCGGGGACCGGAGAGATGCAACGAGAAGAAATGGCTGAGGAGGGCCATGGAGGGGGCGATGCCCACCATGGCCTCGCACATGAAGGCGAAGACGGCGAGAAGGGTCACAACCTGAGGATCGAGATGGAGCATGTGGATCTGATAGTGCTCGAGCACCGCATTGAAGAAGGCGGAGGAGGGAGGAATCAGGCCAGCCCAGAGGGCATCAATGAAGATCGGAACCTCGGTAACTGCCCGAGCCATGCTGGTCCGAGATGCGGGCCAAGCCTGCGTCTCTCCCCACTCGTTGAAACTGGAGGCAAGCATGGGGCGCACCTTGTCCATGGCCTCGTCGTTGAGCACCCGAGGCCGGCCGAGCGCCGGCTCGAAGGATGGAGGCGCAGTTGGCGAGGACAGAGGTTTCTTCCCCTTTTCAGCTTGTTTTGGCGCCATGGCAGTGAAGCGGGTGGAGCACATGTCGGCTTGACAAGGCGGAGCAGGGCGTCGAGGCAGCAAGGAGATTCGAAGAGCCGGGCGTGGCAAAGGAAGAATAATTGTGTAAAAGGCGGGGCCGCATAGCCAGGCGGATTCAAGGGCAGCGTGGGGAAGCGGAGACGCCCACGTCCAATCAACCACCACACGCCAATCGAGGCCGCAGGCTTTTGGGGCCCGCGGCACTCCGTACTTGGCCCTTGGCTTCGCCGCGAAGTCAAGCCCGAGCGCACCTTGGGCCCGGGGGCTACTGTCGGTGTTCAGGGAACAGGGGTCCCCAGACTTGCCTGCCTGCGGCCCACGGCGTGGCTAAGCCAGCAGAGTCCAAGCCTCGCGAGGCAGACGACGCAAGACCTCCCGTGGAGTAGCCTAGCCAGGAAGGCTCACGAGGAGCGGAGATATCAAGGCGGGGCAAACCTCACGAGGCCCTCGTGACGTGAGCCATGACACACGATACCAGGCGGGCGCCAGGCGGGCGCCGGCGCGCACAGCATCCTTATTTCCTCTTTGGTGCTAAGGAGGCCAGCGCAGGCGAAGAGTACCGAGGCATCAGACAAAGGTTGCTATATTGGTGCAACAAGACCAAGACCAGGAAAACGACAAGACGGAGGTCATCGTGGAGCCCAAGACGGCGTCACCGCCAGAGCTTTTCGCAGGCGAAGACCACTTTTGTCAGGATAGCTTGTACTAGTTGTCTCCCTTCAAATTTGCACGTCGTTGTTGGCTCCCTTCTCGCTCGATATTCGGGAAGAGGATCAGGGCCTATATAAGTAGAGCTAGCCACCATAGTAGAGGCATCTCATCTTAGCTTGATCCAACCCGATCGAGAGCCTACTCACAAGAAAACCTCAACCTCAGGAGGTTGTTCTTCCCTTGTACTATTCATCATCTGCCCTAGAGGCAATCCACCACCACACTATAGAAGGGTATTACACCACAACGGTGGCCAAAACCAGTATAAACCTCGTGTATTTCTGTGTTGCGATTCAACGAGTTCGTCCGCGAGATCCTAGTGAGCTAGGGTGTAGATCGGTAGGAAGGAAAGACTTCGCGCGCACCCTAGTGTTCGAACCTTAAGGGTTTGCCGGAACCCCACATCAGACAAATAATAGTTCCAATCACTTTTTCTAGCATCATTATATATCATAACTGTAGCTCATTTTCATAAAACTTTTAATGATCAAGTAACAAGCTATTCACATGTTAAAGTATAGATCATAAACTTTCTTGAAACTAACAAACTATATTCTCAGTTATCAAACAATTGCAATTCATCTTATTTTCAGGAATGGTCTATGTCAGAGCTTTGATTTAGCTTACTCCACATACTCAACTATCATTTAATCTTTCACAATTGCTAACACTCACATGATATTTATGGGTTCAAAGTTTTAATCGGACACAGAGAAAGATAGGGGCATATAGATTCGCCTCCCAACCTTTTACCTCAAGGGTAATGTCAACAATAATAGTTCGTGATAACTTACATCCAATTGGATATGTATATCAGGATCTTTCCAACACAATGTGCTTGCCAAAGGATAAAATGTAAAAAGGGAAGGTGAAGATCACCATGACTCTTGCATAAGGTAGAAGATAAAAGTAAAAGATATGCCCTTCACTGAGGGAAGCAGAGGTTGTCATGCGCTTTTATGGTTGGATGCACAAAATCTTAATGCAAAAGAACGTCACTTTATATTGCCACTTGTGATATGGATCTTTATTATGCATTCCGTCGCTTTTATTTCTTCCACATCACATGATCGTATAAATCTTATTTTCTCCACATTAATAGATAATACATATTTAGAGGGTATTTTTTATTGCATGCACCGATGACAATTTACTTGAAGGATCTTACTCAATCCATAAGTAGGTATGGTGGACTCTCATGGCAAAACTGGTTTAAGGAATATTTGGAAGCACAAGTAGTATCTCTACTTGGATTAAAGAATTTGGCTAGCATGAGGGGGAAAACCAAGCTCAACATGTTGGATGATCCAAGACAATATACTTTATTTCGGATATAAGAAAACATAACCCATTACGTTGTCTTCGTTGTCCGACATCAACCTTTTAGCATGTCATATTTTAATGAGTGCTCACAATTACAAAAGATGTCCAAGAGAGTATATTTATATGTGAAATCTCTCTTCCTTCAATATTCTTTCATGAATTGTTCAAGTGACCAATTCTATGTTTGCTAACTTTCAATAAGTTTACTAACAATACTTATTCTGTGTGAAGTCATTACTCCCCATGGTATAAGCATATGAAACATATATAAATTGATATTTATGATATTCAATTCATTCAACCATTTACTCATACGATATATGTGAAGCACATGAGTAAATGACAAACTACTCCAAAACGATATGAGTGAAGGACACTGAGTAGTCAAATAATTAACTAGCCATGGGAGGATTCTTTTTCATTTAAAATTTCAGATCCAATGATTTTATTCAAACAGCAATTAAAATTTAAAATATGCTCCAAGAAAAACACATATCAAGTGACGAATAAAAATATAGCTCCGACTAAGGTATACCGATAGTTTTTGAAGACGAAAGAGGGGATGCCTTCCGGGGCATCCCCAAGCTTAGTCTGTGGAATATTCCTTGAATATTACCTTGGGGTGCCTTGGGCATACCCAAGCTTAGGGTCTTTCCACTCCTTATTCTCCTCATATTGATATCTCACCCAAAGCTTGAAACTTCAATCACACAAAACTTAATGGAACTTCGTGATACAGGTTAGTAAGATAAAGAGTAAACCATTCACTTTGGTACTGTCAAAGACAAGAATCATAATTATTATCACACAATTCCTACTATACCATATCATTTCTACAATTTATATGGAGAAATATAAGTCATAGAAACTAGAAAACAAGCAAACTATGCAATGAAAACAGAATCTGTCAGAAACAGAACAGTCTGTAATGATCTGAACACTAACCATACTTCTGCTACTCAGAAAATTATTAAATAAATTGGTGGACGTGAGGAATTTGTCTATTAATCTTCTTCAAAAATAATCAGCACCAAAGCACTCTTCTGTAAAAAATGGCAGCTAATCTCGTGAGCGCAAAGTTTCTGTTTTTGACAGCAATATCACATTAACTTTCACCCAAGTCTTCCCAAAGGTCTTACTTGGCACTTTATTTAAGCAAAATCTATAAAACATGATTAATACAGTATCTTAATCCTGTAAACACACAAAAACAGTAAGGGTAAATATTGGGTTGTCTCCCAACAAGCGCTTTTCTTTAATGCCTTTTAGCTAGGCATAATGATTTCAATGATGCTCACATAAAAGATAAGAATTGAAACATAAAGAGAGCATCATGAAGGATATGACTAGCACATTTAAACCTAACCCACTTCCTACGCCTATGTATTTTGTGAGCATAGAATTTATAGGAACAAGAATCATCTAGCACAGTAAGGAAAAACTAGTATAACTTCAAAACTTTAAGCATATAGAGAGGAAACTTGATATTATTGCAACCCTACGATCATGTATTCGTCCCTCATAATAATTTTCAGTGGCATCATGAATGAGTTCAACAATATTACCATCACATAAAGCATTCTTTTCATGATCTATGAGCAGAGAAATTTTACTACTCTCCACATAACCAAAATTCTCCTCATTCGGAATGGCGGGATCGCTAGTTGCTAAAGTTGACACTCTTCCAAACCCGCTTTACATGATAGTATTATTCATACTCCAAAAGATATAAGTGAAGTTCATGGAGTGTTCTTCAATTAATATAGACTAACCAATATCTAAACTCAAAATATATAAGTGAAGCACACGAAGCATTATGTAAAGCCATTCTCAAAAGATTTAAGTGAACCTCAAAGAGCAATTCTATAAGATCATACTTAGAAGATTTAAGTGAAGCACATGAAGTATTCTATAAATTTATGGAGGGACATCTCATACTAGCATGGTCCTTAAAGAAAAACACAAAGGACACAAATGATGTGAACAAGACAAAAACCGAGGTGTACCGATAATTTGTTGAAGAAGAAGGATGGGATAACAACCGGGGCACCCCCAAGCTTAGATGCTTGAGTATCCTTAGAATATTTACTGGGGTCTTGGGCATCCCCAAGCTTGAGCTCTTTCCTCTCTTTATTCTTCTCACATCGGTAACTCCTCGTTCTTCGAACACTTCATCCACATAAAACTTTAACAAAAACTTTGTGAGATCCGTTAGTATAATAAAGCAAATCACAACCTTTAGGTACTGTTGTGAACTTGCTCTAAATTCATATTGGTGTAATATCTACTATATTCCAACTCATCCATGGTTCATACCCTCTGATACTACTCATAGATTCTTCAAAATAAGCAAACAACACATAGAAAACAGAATCTGTCTAAAACAGGACAGTCTGTAGTAATCTGGAGGTTTAGTAAACTTCTATAACTCCCAACATTATGAAATAAATTTAAAAATTTGACCAACTTATACATAAGTAATGTGCAAAAAGTTTCAGACCCATTTGACTTCCCAGTAAAAATGTAAAATCATGCGCTACAGCCAAATTTTATGTTTTTGTTCTACACATAGTAAACAAGCAATCTAATCATTCTAAAACCAAAGCTTGGCACATTATTTTTATAATACAATGGATATATGAGGGGATAATTATTTAAAGAGAAACTTCCATGAAAGATTCTACATTGTTTCCGTGAGCATGAACACGAGTGCTCAAGGTGGACCCTCACTTCTTCAATGCATAACTTTCCAATCACTTCTCTTTTTGAAAAACTTTTTAGGCATGAGAGGCAAGTAATTTTTTTTGTATTTTCAAAAACAAAATTGTATGTTTCACCCACAACTAAATAGAAACAAAAAAGCAAATACAAAATCTATTTGGTGAAGAAAGCAAACAAGCACACACAACAATATCAACCCCACACTATTGCTCCCCGGCAACGGCGCCAGAAAAGAGCTTGATAATCCCCAAGTGCAGGGAATCATCGTAGCAATTTCCAAAGGTGGAAGTGATAAGTATGGAGTGTCCAACCCACAAGGAGCGGAAGGTAAGATCAATATTCTCTCAAGCCCTATCTGCCACTAATACGACTCTACGTACACCGAACGTTTGCTTCCAACAAGAAACGAGGAACAAAACTATGTTGTGGGTATGAAGTGGATAACTTTGTATGATATAGGAGAGCTAAAATATGAAAGTAGGTAATGTTATCATAAAGTTAGAATATATTAATAAGTATTATAAATAGCGAGTGTGGAATAATGGTGGATCGGTCTGCGGAATTGTCCTAGGCAATTCTTAACAAGACCGGTAATCACTATCACAGTTTCATATGAGGGAGAGGCTTAAGCTAACATACTTTGTCTACTTGGATCAAATGCACTTATGATTGGAACTGTATCAAGCATCCGCAACTACTAAAGATCATTAAGGTAAAACTCAACCATAGCATTAAAGCATCAAGTCCTCTTTATTCCCATACGCAACAACCCCCTTACTCGGGTTTGTGTTTTAGTCACTCACCAACCCACTATAAGTGAATCGTGAACGTATGGCAACACCCTACAGCGGGAATACCTCATGCTTGGGCGACATGGAGGGCACCATAATACAACACCAAAATAAAACATACAACTCGTACCAATCTAGATCATCAATCAACCCAAAGACAAAAGATATCTACTAAAAACATCATAGGATGGCAACACATTATTGGATCATAATATGTGTCATAAAGCACCATGTTCAAGTAGGGATTACAGCGGGGTGTGGGAGAGTGGACCGTGTAAAAGAGATGAGGATGGTGATGATGATGGTGATGTTGATGAAGACGATCACAACAGTGATGATTCCCCTCCCGATGGCACTCCAGTTCCATCGAGAGAGAGGAGGAGAGGTTCTCCCCCTTGTGCTTCCTCCTCCATGGCCTCCCCTGGATGGGGAGAGGTTCCTCCTCTGGTCCTTGGCCTTCATGGTGATGATGTTCCCCCCGGGATCCACCTCCGTGCCCTCCGGTGATGATGGCCCCCTCCGGCTGGGTGCCAGATAGGGCCTAGATTGGTTTTTGGTGGCTACGGAGGCTTCTGGCGGTGGAACTCTCGATCTAGGTTATTTTCTGGAGGTTTCTGTGTTTATAGGAATTTTTGGCGTCGGTCTCACGTCAAGGAGGTGCCCGAGTCGTCCACGTGGTAGGCCCACGTGCCTGGGGGGCGCCCCCACCCTCATGGACGCCCCGGAACTCTTCTGGCCCAACTCTATTACTCCGGGGTCTTCTTTTGGTCCATAAAAAATCGTCAAAAATTGGCACGTAAATTGGACTCCGTTTGATATTCATTTTCTATAAAACTCAAAAACAAGGAAAAAACAGAAACTAACACTAGGCTCTAGGTTAATAGGTTAGTCCCAAAATCATATAAAATAGCATATAAATGCATATAAAACATCCAAGGTTGATAATATAATAGCATGAATACTTCATAAATTATAGATACGTTGGAGACGTATCATCAAACAACCTGCGTCGAACCAATCTCCTGAGGTTATCTCATGAGAAAGCCAAGCACCAACGGCCCCAGGAGGTGACGTGAACGGAACCGGCCCGCTAGAAAGAGCTCAGCAGTTGGATTTATCGAGGTTGCAGGTACGGGCCCGAGCACAAACGCCGTGCCCAACCCTCTCATGCGAAGGGTCCTGAAGAAAGACGACCCGTGCGCGGCTCCCGCGGTGGGCAACAATCAAGCAGGTGATAATCATAGAAAGCTTAAGCATGGAAGGCAAACTAGCTTAGGTATGTGCATGAATGATACATGCCATTGGGTCCGCCCTGAGCGGCTTGGGGATGATGCAGCCCGAGGGGCGCCCCCAGCAAGGTAAGCTAAAGGCATAAAAAAGAAGGGATACATGCCACAGGGACGGACCCACGCATCCTGGGAGTAATGCAGCCGCCTGGGCGCTCCCAGCTAAATGAACTTGGAAAATGTCACCTGGTTCCGTTGATGAAGGGGTGTCGAGGCAGCTGAAGGTACGCGGCGAAGGGGTTGCCCCTCATGAGCCATCCGGGGTCCTGAGCCTCGGGAGGACCTGGGGGTCCAAGTGGTTCCTTGAGGACCGTCGCCATCTCCGCCAGGACTGCGTGGTGCCTGGCCTCCTGACCCGCCATGACGCTCCGCAGGTTGTGCTGGAAGGCAGCAGCCACGCTCGGCAGGCCGAACGGCATACGAACGTAGCTGTGAGGTGGACCTTCACAACGCCCAACACTCGAAGGCCAGAAGCACTCCTGAGATGCGGCTCGGTTGAGCCCTGGTATGTCGATGCAGACGCGCAGCTCACCACCCTCGCCTGGGTGGGGAGCAACGCCAGGTGGGCTGCGATCGCGGCGTATTGCTCTTGCTTCCTGAAGCTCCTGAGATACTGTGGTGATGAACTCCTAAGCGCTGGGTGCTCCTTGCCCAGTGTCCTCCTGAGGGAGATGTGCCGTGAAACACACCTCCAAGTGGTGCCCGAGCGCATCCCTCGTGACGTTGCCAACGTCTGAGGCCCTCCAGAAGAGAGCCCCCGAGCCCTGCCCGAGGAGGGCGCCAGGCGCACCTTCCTATGCGACAGAGGGAGGCGCCCCAGGTGCGGGCGCTGTCCTAACGAGGTGCCACTTGCCGCACTGCCCTCCTGAGGTCCGGCACGGAGTAGCTGCTTCTTCTTCTTGGGGACAACCTCAGGAGGGTATCGAGATGCATTGTTGCTGGAGTCTTCGATTGATGCTGCTTGGAAGGCGTGCTCGAGGGAGCACACCGTGTCTCTTTCTTTGCAGGGGACTGTGATGATCCCGCCGCTTCCTGGCATCTTGAGGACGTTGTAGCCGTGGTGCGTCACAGCCATGAACTTGGCCAGGGCCGGATACCCGAGGATGGCATTGTATGGCAGACGGCTGTGGGCGAAGTAGAAGTCGATGAGCTCGGTGCGGTAGTTGTCGCGCTGTCCGAAGGTGGCGGGGAGGCGGACCTGCCCGGTCGGGGTGTTGGAGCTGTCGGTCACTCTTGAGAAAGGCTTGGTGGGCTGAAGCTAATCATACTGCACTTGGAAGTTGTCAAACGTGTCGATGGACAGGACGTTGATCCCTACGCCGCCATCGATGAGAGTCTTGGTGACTTGCACGTTGCTAATAACTGGTGAACAGAGCATCGGGAGGGCGCCGGCGGTAGCCGCGCACTTGAGCTGATCTGTCGAGCTGAACGTGATGGTGCACTTGGACCATCTGAGCGGGCGCGTGGCCTCAAGCTTGGGGAGGACTACATTCACTTCAGAGTGAACCATTTGAAGATATGCTATGAGGCTGGGGCTTGAGCTCCGCCCAAGATGCAGGCGATGGCATGCACCTCCTAGAAGCCCGCAGCCCCTCGTCCTGATGGTGGTCGTCATTCCTTCTTAGTGGTGGCGGTAGTGGAGGGAGACCGACATTGCCCTGAGGACGATCCTCATAAGGCTGATCCCTCCAGGCGCCCTCGCGAGACTGATCCTGCCAGCGGTCCTCACAAGGCCAGTCGCGCCACTCCTGGCGCAGGCCACGGTCATCCCAGCGTCCGCCACCACATCCTCCTCCTCGGCCGTAGCCCCGGTCATTGCGCCCCGAGCGTCCTTCTCGAATGGCTCTGAGCTCTTGACAGTCGCTGGTGTTGTGGCTATGCAGGTTACGGAAGGCGCAGAACGGTTGGCTGCTCTTGGATGACTCGGGCAGGTCCTTGCCGCGCTTTGTGTCTGGCTCCGCTGCGAGCACGGCTTCTCCCTTGCGCTTCACGTCTTTGGCCTTGGCTTTCTTCTCCTCTGGGTCCGCAGCGAGGAGCTCGAGGACGGAGAGGCGCCCCTCCTCAGCTCTTGCGCACTTGGTCGCCAGGTTGAACAGCTCCAGAGACGTGCACAGCTCCTCGTGGATGGCGCCGGTCTGCGATTAACAACAAGTAGCCTTCTAAATGCATCAAGATCAACATGCTACAGCACTCCAACATGACAACAAAATACATGGAAGGGATCCACTCAAGATGCTTGATAAAACATGAACACTGAGCTACGGCTAATTCACTCATTAACAGGTTCAAACAAGCAAGGCAAAAGTGCAAAAGATAACAGGTTTCAGACTTATTGAAATTAACAGCAAGTCAGGAATTTAACATCAGGAAGCAATGTTTAGAGCACGATAACTATATGCTACAAGAACATGTCATGGCAAAGCAAGGCATGGAATGAAGCTACTCAAATCATACAACAAAAGTCCCTTAGTGACCATGAGCCAAAAGGGATCAGAAAATACAATTGCAAGCATGCGAACATAGCAAAAACATAAACAGATTCAGACTTAGTGAAAAACTGGAGCATGGCAAAACAGATAACGAGTAGGCATGTTTACGAGCTCGATGCACTCACTACAAGGCATTGCATGATAATCTAAGCATACACCCAGTAAGAAGACATGGCATAGAAGCTAGACATGGCAAGAACAACATCATAGCATGCACGGATCAACAACAACAAGCTTGGAAAAATTGCAAAACATGTTAACAATCTGCCA
Organism: Triticum dicoccoides; assembly: GCF_002162155.2. Taxonomy (NCBI): domain Eukaryota; kingdom Viridiplantae; phylum Streptophyta; class Magnoliopsida; order Poales; family Poaceae; genus Triticum; species Triticum dicoccoides. The sequence continues at coordinate 388,894,498 of NC_041386.1, read as the reverse complement.
GGAACATTTTATAGCAAAAGTAGAGATCGATTGACTCAATCTAGGGTGATCCATAAATGAAAACAAAGACATGGATGGATAGAGCACCACAATATCTACAAAACATCCTTACTGATCATGCTCAAACGAGGCACGAATCACTAGGAAACAACATGAACATATGGCATAAAAATAATGACAGGGCAAGGACTTAGTGAAATTCTAAGTCCTTGAAATCAGCAACATTAAGTAAGCTACTTTGCATGCTTGTGCTAGTCACCACGAACATCACAAAAATAAATGAAATACACCCCTGTAAAGATGGCATGGCATACTTCAAAACACATGTAGAGCTCAGGATCATACCAGGCACACATTAATCATGGCAAGAATGACAAAAGTGCAATTGCTGAAACAGATCTGAAACTATCATCACATAGCCCTCTTCCAACAGCATTTCGGGCATCAAGATGAGCTCAAATGAAAATGATTCAATGAGATGAAATGATGTACTCCTCGAGACGAACATTTTGATATGCGCCACGCACGAATCGGAGCCGCGATGAGGAAGATATGATGCGTCAAAGTATGCAAAAATATCTAGGGTTTGAGGGGAAAAAGTCAACCCCTCGTCTCAGATCCAGATCTGGCGCGTATTTCGAGGATCGACAGAAACTTCGCCGGAGTAGTGGTTCGTCGTCGGACTTGGAGAAGTTGCTCGCCGGCGCGCGGGAGGAGGCGGTGGCCGGACTTGTGAGGTAGGGCGGCGCCGGCTCAGGTCGGCCATGGCGGAGCTTGGTGGCGCGGTCGCCGGAGCGGCGAGGTGGCGACGCTCACCGGTGTGGAGGAGGAAGCGGGCGGCGAGGCGTGGTGTGGCGGACCAGAGCGCCGACGACGAAGGCGGAGGCGGCGCGCGGCGGGAGGAGGAAGACGGCAGGCTCGGGCGCTGCTTCAGGCCGAGGGGGGCGGCTTCGAGCCCGGTAGGCTTCGGTGGCAGCGGGGACAGGATCTGCCATGTGGCGCTCGTCTATTGGCGCGAGGCGGTGTCCGGCACGGAGGCGGACATGTCCAGCGGCGGCGCGAGGAATAATGGCTAGGGTTAGGGGAAGAAGACCCGGGATTTCGGGGAGGAGATCTATTTATAGAGGTAGAGGGAGCTAGGAAGCTCCAAATGAGGTGCGATTTGCGGCCACGCGATCATGATCGAACAGCCTAGGTGATGGAGAAGGTTAAGATGGGTTTTGGGCCACTTTGTATAGGTGTTGGGCTGCAACACACACGAGGCCTTTTCGGTCCCTCGGTTAACCGTTGGAGTATCAATCGAAGTCCAAATGGCACGAAACTTGACAGGCGGTCTACCGGTAGTAAACCAAGGCCTCTTGGCAAGTCTCGATCCAATCCAAAAAATTTTAACACCCGCACACAAAAAGAGGTAGAAAGGGACGCCGGAGGACATAGGATCGCCGGAATGCAGAGCGGGGAAAATGCTCGGATGCATGAGACGAACATGTATGCAAATGCAATGCACATGATGACATGATATGAGATGCAAGACAAAAACAACACACACGGAGACAAAAACCCGACAATGAGGAAATAACATAACTTAGTGCTGGAATCGGCAAGAGTTGGAGTACAAATAAGGTAGGTTACATCTAGGGTGTTACATGTATGTTGCCATTACGGTATGACCGATAAAGATCTTCGTAGAATATGTGGGAACCAATATGAGCATCCAGGTTCCGCTATTCGTTATTGATTGGAGAGGTGTCTCGGTCATATCTACATAGTTCTCGAATCCGTAGGGTCCGCACGCTTAACGTACGATGACGATTTGTATTATATGAGTTATGTGATTTGGTGACCGAATGTTGTTTGGAGTTCCGGATGAGATCACAGACATGACAAGGAGTCTCGAAATGGTAGAGAGGTAAAGATTGATATATTGGATGATAGTATTCGTACACCAGAAGTGTTCCGGGATGTATCGGGCACATATCGGAGTACCGGGGGGTTACCGGAACCCGCGAGGGAAGATATGGGCCATATGGGCCAGAGGAGGGAGGCACAACCGCCCATAAAGGGGTGGCGCATGACGATGACATGTACCTAGGGTAGGGTCATAGGCCTGTCCTAGACGTCCTACCCAAGGTCACTACCCTAAAGTCAAGTGCATTCAAGAATCAACAGAAGATACCGACTGAAATCACCTTGGAGTGCAATGCACTCGACCAGCTATCCCACTCGGATACCCCAATTCCACTCAACTATTATACAGTCATTCGACCACACGAAGAATCACCCGGAGAATAAAAGGTCTAAAGCCACCCAGGATGGCAACGGTCAGGCATTCACTCTGTAGTGTTAAAGGCCATTTATATCTCTTTATAGCTAGCATTACCAGTAACGCCTTTCCTTAATGTATATTGAACCCTGTATAACTGAGGGCTAGAGGGGTCCGGCGCACTCTATATAATCCACCCGCTCCTCAGGTACAAGGGTTCGCACCCTTGTAATTCTCACGCATATTCCAGACGACCAAGCCTCCCGGCACCGAGATGTAGGGCTATTGCTTCCTCTGAGAAGGGCCTGAACTCATACATCTTGCCTCCACAATCTCACCATAGCTAGGATCTTGCCTCTTTCTACGTACCCCCATCCTTATTGTCAGACTTACTCCCACGACAGTTGGCGCCACCGTGGGGCTGGTGTCTTGGCGACTTCCGGTGAGGTTGCAATTTTTCCGATCTCCATCAACATGGTTTCTAGTGGTGGCTTGGCTTTGGGCCGCGAGATCCGTCTCGACGTGCTCGTTTTCATCGCCGATGACTCCGCCTAGCTCCAAGAGGCCCCCCTCGATGTTGCGGCCTTCCCATTCGTGGGGCAGCGCACTTCCGTGTGAGTGCCTGCGGCGTCCTCTTGCGCCAGCCATCGACCCAGTATCGGTCGGCTCCCATGTCATCCGCCCTTCCAGTTGTACGTCGTCGCAAAAGATCTGGCCGATCGCGAGTTCAGCGTTGGGTGAAGCATGCAGTGGCCCTCCAGTCGGCCACCCCTCAAGTCGCGGCAATTGAGCCTGACGAATCTCTCTACGGACTATTCGACCTATTGACTGGTTCTGCAGAGACTCTTTCCGAATGCAGGAGAAGCGACCTTGTGGCGAAAGTCCTCATGGTCGACACGCCGCGCCGCCCTCCTAGATTCTGCCGCATTGGTGGTGGCGATGGCGGCGACGGCCCGTCATGTGGTCACGACGAATATCATCCTGAAGCCCTCACTTTGGACCAGAGGGATGAGTTGCATCGTCGCAACATGGAGGCGCTCCACACCCCCATCATTGGGGAGACCTTCGAGGCTTGGGCCTTGGAGGCCGAGCGCCTAGCCACCTTGGCTGAGCACGCGCGACTAGAGAATCTCCAACATTCACTCGACAAGCGCGCTCCTCATCAGATCCCTGAATTGAGTCAGCGACAACGACAATTGTTTTCGCCTGAACCTCAGGTATATCGTACACCAATCCAGAATCTTGCAGCTGCAACCTGTATAGGAGAGTCAATTCAGCCATCCTGTTCAGAGGCTGGGAGAGGTTTGCTGCAGATCCGAGCGCTGCTCCGGGCAGTGGGGGAACAAAACTCTACCGTTTCTTAGTCGCATAACAGCATATATGTGATCGTAGAGACAATTCAGTCGGCTCATAGTCCAAGATCGCCTCTGCGGCGTGAGGATCATGGGCACCGCCAGGATCGGAACCTGGATCGGGGCCATGGATAGTATGATCATCGATTCGGCCGTGATAACCACCGTCGACTACCAACACCTCCCCCGAGGGGCGGTTCGTACATGCCCCGGCGGTATGATGACAGGCGCCCGTATGGTGATGAGCGGAGATCCCTGGTCGACCCAAGAGAACATGGGTTTGATGCAAGATATCTTCTTGTACAAAATCTAGTCGACCGAGGTCGGGCACACAAAGAGGGACAAGATGTTCACACCCGAGTGGTAGCTGAGTGCATGTTTCTGGTCCTGAGTGTTTCAGCAGAGCTATCCGAGCTGCTGACATCCCGCCCAACTTCAGGTTAGCGACGGGCGTGAGCAAGTTCACCGGTGAATCGTAGACCGATACTTGGCTAGAAGATTACCGAGTGGTAGTGCAGATTGGTGGCGGCAACGATGATGTAGCCATGAATCACCCCCCCTGATGCTTGAGGGCTCAACCAGAGCTTGGCTGAATCAGTTGGCCCCTGGCAGTATTTTCAATTGGGAAGAGTTGGCCCGAGTGTTTATCAAAACATTCGAGAGCACTTGCAAGCGACATGCTGGGCTGACTGAGTTACAACATTGTATCCAGAAACCGAATGAGACCTTGAGAGATTACATTCAAAGATGGACAACCCTTCATCACACACTGGAAAACGTGTTGTAGCACCAAGGAGTTTGCGCCTTCAAAGAGGCGGTACGGTACCGAGAGCTTAACCTGAAGTTCGGTGGACAGGAGACATGACCCTGGCCGAAATGATGGAAATAGCCACTCGGTATGCTAATGGCAAAGAGGAAGACTGACTCCGTAGTGGCAAGAATAAACTAGTCGCCCAAGACACCGGAGGAGAAAATTCCAGTCATAAGCAAAAGCGCAAAGCTGAAACATCAGGTCCTGCTGAAGCTGCAGTCGTGAATCAAGGGAAGTTCAAGGGGAATCCTAAAGGGCCATGCATCCCCAAGAAAATAAAAGACCAAGAAGGAAATGATGTTCTTGATTTGCCATGCCACATACACACCAAAACAGATGCAAAGGGTAACTTAATTCTGCCCAAGCATACCACTCAACAGTGTCGACTCCTGATTCAGAACTTCCGAGAGGGTCAGCCCAATGAAAAGGAGAAGGAATCTGATAAGGAGGAGGACAAAGAGGAGGATGAAGGTTATCCCAATGTCAATGCCACTCTAGTGATTTTTGCTGACATCGAGGGAAAAAGTGGACCGAAAGTTATCAATAGAGAAGTGAACATGGTTGCTCCAGGAACTACGACGTATTTGAAATGGTCAAAAACTCCTATTACATTCGATTAGTCAGATCACCCAGCGCATGTTGCTACCCCTGGGAGGCAAGCGCTGGTGGTTGACCCAGTTGTTGGGGGCACCCGAGTTACAAAGGTTTTGATGGATGGTGGCAGTGGTTTGAACATTCTGTATGCTGAGACCCTCCGAGGGATGGGCATCCCGATGTCCAAGCTCAGTGAGAGCAACATGCGATTCCACGGAGTCATCCCAGTGAAGAAAGTTGATTCACTTGGTTAGATCACTCTTGATGTGGTTTTCGGTGATTCAAAGAATTATTGCAAAAAAAAAGTTGACACTGAGGTGGTGGATTTCCACATTGCCTATCATGCTATTTTGGGCAGAACTGCATATGCTCGTTTTATGGCTCGACCATGATATGTGTACCTCAAGTTGAAAAAGCATGGCCCCATGGGCATGATCACAGTCACAGGAAATAGGCAAAGGGCTGAAGAGTGCCTCCAGAAGGGCTCGAAGATTGCCAATGAGCAGATGGCAGCAGTGCAAATGGAAGAGTATCAGAAAAATGCAGATCCGAGTGATTTGTTGCGACCTAAGAAGCCTGCTTTAGAGTCTGCATTTTCAGTCATCTGGTGAGACAAAAGCCTGTCCATGTTCACCCGACCGATCCCGGTGCCGCTCCAACCCACATCTCAACAACACTCGACAGCAAATAGGAAGAAGCGCTCATCCAATTCCTCCGTGAGAACTGGGACATGTTCGCATGAAAACCATCTGACATGTGGGTGTACCCAGGGGCTGGCTGAGTGATACGTCTCCGTCATATCTATTTTTTCAAACACTTTTGCCCTTGGTTTGGACTCTGACTTGCATGATTTGAATGAAACTAACCCAGACTGGCGATGTTTTCAACAGAATTGCCATGGTGTTATTTTTGTGCAGAAATAAAAGTTCTTGGAATGACCTGAGAATCAACAGAGAATTATTTTGGAATATATAAAAAATACTGGAAGAAAGATCCACGTCAGGGGCCCACACCCTCTCCATGAGGGTGGGGGCGCGCCCACTGCCTCATGGGCCCCTTGACGCTCCCCCGACCTCAACCTTGACTCCATATATTCACTTTCGGGGAAAAAATCACAGAGAAGGATTCATCGCGTTTTACGATACGAAGCCACCGCCAAGCCCTAAACTATCTCGGGAAGGCTGATCTGGAGTCTGTTCAGGGCTTCGGAGAGGGTAATCCATCGCCATCGTCATCATCAATCTTCCTCCATCACCAACTTCATGATGCTCACTGCCGTGTGTGAGTAATTCCATCGTAGGCTTGGTGGACGGTGATGGGTCGGATGAGATTTATCATGTAATCGAGTTAGTTTTGTTAGGGTTTGATCCCTAGTATCCACTATGTTCTGAGATTGATGTTGCTATGACATTGCTATGCTTAATGCTTGTCACTATAGCCGGAGTGCCACGATTTCAGATCTGAACCTATTATATTTTCATTAATATATGAGAGTTCTTGATCCTATCTTGCAAGTCTATAGTCACCTATTATGTGTTATGATCCGTTAACCCCGAAGTGACAATAATTGGGATACTTACCAGTGATGACCGTAGTTTGAGGACTTCATGTATTCATTATGTGTTAATGCTTTGGTCTGGTACTTTATTAAAAGGAGGCCTTAATATCCCTTAGTTTCCATTAGGACCCTGTTGCCATGGGAGGGTGGGACAAAACATGTCATGCAAGTTCTTTTCCATAACCATGTATGACTATATTCGGAATACATGCCTACATTACATTGAAGAACTGGAGCTAGTTCCGTGTCACCAAGGTTATAACTGTTACATGATCGATCGCATCTAGCATAATTCTCCGTCACCGATCCAATGCCTACTAGCTTTTCATATATTGTTCTTCGCTTATTTACTTTTCCGTTACTACTGTTACAACCACTACAAAACCCAAAAATATTACTTTTGCTACCGTTACATTTTGCTATCGTTACCACTACTATCATATTACTTTGCTACTAAACACTTTCTTGCAGATATTAAGTTTCCACGGGTGGTTGAATTGACAACTCAGCTACTAATACTTGAGAATATTCTTTGGCTCCCCTTGTGTCGAATCAATAAATTTGGGTTGAATACTCTACCCTTGAAAACTGTTGCGATCCCCTATACTTGCGGGTTATCAAGAACATTTTCTGGCGCCATTGCCGGGGAGCATAGCTCTATTCTTTCAGTCACTTGGGATTTATATCTGCTTATCATTATGAAGAACTTGAAAGATCCAATAACCAATATTTATCCCTCAAATACGAGGGGAGGTAAGGAACTGCCATCTAGCTCTACACTTGATTCACCTTCTGTTTTGAGTAAGCTTGCGACACCTAAACTAGCTTCTGCTATTAATTTTGATATCTCGCATGTTATTGATGATGCCACTTCTGCTATGCATGATACTGATGATGAAACTACTTCTATGCTTGATACTACTGTGCCACTTGGTGAATTCCTTGATGAACAACTTGCTAGTGCTAGAGAGAATGAAATTATTGAAACTGATAATCTTGATGAAAGTGATGATGAAGATTCTCCCCCTAGATATGTATTGCCTATTGTTCCCGAGGGTTATGTTATGGATGAAGAAACTGCTAGAGACTTTCTTGCCTGCAATGACAGAAGTGATCTTAAGAAACTATTAGCTAAGCTGAAAGAAAAATCTCTGAATGCTAGAATGAAACATGATCCTTCTTATGCTACTTCACCTATCTTTATTACTGATAATGATTATGATTTCTCTGTTGATCCTGAGTTAATTACTTTGGTTGAATACGATCCTTTCTATGGCTATGAATCTAAAACTGTTGTGGCACATCTTACTAAATTAAATGATATAGCTACCCTGTTCACTAATGATGAGAAAACTCGCTACTATTATATCCTTAAATTATTTCGTTCTCATTAAAGGGTGATGCTAAGATATGGTTTAATTCTCTTGATCCTGGTTGTGTCTGTAGTCCCCAGGATATGATTTATTACTTCTATGCTAAATATTTCCTCGCTCATAAGAAACAAGCTGCTTTAAAGGAAATATATAATTTTGTGCAAATTGAAGAAGAGAGTCTCCCACAAGCTTGGGGGAGGCTTCTCCAATTACTTAATGCTTTGCCTGATCATCCTCTCAAGAAAAATGAAATACGTGATATCTTTTATAATGGACTAACCGATGCTTCCAGAGATTACCTAGATAGTTGTGCTGGTTGTGTTTTCAGGAAAAGAACTGTTGATCAAGCTGAAATTCTATTGAATAATATGTTGACTAATGAAAATAATTGGACACTTCCTGAACCAACTCCTAAGCAACCTCCGAAGAAAAGGGGTATTCTATTTATCAGTCCTGAAGATATGCAAGAGGCAAAGAAATCTATGAAAGAAAAAGGTATAAAAGCTAAAGTAGTTAAGAATTTACCTCTTGTTGAAGAAATACATGGTATTAATTCATCATATATTGAAGAAACACACGGTCTTGATAACCCGACACAGGTAGTAAAGGTAAATTCTCTCTATAGATATGATAAAGCTGAAATCCCTCCTCCTAAGTTTGCTAGCTAATGTTTGGATGAATTTGATAACTTTATGGTTAATCAAGAAGATTTTAATGCTTATGTTGGTATACAATTGAAACATAATGCTTATATGATTGAACACTTGAGTGATTATATGGCCAGTGTTAAAGGTGAACTTAAACTTATTAGTAAACATGCTTCTATGGTTACCACTCAAGTAGAGCAAGTACTTAAAGCTCAGAATGATTTTCTCAATGAATTGAATAGTAGAAATAATGACTTTGTTGTTAGAGTTGCAACTAGAGGTGGTAAAGTGACTCAGGAACCTTTGTATCCTAAGGGCCACCCTAAGAGAATTGAGAAAGATTCTTAGAGAACTAATATAGATGCACCTAGTCCTCCTAAAAGGAAGGAAAAGAAAAATGATAGGACTTTGCATGCTTGTAGTGAACCTGTTGTGGACAAACCTGAGAATCCCAATGATATTTCTATTTCTAATGTTGAAACACAACCTGGTAATGAACATGAAGCTAGTGATAATGTTAATGATGATGTTCATGTTGATGCTCAACCTAGCAATGGTAATGATGTAGAGATTGAACCTACTGTTGATCTCGGTAACCCACAATCAAAGAATCTACGTTATGATAAGAGAGACATTGTTGCTAGGAAGCACAATAAGGAAAGAGAACCATGGGTTCAGAAACCCATGCCTTTTCCTCCCAAACCATCCAAGAAAAAGGATGATGAGGATTTTGAGCGCTTTGCTGAAATGATTAGACATATCTTTTTGCGTATGCGTTTGACTGATATGCTTAAAATGAATCCTTATGCTAAATATATGAAAGATAGAGTTACTAATAAGAGAAAGATACTGGAAGCTGAAATTTCCACCATGCTTGCTAATAATACTTTTAAGGGTGGAATACCAAAGAAATTGGAGATCCAGGAGTACCAACTATACCATGCTCCATTAAAAGAAACTTTGTTGAAACTGCTTTATGTTATCTTGGAGTTGGTGTTAGTGTTATGCCTCTCTCTTTATATCGTAGACTTGATTTGAATAAGTTGACACCTACTGAAATATCTTTGCAAATGGTTGATAAATCAACTGCTACACCTGTCGGTATTTGTGAGGATGTGCCTGTTGTGGTTCCAAACGTTACTATTTTAACGGACTTTGTTATTCTTGATATTCCCGAGAACGATAATATGTCTATTATTCTTGGAAGACCCTTTTTGAATACTGCAGGGGCTGTTATTGATTGCACCAAAGGCAATGTCACTTTTCATGTTAATGGTAATGAGCATACAATACACTTTCGGAGGAAACAACCTCGAGTCCACAGTATCAATTCTATTGGAAAAATTTCAACAATCACTATTGGAGGTTTTGAATTTCCTCTTCCTATTGTCAAAAAGAAATATGATATTCTTATTGTTGGGGACATGCATATATCCATTGAGGTGACCTAGTGTTATTCGAAAATTCTCCAGTTTCATGCAATTCGGAATGAGTTTGTTAACAAGACTTGATCAAGCTTGTTAGTGGATTCCTTTTGATGAGCATGAGATGGATGAATTTAGAAAACACAACTCTCTGTACCCTCCTTTTACTTTCTGTTATTTATATTAAATAAAGCAAAAATAGTATTTTATGTCTGTTTTCTGAGTTATCAATACAATAAAAAATACCCCGAAAATAAAAGTAACCCAAATGCCCTGAAAATTAAATATGATTTTTTCTAGAATATTTCAGAATATATGGCACTAAAAACACAGCAGGGGGAGCAAGCACCTGGCCACGAGGGTCCAGGGCATGCCCCCTGCCTCGTGGGTCCACGATGGCTCCCCTCCACTTACTCCAGCTACCACACACTCCTTCTTCCTCCCACAAAAATCACCAACCAGCTCAAACCCGAGTCCAAGCTCATCTTGCTGCCATTTTCAATCTCCTTGCTCAAAGCTCCATTCACAAAACTGCTTTGGGGGATTGTTCCTTGGTATGTGACTCCTCCAATGGTCCAATTAGTTTTGGTTCTACTGCTTTATTCATTGCAAATTTTTGCTTCTTAGGTGACCATGTTCTTGAGCTTGCATGTCAAATTTATATGGTCAAAAGTAGTTTTAACGCATGATATTGCCCCTAGGCACTTATAGGGGTAGTTGCTATCAATTTTGTTGAGTTTGGTTCACTTTTATTTTGAAGTTACTAAAAATTTCTGAAATTTTTCAGAGGAAGAAATATGTTGAGGAAAATGTACCAAGGTGGTTCTTCAAGGAAGCAAGGACCCAGGCCCGCAATACGCGATGTGGGCGACGAACCATCAAGAGACGCTCATGTGCGGCCTTGTGAATGGCCGTTAGAGGATTTCTTGATCTGAGCAGGAATTTGATGCATATGTGTGTAATGCTGATCTGGAGAGCTTGGAGGCAGATAAGTGCCGTCAATACCTCTATTTAACTGATTCATTTGTAAAAAGGTTTAAATTCTCATCATCACGCAATTCTCAAACTGTCATGTTTGATCTTTATGATAAATCTTATACCATGGACTTAGAAGATTTTAACACTGCTTGTAAACTCCCACAGTGGGGTAATGTTAGTGAACCTCGCAAATCTGAATTTAGAGATTTTCTTGCTAGTATTACAGTGGGGGAATCTAGAGATGTAACACAAGACAGAATAGGGAGCATTCATTTTTCTGCTATACATTATTTTGCTCTCTTCATAGGTAGATTCATAAATGGTTAAGATGAGGCTTGTCACACGTGTGTACCTGATCTTAGCGTTCTCATGAGCGCTATTTTAGGATATAAACAATACAACTTGGGGGGATATTATTGCACGTAGGTTGCATAATAATCGTATTCATGGAGATTTCTTTGGTGGAACTTATGCAACTCATATAGCTAACTTTCTTGAGATACCCATACATGGAGATGATATTGAGTTGCCTCCTTCTTATCTAGATTATGATGCTATGGTTTGTCATCAGTTTGTTGAGAGGAACGATCAGTTCCTCCAGTGCCGACTAATCTTTGACAGATGATGCACCTATCACGCCGCTCTCCCTGCTCCTACTTTCTTTGAATTTCATGCAAAGGGGAGATATGTCATAACCAGGCAGGAGGCTGGCCTCCAACTTGCAGCTCAACAGGAAAATGCCACTGCATCTCAGTACGACCCCAGCTACAACTTTGGATATCCGCCAGGCCAGCCGTGGCCATAGACCAACTTAGGCCAAAAGCCTAAGCTTGGGGGATTACGTATTTCTCACCGACATTAGATTCATGTTCACACACTCATGCTAGTTGTCGATGCTCATACTTTTTCATTGTAATATCCATGCTAGTTTATTTTCCTTTTTATGCTTTCTTCTTGTGTGTTTGATAAACCTTAGAAAACCAAAAAAATTAGTTGTAGCTTTTAGCTAGTTTACTTTCCATGCTTGTAGTAGTAACTAAAAGAAAACCCAAAAAGATTTCTCGTTCTTCTTTTGCTTGTTGGGAGCTTTCCCGTGTAAATAGTTTTATTTCTTTTCTTGTTCTTTGGGGTCGAGAGGAGAAGACCATGATTAAAATGATTGAGTGGCTCTCATATGCATTATCGTTGATCTAACAAAGATCCCATATTACCGTGTCTTCTCTCTTGAATTGAATGCTTGCAGATTCTAGCTTAGTCCAATGCACATGCACTTTTATTATTATCCACACTATTCGGTCGTGCAAGTGAAAGGCAATAATGATGATTATATGATGAACTTATTGAGATGAGAAAAGATGGTATGAACTCGACCTCTCTTGTTTTTGTTAATATGATTAGTCCATCATTCCTGATTCAGCCTATTATGAAAGAAACATATTTGCAATGAAAATTAGAGATTGTTGTTTCTTATGCCATGCTTAATTAGCTAGGATCTTATAATGGTTTACCTTGCATGCCAACATGCTATTAAAATGGTTGTGATGTGGTATGATAGGGTGGTATCCTCCTTTGAACGATTCGAGTGGCTTGACTTGGCACATGTTCACGCATGTAGTTGAAACAAAATCAACATAGCCTCTACGATATTAATGTACATGGTGAATTATATCCTACTCATGCTTGCATTCGGTGTTGATTAACTTTAATGCATGTTCATGAATGTTGTTGCTCTCTAGCTGGTCACTTCCCAGTCTTTTTCTAGCCTTCACTTGTACTAAGCGGGAATAATGCTTGTGCATCCAATTCTATAAACCCCTAAGTTGTTCCATATGAGTCCACCATACCTACCTATATACGGTCTCTACCTCCCGTTCCAAGTAAATTTGTATGTGGCAAACTCTAAACCTTCAAATAAACATTCTGTTTTGTATGCTCGAATAGCTCATCTATCAACTAGGGCTGTCTGTATCTTCCATGCTAGGCGGGTTATTCTCAAGAGGAGTGGACTCCGCTCCTCACTCACGAGAAAGTGGTTGGTCACCGGGATGCCCGGTCCCATTCTTTATGCAAATCAAATCAAAATACCTGCAAAAAAAACTCCGCCAGGACTCTTGTCAGATGGAGGCACTCGTTGTTTCGAGCAAGCCATGGATTGATGCTTATTGGTGGAGGGGGAGTATAAACTTTACCATACTGTTTGGGAACCGCCTATAATGTGTGTAGCATGGAAGATATCGAGATCTCTCAGTTTTTATGTTGACAATGAAAGTATACCGCTCAAAATATTATTCATATCTATTTCAAAACCGAGTTCTAGCACCTCTACAAATCCCTGCTTCCCTCTGCGAAGGGCCTATCCATTTACTTTTATGTTGAGTCATCATCCTCTCATTAAAAAGAACCAGTTGTCATTTGCATACATTACTATTAGTTTACATTGAGTATGACTTGACTGGATCTCTTTTACCATGAATTACAATGTCTAGTCAATCCTTGATCTTTAAAGGTGCTCTGCATTTATGTTTTACAGTCTCAGAAAAGGCTAGCGAGATACCATCATGTCATATCATATTATGATTGTTTTGATCAAGTGTTGTCATCCGAGATATATCATTATTGCTCGCTAGTCGATTATGTCATTGATATGAGTAAACATGAGACCTAAGTGTTATTGTGAATATGGTTAGTTCATAATCTTTGCTAAAAACTTGAAAGTTGGCTTTACATACTTACAACAACAAGAGCAAACAAAGTTTGTAAAAGTTTTTGTTTATCACTTTCAGTTTATCAACTGAATTGCTTGAGGACAAGCAAAGGTTTAAGCTTGGGGGAGTTGATACATCTTCATCGTGTCTACTTTTCCAAACACTTTTGCCCCTATTTTGGACTCCAACTTGCGTGATTTGAATGGAACTAACCCGGACTGACGCTGTTTTCAGCAGAATTGCCATGGTGTTAATTTTGTGTAGAAATGAAAGTTCTCGAAATGACCTGAAAATCAACAGAGAATTATTTTTGAATATATAAAAAATATTGGAAGAAAGATCCACGTCAGGGGCCCACACCCTTTCCACGAGGGTGGGGTCGTGGCCTACCCCCCTGGGCGTGCCCCCCTGCCTCATGGGCCCCCTGACGCTCCACCGACCTCAACCTTGACTCCATATATTCACTTTCGGGGAGAAAAAATCAGAGAGAAGGATTCATCGCGTTTTACGATACGGAGCCGCCACCAAGCCCTAAACTCTCTCGGGAGGGCTGATCTGGAGTCCGTTCGGGGCTCCGGAGAGGGGAATCCATCGACATCGTCATCATCAACCTTCCTCCATCACCAACTTCATGATGCTCACTGTCGTGTGAGTAATTCCATTGTAGGCTTGCTGGACAGTGATGGGTTGGATGAGATTTATCATGTAATCGAGTTAGTTTTGTTAGGGTTTGATCCCTAGTATCCACTATGTTCTGAGATTGATGTTGCTTGTCACTAGGGCCCGAGTGCCATGATTTTAGATCTAAACCTATTATGTTTTCATCAATATATGAGAGTTCTTGATCCTATCTTACTAGTCTGTGGTCACCTATTATGTGTTATGATCCGTTAACCCAAAAGTGAAAATAATCGGGATACATACCGGTGATGATCGTAGCTTGAGGAGTTCATGTATTCACTATGTGTTAATGCTTTGGTCTGGTACTCTATTAAAAGGAGGCTTTAATATACCTTAGTTTCCATTAGGACCCCGCTGCCACGGGAGGGTAGGACAAAAGATGTCATGCAGGTTCTTTTCCATAAGCATGTATGCCTATATTCGGAATACATGTCTACATTACATTCATGAACTGGAGCTAGTTCTGTGTCGCCCTAGGTTATGACTGTTACATGATCGATCGCATCCGGCATAATTCTCCATCCCCGATCCAATGCCTACGAGCTTTTCCTATATTGTTCTTCGCTTATTTACTTTTCTGTTACAACTGTTACAATCACTACAAAACCCAAAAATATTAATTTTGCTACCATTACCTTTTGCTATCGTTACCACTACTATCATATTACTTTGCTACTAAACACTTTGCTGCATATATTTACTTTCCAGGTGTGGTTGAATTGACAACTCAGCTGCTAATACTTGAGAATATTCTTTGGCTCCCCTTGTGTCGAATCAATAAATTTGGGTTGAATACTCTACCCTCGAAAACTGTTGTGATCCCCTATACTTGCGGGTTATCACTGAGCACCGTTTGCGCGTCGACCCAAAAGTGAAACCTATCAAAGAGCATCTCCGCTGGTCCGCCGTGGAGAAGAGGAAGGCAATTGGCGAAGAGGTGGCTCGGCTTCTGGTAGCTGAGTTCATCCGCGAGATATACCACTCCGAGTGGCTCGCCAATGTTGTTATGGTCCCCAAGAAAGATGATTCGATTTGTATGTGCATCGATTTCAAGCACATCAGTCAGGCCTAGCCGAAAGATCATTTCCCTCTCCCCGCATCAACTAGATTGTCGACTCGATTGCGGGGTGTGAGCGCTTGTCCTTTTTGGATGCGTATTCTGGGAACCATTAGATCCGGCTGTATGGACACGACGAAATAAAAACAACCTTCATCGGCACATTCGGGTGTTTTTGCTATGTTACCATGCCTTTTGGCCTCAAGAATGCTAGTGCCACGTTCATGCGCATGATTCAGAAGTGCCTGCTCACTTAGATCAGTCGGAACGTGGAAACATACATGGATGACACCGTGGTCAAGTCACGCAAGGGTTCTGACCTATTGACTGACCTCGTTGAGACCTTTGCCAACTTAAGAAGATATGATATCAAACTCAATCTGTCAAAGTGCACATTCGGAGTCCCGGGTGGAAAGTTGCTCGGTTTCCTCGTTTCTGAACGAGGGATCGAGACAAACCCATAAAAGGTGGGACAAATTCTCCAAATGAAAAGCCCGGTGCGTGTGCATGATGTTTATAAGCTTACTGGTTGTTTGGCTGTGTTGAGTCGATTCATTTCTCATCTCGGTGAAAAGGCATTATCTCTTTACCGACTGATGAAGAAGTCTGACAAGTTCGAGTGGACTCCTGAAGCCGAAGCAGCCTTTGTAGAGCTCAAAGCCCTCCTTTCCACCTAGCCGGTGCTCACTGCCCCAATCAGGAAAGAGCCTCTACTACTATATATCACGACCACTGGACAAGTTATCAGCATGGTGCTTACCGTCGAGCAGGAAGAAGAAGGCAAAGCCTACAAGGTTCAACGCCCAGTGTATTATATTTCTGAACTCTTGACTCTGTCTAAGCAGAGATATCCACATTTTCAGAAGCTAGTCTATGGAATTTACTTGACCACACAGAAAGTTGCACACTATTTCTCGGACCACTCACTTTCAGTCGTCACTGATGCTCCATTATCAGAAATTCTGAACAATCGGGATGTAACTGGTTGAGTGGCCAAAAATGTGTGATTGAACTCCTTCCTTTGGATATCAAGTTCGAGGCAAAGAAAGTAATCAAGTGTCAAGCAATAGCAGATTTCCTCGACGAGTGGATTGAACAACAGCAACCGACTCAGATTCACTCGGAGATTGGACTATGTTCTTTGATGGATCCAAGATGTTGAACAGTTCTAGTGCTTGTGTGGTTCTGTTATCCCCAAGAGGTGATAAGCTCAGCTATGTCCTCCAGATTCATTTTGAAGCTGAGTATGAGGCACTTTTGTATGGGTTGCGTATGGCTATCTCACTCGGTGTCCGTCGCCTGATAGTCTACGGCGACTCAGACTTCGTGGTCAATCAAGTGATGAAGGAATGGGATATCAGGAGCCCAGCTATGACTAGTTATTGCAATGCAGTAAGAAAGCTGGAGAAGAAGTTTGAAGGGTTAGAGATCCACCACATACCTCGAATCACGAACCAAGCTAGTGATGATCTAGCGAAGTTAGGTTCCACTCGAAAACCTATCCCTAGTAATGTGTTCTTCGAGCATCTCCATACCCCGTCTGTTCATGAAGATCCCTTTATGGAGGAGCCCGCACAACAGATAAGCTCAACCAATCTGACTGAAATTGAAGTTCCAATTGTAGTCGACCTGATCATGGAGGTTTTAGTAATCATCCTCGATTGGACGGTGCCATATATCGCATATTTGCTCATGCAGGAGCTCCCTGAAGACGAAGATGAGGCCCACCAGATCATTTGTTAGTCCAAAACCTTCATAGTGATAAGTGGGCTGCTTTGTAGAGAGAGTGTTACCGGAGCCGCTCAGCGTTGCATTTCTCCAGAAGAAGGTCGAATGATCCTAAATGAAATCCACTCGGGGACCTGTGGTCACCATGTGTCCTCTCGGTCCATAGTGGCCAAAGCATACCGAGCAGGGTTCTACTGGCCGCGTGAAAATGAGATGGCTAAGGATATAGTCGACAATTGCAAAGGTTGTCAGTTCTATTCGAACATGTCTCACAAGCCTATATCTGCTTTGAAGACTATTCCACTCGTCTAGCCATTTTCACTTTGGGGGTTGGACATGATTGGACCTTTCAAGACTGGCAGAAGCGGTTTCACTCATTTGCTCGTGGCAGACAACAAATTCACTAAATGGATCAAAGCCAAGCCTATCAAAAATCTTGATTCAAGCACTGCCAGCGGTTTCATTAGAGAGCTGATATTCAGATATGGAGTTCCTCACAGCATTATCACAAACAACGGCTTCAACTTTGATTATGATGAGTTTAGAGCGTTTTGTGCTTCCCAAGGCACTTGGGTCGATTACACATCTGTTGCGCACTCGCAGTCAAATGGGAAAAAAGAAAGGGCGAATGGTTTGATCCTTCAAGCGTTGAAACACCGACTGATGCACCATCTCAAGCATGTTGTTGGGGGCTTGGGTGACTGAATTGCCGTCTGTCCTATGGGTACTGAGAACAACTCCCAATCGGTCAACTCACCGAACTCCTTTCTTCATGGCGTATGGTGCTAAAGCTGTACTTCCGAGTGACTTGCTGCACAAGGCCCCACGAGTGGAACTCTTCTCGGGAGCTGAAGCTGAACAGGCACACCAAGATGCAGTTGATATCTTAGAGGAAGAACGAGAGATGGCTCTAATTCGGTCAACCATCTATCAACAAGCATATATTGATTCCATGCCCGAAATGTAAGTGGTCGAGCATTTCAAGAAGGAGACCTTGTGCTCCGGGAGCATCAAAAACGACTTCAGAAGCTCGCTCCGGCCTGGGAAGGCCCCTTCATCATCACCAAGGTGCTCCACAATGGGGCGTATCACCTCTACAATGTAGCGAAGAAAGAAGACAAGCCACGCTCGTGGAATGCGGATCTACTCTGCCGTTTTTATACCTAAACACTCGGATCGACGAGTTGTAAGAAGAATCCTTCAGTTTGCTTATAAAAGATAAGGTTTTTGGAGTATCCTAATGATTGTTATCCTTCAGGCATATGTGTTCAAATCCCCCAGTGGGTGGCTTAGCCGCGAACCCGATTCGACTAAGTTTCAAAAACTACTCTGAGTGAAGAGCAACCCTCTCACTCGGGGGCTTACCTGCGATCCCCACTACAAAAAAAAGACACATCCGTGATATTTTGGGCCGAACGAAAAAATGTTCTGTCATACTTATGACACTTCTATGACAATAATTGTGACAAAACCCGGTATCATCATAGATGTGGTGGGCTCCTACTTCTATGACAAAAAATCATGATATAAAATGGGTTTTTCATCCTAGGAGGTCCGGAGACGCAGCTGCACGACGTTCTTTGGGCCTTCCATGACAGAAAAAACCATGGTAGTAACAAGAGCGAGGAAAATATCGGGGTGTTCCCGGTTACGGTGGGTGGTCGGGGCCGAGCGATGCATGGAGGTTTGCGTGTTTCTCTCATACACGCATGCGCGTGGGTGCAAGGCATTGGGCTCTAACTGAACCCGAGAGAGGCGTTCGCCTACTGAACCCGGGTGATTGCACTGCAGGCTATGCGTTACTGAACCCGAGCGATCGATCGATGGCTGTTAACTGAACCCGGTCGAGCAATTCCATCGCTATTGCTGCTAACTAAGCCGATCGATGCTGCCTCTAGATGAACAGTGAGCATTGCTGGGGGGTTTGTATGAACAATTCTCGGTGGGGGTGGATGAACAGGACCCCGTGGTGTTGCCTCTGGATGAACATGACCCCAATCGATCGAGACGGTTGGGGCTGGATGAACAGGACCCCGTGGAGGGCTGGATGAACAGGACCACCCCGTGGAGGGCTGGATGAACAGTAGACTATGGAGGGCTGGATGAACAGTAGCCCCTGGAGGGGTGGTTGAACAGGGGCCCGTGGAGAGGCCTGGTTGAGCAGTAGCCGGTGTAGTAGCACGCGGTGGAGGCTGGATGAACAGGAGCCCGTGGATGAATAGTCGCTGGTGGAGGCTGGAGGAGGTCGACGGTTGATGAACAGTAGCCCGTGCAGGCTGGAGGGGGTCGACGGTGGAGATGAGAAGTATCCCGTGGAGTCCCGTTTTGCGGTAGGCCACACCCCTCCCAATGAACACGACCTCTGTTTCGACCATAGCGCTCCAACGCAAGTCCGTTTCCTCCGTTTTGCGGTATGCCATACCACTCCCGATCAACAGAACCCTGTTTTGACCATCGAAGGTCCATTTCCTCTGTTTTGTGGTATGCCAGACCCCTCCCGATGAACAGGATCACATTTCGAACGTGGCCGGTCGAACACAAGGCCGTTTCCTCCGTTCTGCGGTACGCCAGGCCTCGTTTCCATTGTCTGTTCCTTCAAATCCGGTTGACTCCCACGTGTTTCATTGCCTCCTAATGAACACGACGCATTCTGTTGCCTCCCCATGAACACGATGATGATGCTATTGTTGATTTTTTGTGGGCGACGAAGATACTATTTCTCCGTTCTGACCCAGCCATGTACATGAGCCCTGGCCATACGTATGCGCAAGTAGGCGTTCGAGACCCTGCCCGTATGTACGTACATGGCCATAGTTTCTTTCCTGCACACTAGCCACTGTACAAACGTTACCATGCTACGTGCATGCCTCTACTACGACACGTGCATGCCTCTACAAGACCAGTATGTACGTACACGTTCGCAACCAGAATGACAACGCTACGTACACTTCGACTAGGTGGGTGCCGACTGTTAGGCACTTCCTTTCGTGCGAAGATGTAGCTGGTGGGTCCCAACAGTCAGGGGGGCGAATCGTTTTTTTTGCCCTGACGCAGTTCCTTGCGTGCGAAGATGTCGCTGATAGGTCCCAGCAGTCAGGGGGAAATGTTTTTTTCACGAAATACGGTTGCCTGTCCGGTGGGTCCCTGCTGTCAGGTGGAGGAATCATTATTTTCTGCGTAATAAGGAGGCACTTCCTCTCCACGTACAGTCCACGACTGATGGAAGCCGTTCCTTGACCATGTTGACCACTCTGCGCCGAGGGCACCAGGGCGGTGGACGATGGCCAGGCCTAGGAAGGGGACGACGCGGAGCCTATGAAGACGTGCCAGTGGATGCCCACACATAGAGGAGTATGATGGTTCACTGGTTTGCTGCGGTGTGAGGCTGCCGTCGCTGCAGAATAACAGGGGGTGTGGGTGAGTAGAGGGATGGCCTGGCCAGCTATGGGAGTAGTAGGGGCGGTGAGGCCTCCGCGGCATCGCAGCCGACCACGGGAGGCAGGAGCACGAGGCACGACCGGCGCTGGTTTGGGCGGCTGGAGCAAGAAGACCAGAGGTTGAAGAAGCACTACGGCCGTTGGATGGACATCGTACGGTCACTAGATCTAGAATCGTTCATATTGACTAAGTTGAAAAAGCCCTCCATCCCCGTCATCTTAGTTGGCCCACAAGTCATCCTCACACTATTGTGGGTCCCAGCTAGTAGGGGGTATTTATTTTTTGTGCGTAACAAGGAGGCACTTCCTTGCGTGCGAAGATATAGCTGGTGGGTCCGACCTGTCAGCGGTGGGAACGTTTTCGCGAAATATAGAGGCCCTTCCGGTGGGTCCCAGCTGTTAGGTGGAGCAATCATTATTTTGCGCGTAATCAGGAGGCAGTTCCTTGCGTGCGGCCGTGGACCCAGCTATCAGCCTCTCCACACATAGTCTACTTCTGATGGTGTCGTTCATTGACCATGTTGACCACTCTGCGCCAAGCGCGTCCAAGGTCATGGACGACGGCGAGGCCCCGGACAGCAACAAGCTGGAGATGGGAAGACGCGGGAGTAGAGTCACAGACGGAGAGGTGTATGAGGGTTAACTAGTTCTGGTGTGGTGTGGTTCGGCAGTCGGTGGAGAAGAACATGAGGCGTGGAGGGATGGCCTGGCCAACGGTGGAGTAGCGCTTCACACCGAAGCGTGCTAAGCAGAGCTGCTAGCAACAGGAGGCGGGAGCAGGTGGTCCCGGCGGCACAGGAGGAAGAAGACAAGAGATTGAAGATGGATGTCGGTCGTTGGATGTAAATCCAACGGCTAACGATGTCAGAATCATTTGTTGACTAAGTTGAAAACGACTTGCATTGGCTTCGACCTATTGGCCCACATTTCAGCCTCCAAAAATGTGGCACATATTAAAACCATTTTTTTAGAATTTACAGTCTTTTTTTGCGTGGTAGAATTTACAGTCAATTTGATCTTTTTTTTGAATTACAGTCCATTAGCTAGGCTGGGTGAACAAATAATGTAGCGTCCATGTGGCCCATTTATGTTTTTCCTAAAAAATTATAGGCCATTTGCACTTTCTCGAAATACATGATTTTGCTGGGCTGATTCTAATTATAATGTTGGGGTGGGCGAAGCAATGTTATCAAAAAATAAACAGGAGCTAAGCATTTTGTTATATATATGTATATTTAAATAATAAGTGATTTATTATTACATTGGTCCTTATGTCTTACCAAGCTTTTGTACACAATCAACAGGATTTTCATTCCCAAAAAAATCCAGGATTTTATTGTTAAGAAATTATTTTTATAAGTTAATAAGATCTGGGATATTGTTTTATTACATATGTAAGTATCTGTTAAATATATGATGACCATAACAATAATATATAATAACATATAAAATAATTTAAATATATATAATATAGTTAGAAGGGAAACATAAGTTGGACCAGGTGTTCCTATTATTATATAGAAAAATAGAACAGACCTCTGTGTTTTCTTCAAAAAATTACATAAATTGGGTTGCCGATGTTTCAGGAAAAATAAAACCTCGGATGGGAGGTCCATAGGCCGGTCGATACATGACGACCCTCAAGAAAATATAAACAAGCCTATGGACCTCCCATCTGAGGTCGTGGGCTGGGCATGTTAAAAAAGAAAGCCTAGACGGGGCAGCCCAAAACTCAGATGATACTTGCTGCCCCAGTGATAATAAATGATACCTCCCCGGCTTCGTTGTGAATTTATCTCCTATAGTAACTACGTTGAAGCACCTAAAAAATGTAACTATGTTGACAAACCCGTGGGCCCGAACGTCAGTATAGCATTAGGAGGAAGTATTTTTTCGATGAGGCACTTGCTTGCGTACGGCCATAGACCTGGTGCGTCCCGACTGTCCGCCTCTGCACGTACAGTCCTCTCCAGATTCCTCTCGTTTGTTCAACATGTTCACAACGGCAGATAGCGGCGTCGTGGCGAGGGCACAAAGGCTCAGGAGGAGATCTGACCACCTAAGGAAGTGCCTTATTAGTAACGAAACATATGAACTAGCCTAGTGGCCGAGTGACACTACCTAACAACTATTCCGCCCGGGTTTGATTCCACCTGTGCAGAGAAAATATCTCCAAAAAATTTGCCGCTGCCTTTATTGACATGTGGGTCCCAATTGTCATCTACGCACACCACGTCCAACACTTGCCAAAACTTCATCCCCCATTTTCTCTGTTTTTCACACACTCGACATTGTGTGGGCATTTTGAAAATAGCATATCTTTTTTACTGTGCATCATATGAAGATGTGCTATGCATGAATGTTGATCGGCATGATTTTAACTGGCTAGTAGTTCTAGTTTCGACCATGAATAAAACTTCCAACATGATGTTAACACCGTTTGAATAGTCCGTGTTAATATAAATGCTCTGCCTCTGAAAGCTGCAGTTTCTTATCTGAAACTGAACTTTGAGTTTCTTATCTAAAACTGAAACTTGTAGTTTCTTCTCTGAGAATCACATTGTCTACACTTTTATACTCCTATGAAACTACATTTTTTAAGTGCTAAAAATAGATCTCTAGAATTCATAAAATACTTCATACACTCAATACTAAAAATCTGAAATTCAAAAGACATTCATATCTGAAAGTACTCTCAGAATACACAACACAAAACACAATTCACAACCTGCAAATACTGACAACCCTAAGCTCCTCCTGACAATTCACAACCTGACCCACTATTGGGCTGGGGGGGGGCAGTCCCTCCTATTCCTCGGCGGTAGACAGCCGCCCCGTGAGACGATGTGAACGGCGAGGGAGAGGATGGCGGGTAAGCATCGTCGGGCCAACTATTTTTCTCCTCTTGCAGTTGGGTTCGGTCGACGAAGAATCCACTGGCTCGCTCTGGCACGACACCCTCACAAACGGCCCCCTGTAGATGCTCGATCCTTCAATCTCTGGTGGATGCTCCATCTGGGATCGATACTCCCACCACCGCTCCCTCACTATCGAATTCGGTGAATCTTTTTGCTCCATGGCCCAGAGGAGAAGCTCTATGTACTCCCCCGCGACTCCCTTCGGGAGTATCGCCACCTTTTCGCTCTGTTGCAGATATTTGGACATGGATATCGCCGTCGCCGCTAGTTGGTCCTTGTTGTCAAACCAAGATTGTATCTCCAACATCCTAGCTAGCTTCACAAGGTCGCCATCTGTGATCCTCACGTATCGGTTGTACTCCTCCATCGATCTACTTCTCCACAGCACCTTCACTCGCCGGCGGTGGTTTTTAAATGGAAGAGGAGAGGAGCAGTGCTGGTTTTGGATTAGAACGGGAGAGGAGTGATGCTGGTTTTGGATTGGAACAGGAGAGGACGGGCGATGGTTTTGAAATGGAAGAGGAGAGGAGCGGCGATGGATTTAGATTGGAACAGGAGAGGAGCGGCAGTGGTTTGAGAAGAGAAGAGCGTAAGAGCGGCGCTGGTCTTGGAAGTATTTTTTTGTTTTGCGTATTTTGGGTCAAAGTTTGACCACGTACCGTATTTGACAAGCAAAATTTGAATGCATGTCACCAAAAATTGTATCGTTTGGTTTGTATCTGAATGTACTTTCAAATTATATTATTTTTGCAATGTATAATGTATATTTTATTTGCTAAAATCATGGTCAATTATGACCCAGAATAAAAGGGAGACTAGTTAATGTGGGGTCGCTTTCTTAATTGAAGGGTAAATTGATTTTGATTTTGATCCAGTCACAGCGCGCTGGCCCTCTCGTCCAATCCTAAATCTCTACCGCAATTTCCTCTCCCTCTTCTCCATTGCAAAACCACCTCCATACCTCTCAATCATCTCCATTCAAAAACCACCGTCTCGCCTATCCCTCTTCTCCATTGCAAAACCACCTCCTCTCCTCTCCATCATCTCCATTCCAAAACCACCGTGTCGCCTCTCCCTCTTCTCCATTGCAAAACCACCTCCTCTCCATCATTTCCATTCCAAAACCACCATCTCTCCTCTCCCTCTTCTCTATTGCAAGACCACCGTCTCTCCTCCCATCTTCCAAAGCTAGCACCGGACCACTCATAAGGACATTTATGGAGAGGATGCAGCAGCGAATCAGGCAGATCGCCGGTGGCGACCAGGCAAAGTTAGCCAGGTAGATGGAGATCCTTACTTGGTTTGACAATGAGTGGGAGATTTCGAGGATGATGAGGGCCATGTGGCAATGTATGCGAAAGAGCGAGACGCCGGCGATGAGGGCGGTGATGTACATGTACTCCTCGGCGGCAGTCACGTCGTAGTCCTTCGAGTTCATCGAGTATATCCTCCGGGCGATGGAGCAGACAGATTCACCCAAGGTGAAAGTCAGGCGGAGGTGGTAGGCACCCAGAGGATAATGAATCGATCAAGTACGATGTGTCGTTCGTGAGGGTGCAGAGCCAGCCAGAGCCACAGGAGTATTCGTTCTCCCACCGCAAGAGGAGGCTGGATGGTGTGACATTGCTTCCCCGCCATTCTCCATGGTTCCCTTGATGCTCGCCTCATTTCAACAGCAGCGGTAGGGTTTAAGGTAAGCTTCACACTAACCAAATATTCCACCTCCTCATGCTTACAATCAGTGTGACAGCTAAAAAAAATCATGCTTACAATCACTCTCCGAGTACTACGCCAATCACCCTTAAATAGCTCTGGACCTTTGGGTCAAAGTTGTCACACTATGTACAAATAAAGAAAAATAGATTGGTTCTTCTTTCAGAAAAGATTACTCCCTAGAAAACTGCCAATATAAGCTACTAGTATTTGGTTAGAGGATTTGCTGCCGGGAAGTAGAGCAAGGCCGGTTTCGAAGGAAGTTATACCCGAGGGTCACCAGGATGTCGCTAGGTGGGTGGCGGGTGGCCGGATCTGCCCACACTACGGTAGCGAGGAAGAAGGGGTGGGAAGCCCTCCCTCGCTAGCGATGCTTGGGAGAGAACGGCAAGTCACGTTGATCGGGACGCACCGGCAGTGGGTAAGAGCCGTCGCCGAGGACGACCTCGTGAATGTTGCACCTTCTCACCTTCCGCAGCAGAGAGGATCCGGCTAGATCTGTGACCAACGGTGAGTAGAGAGAGAGTGAGAGAGTGTGTGTGTGTGTGGCCACCGCTGTCGTGTTTAGATCTGGAGAGGACGAGACAGTGTGAAGAGAGCAACACTAGCAAGAAAGCACGGAGGCTCCTGCCTATATAGTGGAGTACTAGTTTTCTTTTGTCTACCGGCCGGAGCCGGCTCGACCTCGGCAATGACTGTCGAGAAATATTCATGAACATGCCCCGAAGGTGCAGTTGTTGTCATTTTGATCTAAAGCACCGGATTATAACATATAACACGAAAAAATGCCACATGACAAGAAATCATAACCTCACTGCCCAAAGGAGACAAGATGAATCCCGACGGACAAACTAGACGAGGATCAAAGCTCAAATTAAAGATAAACTCGTAGAAAAGGGGTCCGTCGATAGATGTCCTAATTAACATAACCGGCTTGACCTAGATGGCAGCCGAGTAGTCTTCATGCATGTGCCCCCAATGACTAGCCCAACTCAGTTGTCGCTGTTTAACCCTCGCAGTGATCTGAAGAACATGACACCTAATTTTGCGAGATGACAAGAAACCTTTTTTCGATTTCTCACCAGAACTACAGCCCTGTACAACACACCTGCACGATAACGTGTCTACTGGAGTCTGGTCACATGCATGGACGTACTGATCTTCCAGGTACCAACATATGAACTCCTACAACACTTCTCTAGTAGTACTATCGCTCGTCTCTCTCTTCTATTAACTCAGCCGACTTGCGGGGACGGGGAGTGTGCCTATGGCTGGTTCTTAATTGCGGTCCCACATGTGTGTGTAAACGCAATATGACGCGCGTTCCATTCAGAGAGCGGCATGCCAGACTGACCGACCGTCTGTGGTGCGATGCAAACGCGAAGGGCCTGCTATATACTCCGTACATGTGTACCGCCGTTTTCTTGAGGCTTTGCTCCATGGCACAATCCATGGATACAAAATTAGTATACTATACTGTTTAAAAGTCGAGGGCGGGGGTTTACCCGCGTAGTAGGCGGGGCAGTTCCACCTAGTCGGTTTGATAGAGACACGAGAAGATGAGGGAGTAGGCTGCTGCGAACGTAGGGTTGTGTGATTTGACAGTGAGTTACTGCTGGACAGGTGGGGCCCGGTGTTTTGACTTGCCATTATCATTTTAACTATGGCACTACGACCGGTGTGAGTTTCCTGATTCCTGACCACCTCCATACAGGTGCCTCTCCCGATGCTCCACCATGTAGAGGTTGGCTCTAGCTTGAGAGCCCACTCCTCCACTTTTTCCTTGCCTCTTTACCCCACATATGCAAAAATGCCATGTAAAGCGGGCTTATAGCCCACTATTGTACTTGATCCTATAGGTGCTAAGCCTGCCACATAGGCATAAAGTCTGATGTGGCAAGTTAATTAAGAAGAGAGAGACTAGTTTGGTGACCCCGAGAAGAAACGGTGATAAGCGCGTGTACCTAGATGAAGCAAACTTAGCAAGAAAAAACTAAGCACCTATGCATTGGGGACTTGAGTTGATAAGCCATTTAATTCCCATGGCACCTCATCTAAGCACCATTTCATTTGAAGAGGTCAGTCCTATCAAATCCAATAAATAGTACGAAGAAAGAGATAGAGAGAAGTAAACAAAAAATACTCTTATAGCCAACCTTATAGCTAACCTTGTTGTATGAGTGACTAAGTGATGACTATGTATGACATGCCAACATCAGATAGCCTAACGCACTGTGTTAAATCTCCAAGGGCGCGACCGTGCGAGCGAGGCGACGGTCGTGGTAGGCGCGACCATGATATGGGCTGCTGGCAGATCTTGGATCTGAGATCGAACGGTCACATGGTAAGTTGCTGAAAATTTGCAGAATAACCCTCCCGGATAGGATATTCACCCATAGGTCTAGAATCAGGCCATGCAACCGTTCAATCTCAGATCCAAGGGCACTCGGAAGCCCGTATCATGGGAGAATGGAAAGCTTTGTATCACCTATAATTTTCCCGACGCTTGACATGACAACGAAAGCCATTTAATTGGGCGTCGAGTAGACATGACATCTAATTGGGCCCCCATAGTACATTGCATGAATCCATTTATCCACCAGGCAAGCCACTACCCTGCCATTCGCACGCCCCCCCCCCACTCGATATTTTTACAATCGATAAAATGCTCCTAGTCGTACTATCCTTTCACATTACGGCATTTCCATTAATCCTAACCCTCCTCCCAAATCCATGGCGTCCCAAATCTCCATGATCGGTGGTCAGTACAAGGTTATAACCATCACCAGCGATGAGGTCGACATCATCTACACCCGTTCTTCCGCAATGGTGAAAGAATGCCTTGCTTGCTTGAAACGCTTGTTTAAAAGCTCAAATGATGAGTGGGTCACTGGGCTAGATGTTGAGTAGACCACAGTCCTGGGAAGCAAGAAGAATCTAAAGGAGGCAGAGAAGAAGAAGCCTGTCGTGATCCAGGTTTGCGTGCATGACTTATGCTTGGTCTACCACGTATGCCATGCCGACGTTGAGTGCGAGGAATTTAAGAAGTTCCTCAAGGGTGGCCGATTCAAATTCGTTACTGTAGACTTTAGGAACGATAAGGAAATCCTGGGTCGGATAGGCCTCATTGTAGGCGACCCCTTCGACCACCAGAAGGAAGGGCTGGTGCCCTCCCTTGATCAGCCTTCAACGCTAACCCTGGCAGGAGCCATGGTTCCTCCTTCGTACGGTGAACTAAAGAAATCTCCTCACACGTTTCATCATGCATGGTAGTGGATTGTACTATATATATACCACATCCACTACGCTGCAATGGATGGCTACCTTTGTTTCAATATCTACAAAGGTTGGATGAAGAGCAAGAGCCAAGTGTGCGGTTCAAGCAAAGAAGTATCGCCCAAGAGGAAGAGTGACAAGGCCGAAGTCAAGGACATGGACGACGACTCCGAGTAAGGTGGCAATGTCGTTGCTCATGGTGGTTCTAAATGCAATGTATACCGGATTAGTTGCTTAGTATAATTTCTGGTGTGCTTAGTTATATTTGAGGGGTGTGTTGTGCTGAGCCCCCAGCAGAACTATGTTCTGTTTCTTCTCGTTATATTTCGTGCATTTCATCTTTTAGTTGGTATAGTACTACCACTTGTTTCTTCACATTATGTACGTACAATATATATGGCCAACATCATATACCCAGCAGTTTAGTTGTCAAAGAATTTTAGGGTGCTTAGTTTTGTCAAAGAATTCCAGGGTGCTTAGTTTTATTTGAGGGGTGTGTTGTGCTGGACACCATTAACTTATCATTGTGAGAATCGGCTTATTTTTGTCATGTAACATGGTTAACGGGTTTGACGTGAAAATAACAATGTCTAATGGCATTTCTGAGCAAACATCTAACTTAACGATGGCATTTTTGAGCAATCTAATTGCATTTTTGAGCAGGAATCTCACGGATCAATGGCATTTTTTGAGTAGTTGTAACTTCTAATGGCAAAACTGAGTAGTGATACACAACTACTGGCATAAATAATAAGAACCCAAGAATTAAATAGGTATGCTAATTTCTTTATTTCTTTATTTTTTTATACCTTTGTGTGCGAAACAATATACGCTGCCTCCCCCAGATTTTCTTTACAGAGGCAACATAGAACTATATGAGTGCCCAGTTAAATTTTGGAATGATTCCGGATTCGTTTGGCCTTTTTTATACATTAATTGAGTTTCTGGTCATTTAATGTGCATAATTCAAATTTGAACTACAAGCACATGCTCCCGTGCACCAAAGTTGATTGAAAAATCACATGTGTGTCCTCGGGTGAATTTCTGGGTCCCATGCAAGAAATGGGAATGAAATTCAAACATCCGGGCATCGTGGTTCGGCCGAGAACATTGAGAAGCTTGGTTTTAAAATTCTTGTAAATCCAAAACACGCCTGAAAATCATGAAACTTGGCATGTTGTCATGTCATGGTACTACCATGTTGTGGTAAAAAAAATTGCAGAATAGGAACAAGTTTTGGTATAAGTTTCTTGCAAACCGGAGCTTCTCTCAAGAAGGCTCGTGGTTCTAAGAGGGAACTTGTCACCTTTGTGTGCATAATTCAAACTTTAAATACAAGCACATGCTCCAGTGCACCAAAGCTGGTTGAAAAATCACATGTGTGTCCTTGGGTAAATTTCTAGGTCCCATGCCAGAAATGGGAATGAAATTCAAACATCTGGGCGTCATGGCTCGGCTGGAAACATTGAGAAACTTGGTTTTTTAATTCCTGTAAACATGAAACACGCATGAAAATCATGAAACTTGGCTTGGTTTCATGAGATGGCACCAACATGTTGTGGTAATTTTGCTGTCTGATTTGTGATGGCGCACACATTAACAATCAACAAAGTCATTTTGGAACAAGTGTTGTCATGTTACAATCAGAAACACAAGTATTATTGAAACCGTGGGCGTTCTATTTACCATTTACGTGCCGCCACGCGTCCCCTTTTTTATTAGCTAGGAGGCGTCGTGCAGGGTAGCTATTTTAGTACGGAAGGCATGCGATCAGACTCCTGCGCGTGCTTATCGGGAGGAGAGCCCTTTAACCTCCATCTGTCGTCCACCTCTCTCCCAAGGTCTCCATTAATGGCGCCCGATCCTCTGTTTAATGGCGTGGCAATGTCTCACTCTACTGAGATTTCAGAGAGAAAAAAGAAAATCTGAAAAGAAAATTTTGCACGGATCTTGATGTAAGATCCGATGGACCTATATAGCATCTACTGCGACTTATAGCAAGACTGATGAATATATATAAGGACGACGAGAGTGGTTAATAATTGCCTTACATAATTAGGAAGATAATTAAAAAAGCCACATGCGGCTACTATCGAAAATACACAAGGGCAAAAGAAGAAGGAAGACGCATACAATGTTCTGGCTCGCTGATCTCTACTTTCTTTATGCATTGCAGGTCGCGGAGGCTAGTTCTCGCAGCGGGTGATGATCTCTTTCATCAGTTTCATGTCCTTAATACGCTGCTTGACAGCATCCATGAATTCCTCCACCAGCCTGTTCTGCTCGATGCAGAGTATGGCATTCTCATCCACAAGTTTCTTGATGATGATGCCTGTCCTCTACAACAAGGCAGCGGTCTCCTCCTCCTGCTTTGCCCTTCCAGCGATCTTTGCCCTCAGTAGGTCGCGATCACCCCGGAGCTTCACATTGCCCTCCCCTAGTTGCCGGATGACGCCGTAGCCTCGTCCTGCAACCTCGCCCAGCCGGAGATCTAATCCATCTGGCTATGGACCATCGCATGCATGCGCCTGTAAGAGTGCTCGCGAAACGAACCCAAAATAATTCCAAATTTAAACACAACACTCATGTACTAGTTGCATGTCCACCGTACGTAAATGTTCTAGAAATTCAAACACCATCCTTTCCCTCCGTAACACCATTTTGTCTTTCAAAACATAATGAAAAAAATCAGGTATACCATAAATAGTTTACTAGAAAGAATCATGTGGGATGCGATATAAAATATTTTGGCGCACCGTCTTGTCTGGCTTACGCAGGAAGCTTTGTCGTCTACAGTCCACCGCCCCCGCTTGAACCACACTTGCACGCCAGTGTCACGCGGCACTAAGGGAATTTTTTTTGCCACTGCGGAAATATCTATATCCCCGCCCCCTCCCTCCTACGAAAAGCCACATTTCCACTGTTCCTCCTTTCTTTCCAAGTTCAAACCTTCATTGCTGCTTACTGGCAGCTCAGCCTCCTCGCCAGCGACCCTTCTTCTTGCAGCACCACCTCCTCGCCGGCGACCCTTCTTCTTGCTGCACAGCCTCGTCGATATGGTCAGATAATCCACACCCCACCCACACCATCCTCCTCCTTTCCCGTCCCACATGCCCCGACTGAAAGAGTGACACCTTCCACCGAAATCACTGGCCCCCTCCTCCAATTAAGCGCCGCCCACAACCATTTTACACGCAGTATAACATGGAGCTGAGTAGCATGCTGCCACATGCGCGAACGTGTAACACCCCAAAATGTTTAACCATGATTTATTAATCAAAATTTGGTCATGGTAAATTAAATTTTTATTTTCTGGATTTTCTCTTATTTCAGAACCACCCTTTTCTCCTGAATTATGGAGTTTTCACCCAAGTGAAAACCTTTCAAAATATTGTTGGACTTGTATATCTTTCCAAGACCATTTCTTTTATCAGTGGACTTATTTAAGAAATTATTTTTCCTGAGCTTTATTCCTTTAAAAATGGGTTTTCAGAAGTTTTAGGGTTCCATTTGCACTACAACACTTTCAAATACTTCTTTAAAATCCCCACAAAATTTGGGGATGTCATGTGATGTTCCCACATCACTTTTATGCAAAAACCTCTTTTAGTCATTTGGAAATTTTGAGCCCTACCTCAAGTTTTCAAATCTGGATCAGTTTGTGGTTTGCACTGCAACCTATTTAAATATTTCTTTAAAAATTCCACCAAAGTTGGGAGATGTTAGTAGGAGTATATAATTCAACTTTATGCAAAAACCCATTGGTGTTCTTTGAAAAATTTGAGCAAAACATCCTAATCTTCATTTTGGTCTAGTTTAGTGTTTTGCACTGCAACCATATTTTATCTTGCTCTTGTTGCCTTGGGATTTGTCCTGTTTGAAGTACACTCTACCAAACCCTTAAGTCCAGGATATTGGACCCATTGGAGTATTTTTGGTCCATGCAATAATGCCCTTTACTTTCTGCCAAGATTTGGTTTTCTCACAAACTGGCACTAGGGAGTTTTTGTTTTTGTCAAACTAACCTTGCCACCCTCTTTATCATCTAAAGAGACTCTGATCTAGAGTTTTTGGCCACCCCAAGAGATGCCTAGATGACCATAGCATTCTGTCGAACACCTTGAGTTCATGAACAGAATTGGCATGAAACCTAGTTTGCATTTTGAACCTGCTTGCTTTGCCTAACCAGCATGTCTCATGGCTCTATCTTAGTCTATAGCCCCACCCTACTAAACCTCATGTGGATTAGAGCCCCCTGGCAGGCATTGGCATTTTGACGAGCACCTCGCATGCGTGCTCTAGGCGCGGCCA
This sequence comes from Triticum dicoccoides, assembly GCF_002162155.2. NCBI lineage: Eukaryota > Viridiplantae > Streptophyta > Magnoliopsida > Poales > Poaceae > Triticum > Triticum dicoccoides. The sequence continues at coordinate 388,861,672 of NC_041386.1, read as the reverse complement.
GAGCACGCGTTTTGCACGTGCGTGCGCCCGAGTCGGCGCGTCTGGCCCCCGGACTTTGCTCACCCCCAGAGCCACGCCCTACCCTCGCCCGCTCGCCAGAACCCTCCAAGCCACCCTGGCGCCCTACAGCGCCGCTGTCAGAGCTTGCTTGGCGGCACGCCGGCGCCACAGCAGGCTCCTGCCATGGACGGCGCCGCCCGAGCCACAGCGACGCGCCAGCTCGGCCCTGAACAGCTCGAGCTCAGCCATTCGCCCTGCCAAACCCCACCAGCCATCGCCACGCACCCCATGGCTACAGAAGGGCAGTTCGCCGGCGTTCTTATCCACGGCCATGGGAACCGACCTCTCCGGGTTATAAATAGCCCTCCCGATCACACCTGAGCTCGTCAGCAACCTTATTCAAGTGGTAGGAAGCCCCCTCCTCCCCCAGTTTGGCCAGAGGCCATCATCTCTCCCATCTCCGGCAGGTTCGGCCGCTGCCATGTTCCGGTAAAATCCGGCCAAGACCGAGGCCCCTAACCCCTCCCGTGCTTCCATCCTATTCCCCTCGATCCTGCGGAGCCACCCCACCTCTCAAACGCGATCGAGAGCCAGGTAGCTCGAGACCCCAATCCTCCCGAAACCACCGTCCGCCGTGGAGCTCGCCCCCGGTGACTCCCTTCGTCCCCGCCAGCCCTTCGACCACTGGGAGGACCGCCCTGGAGTGGCGGATCCATCCCTGCCCTTGGAACCCCGTGGGGAGCCGCCGTTCATCGACGGTGATCGCCGGAGACCCGCCTCTTCTCGGCCAGAGGAGGAAGGAGGCGCGGGCGACTGGTCAAACCTGACCAGTGGGACCGATGGACCCACCGTCAGTGACCCAGCCCCACCGAAGGATGTTTTAAGTGGAAGCGCATTCCACCAAATACGCCTTCACTAGAGGACAACGTAAGTGCTGCCGAACCGTTTTCTTGTTTTGATTTTTATTAAAAATAGATTTTGACTAAACTTTGACTGGCTATAACTTTTAAAATACAAGTCCAATTGATTTGATTCTTTTTCTGTTGTTTCTCAAATTTTGTCTAGTTTATTTTCATATTTATTTGAAAAAAATTCAAACAACTTTTTTTTACTTTTTTGAAACTATGTGTTAATTTGAATTTTTCTTAAATAGGATTTTGGAGAGGGAGGCAACTTTCAAAAAATGCACACCCACTTGCATACTCTTGAAGGCAAGCATTTTGAACCCTGGCATAATATTGTTGTGTGTTGTTTGATACGGTTACAACACCACCTTGACTCGGAGTATTCGTTATTTTATGTGATGACATGATCATACTCATGAGTGCATATTGATGATTCCGTGCTGTTGGAATTTGATATGTTTATGATAGTAATCACCCTCGTATTCCGTTCATGCCTACCGGAAGGAACCCGGGAAAGTCTATGTCTTGGGTAGACACGAGCTTGTCTCTAGTTCTTCATCGAGACGGTTATGTCCGGTAAGGCATGGTGAGGTATGATGAGTGGTTATTCTGTCTTATTGGTGTGAAATATATTTCTTATGCTTATCATGCAAGAAATGATTTAACCTCCTGAGTCGACCATAGACCGAGTCTTGTTCCAGTAACCCCCATACTTGTTTCGTACTACCACTAGTCCCTGCCATAGGTAGGGTACGGTTCAGTAAGTTGTCAACCCCTTCCTAGCACACACCGTACTAAGAGGCCATGGTGGAAGATACCGGCTACATCCGGTAGGCATGCCACCTGGTCCGGGGACATGGGTGTTTCCGGTTGGAGCCGAGGGGGTAGCTCCCCTAGTTTCATCGAGGCGTCGCTTCAGACACCCGATTGGTGCATTCTATTTCTACTCCCCTATTGCATATTCATGTTGTATATGAATAACCTGCTTGCGTCCATCATGGATTCTTATTCTGTCACTGACGTTGTGATCATAAAATATTTAAGAGCATGATTAACAATTGTATTATTATACCTATGTTCATAATGTTTGCGAGTACATTCAAAGTACTCACTGGCTTATCCCTGGCTGTTGACTTGGCCAGATTTCTTGCATGGAGAGGAGCGTTGTGATGACAGCCCCGAAAACTACGCAATGGTGATAGTAGGCTCGCGAAGATAGGAGTTATCCAGGTCAGCTGTTCCTGTGGGAAATGGAGCCCCATAGAACACCCAGGATCAACAAATCGCTTCCGCCATCAACCACTAGAAACCATTTGTTGTACTCATAGGCCAAAATGGTCTTGTAATACACATTTTGTATTTTGCTTGGAGTTTCTGTATCAAGTTGGTGTCTCATCAGCTAATAGTAATCCTGGGCTGGTGAGCACAAGGGCCATTTTTTGGGAAATTAATATCCCGAAAATCCGGTCCTGACAGAACGTGGTCACTATGGCTGCCATGCATGTCGACCGCCAGATCTTGGAGGAGCACCTCGTCTTCGAGGCCACCGTCGACACCGCCACGCGGTTTTCTACTTCAAAATACTGTTCATGATGTTTTCTCGAGGCCACCGCCAGTGCCTTCTAGTGATTTGTCCTATGTAATGTTAATATGCAATCTGATGTTCAGTTAACAGTTTGGTCCTTTGAAATGTAATGTTTAGTTAACACTTTGGTCCAACAATTGCTACATTTCGTAGTAGTGTTCTCAAGCATTTACTACAAGAAAACTGTTATTCCATGACAGATTTCTGGTGATGTTCCCAGGAACCGTCATGATCGATGACGAATGTCTCTGTTTCGTCATGAAATCCGTCACAGGTTAGCGAGATGACAACAAACCCAACAACAATATTTGTTTTGTTAACTGTCTTATCTTCTAGTACATGTTTCTATTCTGCAATGTCGTGCTCAGTTAACTATTTTGGTTCATTTGGTCTGCTGTCCATTTAACTGTTTGGTTCAGTTCTGCAATTTGATTTTCATTTGCTGTGGGTAGAATTTTGTATTGTTATGCATGTGACACCAATCGAATTTGGCTGTACTCAGTACATATTCTACTGATAGTGTGGCAACTCTCAGTTAACCTGATCAAGATCTTCCTTATGTGTGTTGAAGGGAAACAATGGGAGACACTGCGGTTTACCATCGAGGTTTGTTCAAGCAGGGTCCTTTGGCTAATAGCACATAATTGTGCAATTGTAGGAATCATTCTAATATTTAGGTTTCTTACAATTTGGTCTTCCACATGGAGGTCCTGCCATCAGAGGCTTACAACCACTGTTCGACCCATTTTGCATATGGGGAAATGAGATGTCCATGAATATCAGTCATGTCAAGAAACTCAGAAAGATTGTTAGGATTAAGAAACTTGCGACGAATAATAGCATGATCTTTGTTTGCACAATGAATAAGACATCAGTCAACTATAGGATGGTACCAACTCTTTTACCTTGTTTCTACCCCTTGCGCCATTTCAAAATTTACAACAGCGATTTATGCATAGCTTTGTTTTCAGTACTTTTCAAAGCAGTTCACCGATGATTACCTCTCAAACCACCTGCATGGTCAATAGGCGAGGAAGGTATTCATTCAACACCCACAGTACAATATTGAAGTCTTGCTGAAGAGGACGAAGGTTGGGCGGGCAATTATCCATAGCCACTGGCCTAAGGTTGCAAGGACATTCAGCATCACTGAAGGCTCAATATTTGCCTTCGCTTCTGCAATTTCCCAGATGAGATTCATCTATCTATTTACCGTGTATGATGCTACTTTCCAAAGGTTTTTGATGCTGCATGTGAAACTTGGTGCTGTTGTGTAATGGCGTAACTGAGTGCCGAAGCTATCTGATGTAATTTGGTTATGAAATCCTGGTTGCTTTTATACAGATATGAAATATCCGGCGTGTTTTATAAGAAATATCAGTTTGATTAGTACATGGATTATCAATAATAGGCTAATTACCCTGCTTATTGGGGTTTTCTGTTTCAAACGGTTACTTAGATAGCACCATGGGCGATGAACTCAAACAACCCGCACGGTTTCTAGAAAGTAGGCATGTTCGATCAATTAACAATCACACATGGCTTCCGGTAGCGAACTGTTTGTGTTAGGCCACCTTGCACAAATGTTTCCACACAAAGAACTATGTGGGATGTACATACCTATGGAAATGATTTTCTGGGATTCACCGTGTGGGATGTATATACCTACGGAAATGATTTCTGGGATTCATCGTCTATGATGTACATACCTACGAAAATGATTTCTGGCCTTCACCGTGTGGGATGTACATACCTATGGAAATGATTTCTGGGATTCACCGTGTGGGATGTACATACCTACAGAAATGATTGGGTTTCCATGCCTTGCCCGATCACACACGGCCCCAGCCCGGGTCCCAGGAGGGCCTATCCCCAACGATTTCTGGGTCGTGTGGGAAGGACCCCCCATCGCCCACACTCACTTGGCGACGGTTCCAAATGCCGTCGCAGAAAGGGGTTTTAAACCGTTCATTTAGGAAGTCACTATACCAGTGCCTTCTTGGCATATAGCCTCCTTGGCAGCGCCTACTTGGTCCTCTAGGATGTGATGGGTGACAAAGAGCGGAGTCGGTGGAACAGACAAGGCAGCCAGGGGATCTAAAGCATGGAGTCGCACAGACGGGGTAGGGACTTGAGCAGTCGACGTTGAAGGACGATCAGTCGAGAGAGGATCGGCGAATGAAACGGAAGCCCGAACTGGATCCCCGGATTGTTGGATGACTGTTTCTGGTGCTGGAGCTGACTAAGACACTTTGCTGGCGGGCACCCTCCTGCTCGAAGTCCTGCATTTTCTTCATGTGTTCCTCTGAGGCACGTCTTCATGGTCGTCATCATCTGGAAGTTCAATAACATTCGGTGGTGTTGCAAAACACTCGACCATAAGAGTTCAATGAAATAGAACAACTGATAAAGTGAGGGCATGGTTGTGGAGTTGTACCTGCCTGTGAAGTGGCCGCATCTGTAGTATCTTTGTCGTCTTGCTCCTTGTCAACATTCATAGACGTCCCAGAGGTAGCCGCACTAATAGTTCCAAAATCACACTCGATCAAGCCAGTAGATGAGTCGATGGATGCATAGAAGGCTAAGAGGAGAAGCAAAACACTTATGCAGAGGCGACAGGAACATCCACCTTGATCTTGGGTAAAGCCTTCCAAGGCTTCGAGGGAGCAACCTTGGGCTGCTTAGCGGCCTTTTCAGACGGTTCTGGGGATGAAGTCCGAGTGCGCTTCTGGACTTGTATGCTCGAAGGAGTTGCCTTGCCGCGCCCACCCGCTGGGTCTTGGCATTGTTTGGATCGGCATTCTGAGCGGGGTGGCGAGTCGACCTCCTCACTGCCGTCCAAGTCGTCGCTGTGATCGTCATGGTCATCTGGGGATTGACAGTCGCCACTCTCGTCCGTGCTCTCCTTTCCTTCCTAAAATTGCTCTCCGTTTGGAATTGAATAGATCTTGGTGTAGATCTCAAAGGCGCAAGTCGACAAACATCAGTCAGATTTAAGAGCAGCTGCGACTCAAAGAAAGAAAAAACTCGGCATTTGGAGCTTTACCTCTTCTGGTTCGTGCTCGGCATCAAATGCTAGGACCCTCCTGGACCCTATGGGGTTGTCCTTGTTCCCAGTTATGCTTCGCGGCCACTAAGCCACCATCTCCTCGGTGACCTCCTCTGGGTGGACCCGAGCGGTGTCATCAAAACTCGAATACATCCACATCAGATGGTCGCAGGCTTGGAGAGTCTGGATACGTCGACCGAGGAACACTTCCAGCAAGTCCATGCCAGCCACCCCCTCCTAGACTAATCTGACAACCTAGTCGACTAAATCAGTAACCTTGCCTTTCTCCTCTGGAGCCACGGTCAGCAATGAAGGTAGCCGAGGTCGATCTATGGTAAAAGGGGGGAGACCAGTCGATTGGCCAGGAGTAGGAATATCCTTGCAGTAGAACCAGGTCGACTGCCATCCCCGGACTGACTCAGGAAGAGTAATGGAAGGAAAAGTACTCCTACCGATGGTGTGAATCCCTAGACCCCCGCACATCTGAATCACATGCGTCTTCTCGTCAGTCATATGGGCCTTCTTCACCGACTGAGATCGGCAAGTGAAGATATGCTTGAACAGACCCCAGTGCGGTGGACAACCCAAGAAATTTTCACACATCGAGATGAAAGCGGCAAGATACTTGATGGTGTTCAGAGGGAAGTGGTTGATTTGAGCGCCGAAAAAGTTCAGGAAACCCCGGAAAAAGGATGTGGAGGCAAAGAGAAACCGCGGTCGACATGGGTTGTGAGGAGAACGCACTCACCCTCCTGTAATTGAGGCTCGGACTCGTTCCCTGACAACCTCCAAGATCCATGGGCAACCAAGCCTGCACTGGCCAAGTCCTCCAAGTCTTCTTTCTGGATTGTAGATCAAATCTAGTCCCCCTGGATCCAACCGGGTGGCAAACCGGACCTTGAAGACGATCCCCGACTCATCTTCTTGCCCTTCGCCGCCGCCGCCTTCTTCGAGTACTCCAGAGCCAACGTCTTGTCTTTCCCCATGACGGCGGAGTGTGCACGGGCCGATTGGAGACGACGAGAGCGGGGGAGAACGCGGTGGAGGAATAGAGGAGGAAGAGATAGATTGAGGCGCACTGTACATAGCATCGACCCAAGCACTATTTATGAGGCTACTTCTGAGTGGCTAACGTGTGGGCATGAGTAATCTAATCATATCCTGTAGCAGTCGCACGCCCAATACATGGCGGAAAAGGCAGCATGAGGATCGAGGCACCCCTGCCTATCCACTCCGATAACTACGGTATGCTCCGTCCCGCGGGCTTCTCCAAAATTTTGAATCCCCTGAGATCCAGGAAGCACAAAGCAACCAATCGCTCCAGGATTTCGCACCATAGCAACACTCGAAGACCATTAGCATAGTTCACTCGACGACCTCTGAATCAACTGAGGCGACTGAAATAAGGTTGAAGCCTCAGCATGATTTCCAGACTCCGGTAAAATGCCTCCGAAGTGAAGAATCGAGTCAGAATCAACTTCTACCCTTCTTCACTCAGACCTCAATCCATTCGGGGGATAATGACGATGACATGAACCTAGGGTAGGGTCATAGGCCTGTCCTAGATGTCCTACCCAAGGTCACTACCCTAAAGTCAAGAACATTCAAGAATAAACAGAAGATACCGACTGAAATCACCTTGGAGTGCAATCCACTCGACCAGCTATCCAACTCGATGCCCCAATTCCACTCGACTATTATATAGTCTTTCGACCACATGAAGAATCACTCGGAGAACAAAAGGTCTAAAGCCACCCAGGACGGCAACGGTCAGGCATTCACTCCGTAGTGTTAAAGGCCATTTATATCTCTTTATAGCTAGCGTTACCAGTAACGCCTTGCCTTAATGTATACTGAACCTTGTTTAACTGAGGGCTGGAGGGGTCCGGCACACTCCATATAAGCCACCCCCTCCTCAGGTATAAGGGTTCGCAACCTTGTAATTCCCATGCATATTCCAGTCGAACAAGCCTCTGGGCACCAAGACGTAGGGCTATTACTTCCTCCATGAAGGGCCTGAACTCGTACATCTTGCGTCCACAATCTCACAAAGCTAGGATCTTGCCTCTTCCTGCGTACCCTCATCCTTACTGTCAGACTTACTCCCATGATAGCGTGCGCCCCATACGGAACGAGGCCGAATAGGACTAGGAGAGGGGGCAGCGCCCCCCTTTCCTTCTCCCCCTCTCTCTTTGCCATTTCACCCTCCGGTAAAAGGAAAGGGGGGAGAATCCAACTAGGATCCCAAGTAGGATTCCTCCTACTTGGGCACGCCTAGGGCTAGCCTCCTCCCCCTCCCTCCTTTATATACGTGGGGGCGCCTACAACACACATCAATTGTTCCAAGCCGTGTGCAGCGCCCCCCTCCACTGTTTACGCCACCGATCAAATTCACGTAGTGCTTAGGAGAACCCCTACGCGGATCACTTCACCATCACCATCACCATGCCGTCGTGCTGAAAGAAGTCTCCCTTGACACTTTGCTGGATCAAGAGTTCAAGGGATGTCATCGAGCTGAAGTGTGCAGAACTCGGAGGTATCATACGTTCAGTGCTTGATCGGTCGTAACAAGAAGAAGTTTGACTACATCAATCATGTTAACAAACGCTTCCGCTTTCTCTCTACCATGGTACATGGACACACTCTCCCCCTCTCGTTGCTATGCATCTCCTAGATAGATCTTGCGTGAGCGTATGAAATTTTTGAACTTGCATGCTATGTTTCCCAACACGGTTGGAGCGCGAAGAAGTTCGACTACATCAACCGCGTTGTTAAACGCTTCCGCTTACGGTCTACGAGGGTACATTGCATGCTCTTCTTTGGTGTGTGTAGGTCATTGCGTGTGTGTAGATTTTTTCCATGCAATGTTTCCCAACAGAGCAAATGTCAAGTCTTAAAATTAACTTCCATAAAAGCAAAGTGTTCTGCTATGGAGAAGCCGTTGAGGCGGTAGCCGATTATGCGAACCTATTTGGTTGTGCACTTGGCCAATTCCTGATCAAATATCTGGGAATACCGACTCATTATCGACGTCTCACCATTGCGGAGTGGAAGCATCTATAGGAGCAGCTAGAGAAACGGTTGAGCAGCTGGAAAGGCAAGTTGCTCATAGTTGGAGGACGACTGGTTTTGATAAACTTTGTCCTCACAAATATGGTTCTCTATATGCTTTCTTTCTTCCAACTTCCAAAAGGGGTCTTGCAAAGATTGGACTATTTTAGGTCCATATTCTTTTGGCAAGGAGATGGTGAAAAGAAAAAATACCGGCTGCCCAAATGGAGCATGGTTTGTAGGCCGAAAGACCAAGGTGGCCTTGAAATTCATGACCTGCAGGTCAAGGATGAGGCCCTACTTAGTAAATGGTTGTTCAAACTTCTTACTGAGGATGGTCTTTAGCAAACCATGCTACACAACAAGTATCGAGGCTAAAAGGCGTGTCTCAGGCATATTGGAAACCTGGTGACTCTTTTGGGCTGGCCTAATGACGACATATGTAACACCCACAATGCGGCTATATCTCCCACGTGTCAGGGCACGACTTAGAGGCATAGCTGCTTGGTAGGCCTGTCGAACGAGAGGTAATCTTTACACATCCCATGTACTGAATAAGTAAGGGATAAAGAGTCGGCTTACAATCGCAACTTCACGCCATACATAAATTATCCATACATCATCCAAAATACAATCAAAGGTCCAATTATGGAACCAAAATAAAGAAAGACCACCCTAAATGCTAGATCCCTGATCGTCCCAACTGGGCACCACTACTGATCATCCGGAAAAGAAACATAGTAGCGACCCAAGTCTTCGTCGAACTCCCACTTGAGTTCGGTAGCGTCCCCTGCACTGGCATCATCGGCACCTGCATCTGTTTGGAAGTATCCGTGAGTCACAAGGACTCAACAATATCACACCCGCAAGATCAAGACTATTTAATCTTATGGGTAGGAAAGGGAAGTGAGGTGGAGCTGCAGCAAGCACTAGCATATATGGTAGCGAACATACACAAAAGATATTGAGAAGAGAACCAACACTAGGTCGAGAATCTATAAATGATCAAGAAGTGATCCTGAAGCTACTTACGTTCAAGCATAACACGAGACCGTATTCTCTTCCCAGACTCCGCCGAAAAGAGACCATCACGGTTACACACGCGATTGATTCATTTTATTTAAGTTAAGTGTCAAGTTTTCTACAACCGGATATTAAACAAATTCCCCTCTACCCATAAACACGGGCACGGCTTTCGAAAGTTCAAACCCTGGACGGGTGTCCCAACTTAGCCCATCACAAGTTCTCACGGTCAACAAAGGATATTCCTTCTCCTAGGAAGACCTCATCAGACTCGGAATCCCGGTTACAAGACATTTTGACAATGGTAAAACAAGACCAGAAAAGCCTCCCGATGTGCCGACAAATCCCGATAGGAGTCGCACGTATCTCGTTCTCAGGGCACACCGGATGAACACTACGTACAACAAAAACCAACCCTCAAGTTTCCCCGAGGTGGTGCTGCAAGTGGCTCTGTTTTGGACCAAAACTCAGAGGAGCACTGGCCTGGGGGTTTAAAATAAAGATGACCCTTGAGTCCGCGGAACCCATGGGAAAAGGCTTAGGTGGAAAATGGTGAAACCAAGGTTGGGCCTTGCTGGAGGAGTTTTATTCAAAGTGAACTGTCAAGGGGTTCCCATAACACCCAACCACATAAGGAACGCAAAATCAAGGAACATAACACCGGTATGATAGAAACTAGGGCGGCAAGAGTGGAACAAAACACCAGGCATAAGGCCGAGCCTTCCACCCTTTACCAAGTATATAGATGCATTAAAGTAATTACAATATAATAATGATATCCCAACAATACCCATGTTCCAACATGGAACAAACTTCAACTTCACCTGCAACTAGCAACGCTATAAGAGGGGCTGAGCAAAAGCGGTAACATAGCCAAACAACGATTTGCTAGGAAAGGTGGGTTAGAGGCTTGACATGGCGATATGGGAGGCATGATATAGCAAGTGGTAGGTAGCGCGGCATGGCAATAGAGCGAACAACTAGCAAGCAAAGATAGAAGTGATTTCGAGGGTATGGTCATCTTGCCTGCAAAGTTCTCAGAGTTGACGAAAACATGATCCTCGTAAGCGTTCTCAACAGGTTCCTCGGTCACGTACTCGTCTTCCGGCTCTATCCAAAGCAAGAACGCAAACAAAGGACCAACCATCAATCACGGTGCAGTGCACAAGCAACATGATGCAATATAGGGCATGACTTGCGAGACATGATATGCAATGCATATGCATGCTCCGGAAGGGAAAGAATGATCAAGTAATCAACTTGGCAAACCAAGTGCGCTGATGGAAAGATGAGATTATTTCGGTTGAAATCGATATAAGGATCACCGGAAATGGATGCACAGTTTGCAAATGGCAAGCAAAACAAGAATGGCACAATTCTACGATTAATAGCATGATGCCATCTAGAATGCAACAAGAAACTAAGCTACTTCACTCCAACATAGCAACAAAGCATATGGCACTGATGTACAAGAGATACTTGACACAACATGAACACTGAGCTACGGCTAAATCACAAAAGATAAGGTTCAAACAAGCATGGCAAAAGTGCAAAAGATATCAGCATCACAAACTTAGTGAAAATACTAACATGCCTGAAATAACATCAGGAAGCCATGTTTAGAGCTAGCAAAAAACATCCTACAGGAACATATGATAACAAACAAAGGCATGGCATAATTCTACTAAATGCATAGATCAAAAGTCACTTACTGATCATGGCCAAAAAGGCACAGAAGATATGATGGCACCCATGTAAACATAGCATGTTTTATTAACAGTTTCAGACTTAGCAGAAAAACAGAGCATGGCATAAACAGAATTATGATAGCAACTTTGCGAGCTGAAACCACTCAGCACAAATTATTTCATGACAATATAAGCATACCAATAGCAAGACGACATGTTCATGAAGCTAACCATGGCAAGAATGAGCTCAAAGGATGCATGGATCAGTAGCAATAACCATGGAAAAATTGATTAACATGTTAACATTCTGCCAGGAACATTTTATAGCAAAAGTAGAGCAAGAACAATACATGCTAGACAACTCCATAATTGCAAACAGGGCCATGGATGGATAGATCATAACCACATGTTCACAACATCCTTACTGAAGCAACTCAAAACAAGCACAGATCTCACTTTAGCATCATGTTTACATGACATCAAAATAACAGCAGGAAAAGGACTTTGCAAAATCCTAAGTCCCTGAAAACAGCAACATTGCGGAGGCTACTTTGCATGCTTGTGCTAGTCACCACATAGATCAAAAAAAATGCAAGACAAGCACCTCTATAAATATGGCATATTTTAGTTCAAAACACATGTAGACCTCATGCCCAAATAATGCACACATCAAATTTGACAAACATGACAAATCACCATGATACGATAAGTTACAGCAGTTAACATTTTATAGCACTCTTGCATCAATGAAAATGGCATCATAATGTACTGTATCATGCATGGAAATGCTACTGGCATGAAGCGCTTGACGAGATGAACAATCTGATATATCATATGCCAGATTTGGAGCCACGGTCATGGAGATATGAGGCAATAAACATGGGCATAAAATAATGCAGAAAAGGAACTTAGAAGAAAATCGGGTCAACCTCTCCCGATTTAGATCTAGGGTTCATCGCACGGGAACCGAGGCAGGGCTGGAGCTTCACCGGAGTTGGTCGCCGCGGGGTCGCCGGAGTAGGCGCGGCGAGGCGGCGAGGAGCTTGGGGCGGCGCCGGTCGGGCACGGCGGCAGCGGACGTGGCGCGGGGCTGCAGGCGAGTGCGGGTGGCGGCCGGAGCGAGGCGGGCGGGTCGCCGGAGTTCGCTAGCGTTGGCGGCGAGAGAGGCGAGGCAGCGAGGGCGCGGGAGGCGCGGGATCGGGCGGCGGCGGCGATGGGCTCGGGGGCCCGACCCGGCCTCGGGCAGGCCGGCAGCAGTGGGCGGCGGCGTTGCCACATGGCGCTCGCCAGTTGGCTGCAGGCGGTGGCGCGGATGCGTCCGGTCCGATCCGGACGTGTCCGACAGTGAAGAGGGGCTAGGCTAGGGTTGGACTGCGCGAAAATTTCGGAGGGGAGCACCTATTTATAGGTAGGAGGAGGTAGGAGTGTCCAAATGAGGTGTAGTTTTCGCCCACACGATCGTGATCCGTCGATGGAGGACATGGAAGTGGTTTAGACGGATTATTGGGCCTTTATTGGAGGGGTTCTGGGCTGCAGTACACATGAGGCCTTTGCGGTTACCCGGTTAACCGTTGGAGCATCAAGCGACCTCCAAATGGAACGAAATTTGACAGGCGGCCTACCGGTGATGTACCGGGGCCACTTGGCAAATCTCGGTCCATTCTAAGAACGTTTAACACCCTCTTACAAAAAGAGACAAGACGGGTGTGCTGCTGCATGTAGGAGTGTTGGATTGCAAAATGGACAACGGGGAGAAAGCTCGGATGCATGGGACGAACACGAATGCAAATGCGATGCACATGATGACATGATATGAAATGCAAGACAATAATCGAATGCAAAACGAAGACAAAACCCAACCACGAAGGGAATCTCATAAATTAAAGCTGAAAATGGCAAGAGTCAGAGTTACAAATATGGCAAGTTACATCCGGGGTGTTACATCACTCCACCACTACAAGTGGGTCTCGTCCCGAGATCTAGGACTGAAAGAACTCTGGATATTCAGAACGGAGGTGGTCCTCGTGTTCCCAGTTGGCTTCTCGATCAGAATGGTGTGACCACTTCACTTTCAGGAATTTGATTGACTTGTTTCGAGTATTGCACTCGGTTTTTTAAGAATAGCAACGGGATGCTCATGATAAGACAGATCTTCTTGGAGATCAATCTCTTCAAAGTTGATGGTGCGCTCAGGTGTCTTGAAGCACTTGCGAAGCTGTGAGACGTGAAACACATCGTGCACATTTGCGAAGTTGGATGGAAGCTCAAGTTGATAGGCGAGGTCGCCTCTTTTGCCAATGATCATGAAAGGACCCACGTATCTAGGGGCAAGCTTCCCTTTGATACTGAAGCGACGAGTACATTTCATTGGAGAGACGCGGAGGTAGACATGGTCTCCGATCTCGAAAGCCAAGTCACGGTGCTTGCTATCATAGTAACTCTTCTGGCGCGATTGCGCGGCTTTGAGATTTTCACGGATGACTTTACACATTTCGTCAGCTTCTGTGATTAAGTCATTGCCAAGAAGTTGGCGTTCACCAGTCTCTGAAAAATTGAGAGGAGTACGACACTTTCTTCCATAGAGAATTTTGAATGGGGCCTTGCCCGTACTCGCTTGGAAACTGTTGTTGTAGGAGAACTCGGCATGTGGAAGACAATCTTCCCACTTCATACCGAAGGAAATGACACAAGCGCTAAGCATATCTTCAAGAATTTGGTTGACTCGCTCGACTTGGCCACTAGTTTGAGGATGGAAAGCTGTGCTGAAGCGAATGTTGGTGCCCATGGCCTTCTGAAAGGAGTCCTAGAACTTGGAGGTGAAAATGCTTCCATGATCTGAAGATATCAATTGCGGAATTCCGTGCAAAGAGACAATCCTAGAGGTGTATAGATCTGCCAGCTGAGCTACTGTTATAGATTCTTTGATAGGAATAAAATAAGCCACTATTGTAAGCTTATTGATGGCAACGAAGATAGCATCATTTCCACGCTTAGACTTCGGAAATCCAGTCACGAAGTCCATTTCAATATGGTCAAACTTCCATTCTGGAATAGCAAGAGGTTGGAGTAGACCAGCTGGCCGTTGGTGTTCGGCTTTCACCCTTCTGCAGACATCACATTCATTCATGAATTGAGCAATTTCTCGCTTCATTCGAGTCCACCAATACGACTGCTTGAGGTCATGGTACATCTTCGTACTTCCAGGATGGATGGGTAGGAGGGAATTGTGTGCCTCGTTCATAATGACTTTCCTTAGATCCCCTTTAGGAACCACAATCCGGTCCTCTAAGAATAGAGTGTCTTTGTCATCAATGTGATAGCACTTGTACTTGGGTTGGCTCTTGGCAATCCTATTTTTCACCTTCTTCACCATGGAATCAGGAAGTTCTGCCTCACGAATTTGATCTTCTAAAGTGGGAGAGACTTGGAGGTTGGCAAGAAAGCCTTGAGGAACAACTTGGAGGTTTAGTTTGCGGAAAGCTTCACACAGGTCCGGTTGGAAGGGCTTGAGAACTAAGTTGTTGCAGTAAGCCTTCCTGCTCAAAGCATCTGCAATGACATTGGCCTTGCCTGGAGTATATTCAATACTCGGATTGTATTCTTGAATCATTTCGACCCAATGAGTCTGTCTGAGGTTGAGGTTGGGTTGAGTGAAGATGTACTTGAGGCTTTTATGATCTTTGAAGATGTCCACTTTCCTTCCCAACAAGAGATGTCTCCATGTTAATAATGCATGGACAACTGCCGCCAACTCAAGATCATTAGTGGGGTAGTTCCTTTCGTTGGTCTTCAACTGACGAGAGGTATAGGCCACAACTTTCTTCTCTTGCATTAGCACAGCACCGAGACCTTGCAGAGAGGCATCACAAAAAACTTTGAATTGTTTGGATTCATCGGGAGGACTCAAGACAGGAGTTGTGACTAACTTCTCTCTGAGGATGTTGAAAGCAACGTCACACTCAGGTGTCTAGACATACTTGACATGATTCTGGAGGAGGCTGGATAGAGGCTTTGCAATCTTAGAGAAATTCTCAACGAATCTTCGACAATAGCTAACTGCGGAGCTTCTTGACATTCTGAGGAGATTCCCAATTCACAATTGCAGACACCTTCTCGGGATTAACAGCGATGCCCTTGGCGGAGATGATATGACCAAGGTAGAGAACCTCATCAAGCCAAAACTCACACTTTGAAAACTTCACATAGAATTGATGCTCTCTGAGTTTGTCAAGCACCAATCTCAAATGCTTGGCATGATCCTCCTTACTCTTGGAAAAGACCAAGATATCATTGAGATACACCGGGACGAAATCATTTGTGTAAGGGTTGAAGATGAAGTTCATCATGCAAGAGAATGTTGGAGGAGCATTGACAAGGCCGAAAGACATGACAGTATATTCATAAGAACCATAGCTTGTTCTGAATGTTGTCTTGGGGATATCTTGTTCACGAATGCAAATCTAATGATAACCCATATGGAGGTCAAGCTTGGAGAATACTTTGGCACCCTTAAGTTGCTCGAATAGCTCATTGATGTTGGGAAGTGGATACTTGTTCTTTATTGTCTTCTTGTTCAATGGACGGTACTCGACGTAGAGTCGTTCTGTTCCATCCTTCTTCTTGACAAAAAGAACACCACAACCCCATGGAGATGCACTCGATCTGATCAGACCCATACGCTCATGTTCATCGAGTTGTTTCTTCAACTCCTTCAACTCCTCTGGTCCAAGCTTGTAAGGATTGCAAACAGGTTCTGTGCCAGGCTAAAGATCAATAACGAATTCAATTGGCCGGTGAGGAGGCATTCCTGGAAGCTCTTCTAGAAAGACGTCTTCATATACACAAACGACTGGAATCTGAGAGATGGAATTCAACTCGCCCTTCTCATTGAGAGAAAACAATCAAATGGTATCATCACGAGCGGCATAGATGATCACATCCTCAGAAGAGTGTGTCAATTGAATCTTCCTGGCAGCACAATCAAGCTGATCCTTGTGCTTAGAAAGCCAGTCCATGCCGAGAATTAGATCAATATCTGAGTCACCAAGAACAATTGGAGAAGACAAAAATTTATAGTCGCCCATCTCGATAGACACATCCGGGACGCAATTATTAGATGTCATTTGCTTACCCGGGGACACAATCTTCAACGGGAAAGGAAGCTTTTCGGTCACAAACTCATGCTTGGCAACAAAAGGTCTTGAAATGAAAGAAAGCGATGCACCAGTATCAAACAATATTTTTGCAGGAAAGGAGTTAACTGGAAGGTTACCCACGATCACTTCTGAAGAATCCTCTGCCTAGGCTGCGTTCATCATGTTCACCTTAGCATGCTTGGGATTATGCTTGACCACTGCATTGCTGGCAGATCTCACAGAAGGAGGAGGCAGAAGGTGCCTTTGGTTGAAGCATTTGTTTGCATAGTGCCCTTTCTGCTGACACTTGTTGCAAGTAACCTCTGAGAGCAGCCGATGATAAGGATCACTTGACCTTGGAGTATGAGACTGAGCTTTGTTCTGATAGCCTGGGTTGGGTGGGTGGGAAGATCCATTGCCACCTTTGCTCTTATGCTGATAAGGCTGACGAAACGGAGGAGGGGGAGGCAACCAGAAATTATGTTCCTTAGCTGCCACTTGTGTTAAAGAAGATTGAACTGCATCCCTGACTCTCTTCTTAGATGCCTTACACTTGAGCTGAGCAGCTTCTTTCTTTAGTGCCATGTTGTAGAATTCATCAAACTTAGTAGGCTCAAGAAGCACGAGAGCTAATTGCAGATCTTCTCTGAGGCCACCTCTGGTTTGATAAATCATACTCTTTTCATCAGGGACGTCTTGTTTAGCGAAGCAAGCAAGTTTCTGAAACTGGATATTGTATTGATACACGGACATGCTGCCTTGCTTGAGATCGCGGAACTCCTCATGCTTGCTCTCAGCTACACTTGGTGGGATGTGATGAGCATTGATGTCTCGACAGAAATCATTCCAGGTAATCACACGACCTCCTCTGGAATCTCTGTATTGTTGATACCACTCAACAGCTTGATCCTTGAGTTGAAACGAAGCAAACTTGACAAAGTCCACAGGTCTGAAATTGCTACATTCAAAATGTTTGCAGATGTCTACGAGCCAATCATCAACGTCTGTGGCCTCGACACAGTTGCGGAAGGACTTCGGCTGGTTTGCGAGGAACTGGTCAAGGGTAGCAAACTAAGGCTGATTGTTGCCTTGGCCTTGATTTCCTTGGTTGCCTTGCCCTTGTTTGCGCTCTTGCAAGAGTTGCAAAAGCATCTGAGTGTTGGCGTTGGTGGCTGCCATGACAGCTTTCCAGGCCTCCGGAGGTGGAGATGTTGGTGGAGGCTTCGACTGATCCCCATCATTGCGGTCCGAATTCTGACGCATTGGAGGAGCCATCCTGAAGAGGTTGACATCCGTTAGAATTTTGAAAGTAAGATATTCAAACTGAATCAATGGATCAAAATTGGAACATAAAGTCTGAACATTCGAACAAGGAAGAACGAATGAATTCCAAAGTAAATCATCACACTTCTATTAAGTTGAGAAGCCACTTAGATAAAGTAGATGAATAAAGCAACAAGGTACGTATATGAACAAATAAGTGGTAAGGATTACCCAATCACAAACCAAATATCTGCGGGAAGAAATACTAGAGCTACTTGAATTCCCACCTATAAAACTCCCGAAACTTTCTGGTTATGCAATCAGGTGTTGGGGATACAGGGGAAGCATAATATCTCACCCAAAACTAACAAATCTTGCATCCAGTTGTATCCATCCTTCAACACATAACCAAGAAACCTTCGGAAATCATTTACGTCAACCTTCAAAAAGCATCCGTTATACGAGTTATGGCAATACTCCCGAACTCCCACCCCAATATTGGGTGGCGTCGAGGTTATCTCACCAACAACTGCATAAAAGATATTTTCAATGTCGGCGAACTCAGGTATTCCAGAACTGCAACGATAAAATTATGACGACAACACCTCGGAGCTCAACTCCCAGGGACACTGCCACTACCCCTAAATGATAGGAGGCACCAAGGACAATTTTCTCATCACAAGACTATTGGAACAATTCCAAGATACCCGCGTGATCCTAAATTTTTTCTCCCGAAATTTAAGGAGAGAAGAGGCAAAACTTCTACGTCAGGAGGCCTCATGAGAGCGATGAAGGAACTGAGGAGTAAAAGGAATCCTACTCTCCGATATATATAATCCTAAGACTCAAAACATTATCTTCTAGACTCGACAATGTCAGTGATTTGATCAAGCAGGGGGCTCCAAAGTCGGGGATGGCTCTGATTACCAACTTGTAACACCCACAATGCGGCTATATCTCCCACGTGTCGGGGCACAACTTAGAGGCATAGCCGCATGGTAGGCCTGTCCCAAGAGGGGTAATCTTTACACATCCCATGTACTGAATAAGAAAGGGATCAAGAGTCGGCTTACAATCGCCACTTCACAACATACATAAATAATCCATACATCATCAAAAATACAATCAAAGGTCCGATTACGAAACCAAAATAAAGAAAGACAACCCCAAATGCTAGACCCCCGATCGTCCCAACTGGGCTCCACTACTGATCATCCGGAAAAGAAACATAGTAGCGACCCAAATCTTCGTCAAACTCCCACTTGAGTTCGGTAGCGTCCCCTGCACAAGCATCATCGGCACCTGCATTTGTTTGGAAGTATCTGTGAGTCACAAGGACTCACCAATCTCACACCCGCAAGATCAAGACTATTTAAGCTTACGGGTAGGAAAGGGTAGTGAGGTGGAGCTGCAGCAAGCACTAGCATATATGGTAGCTAACATACACAAAAGAGAGCGAGAAGAGAAGAAACACTCGGTCGAGAAGCTATAAGTGATCAAGAAGTGATCCCGAAGCTACTTACGTTCAAGCATAACACGAGACCGTGTTCTCTTCCCAGACTCTGCCGAAAAGAGACCATCACGGTTACACACGTGGTTGATTCATTTTATTTAAGTTAAGTGTCAAGTTTTCTACAACCGGCTATTAAACAAATTCCCCTCTACCCATAACCACGGGCACGGCTTTCGAAAGTTCAAACCCTGCAGGGGTGTCCCAAGTTAGCCCATCACAAGCTCTGACGGTCAACAAAGGATATTCCTTCTCCCAGGAAGACCCGATCAGACTCGGAATCCCGGTTACAAGACATTTCGACAATGGTAAAACAAGACAAGCAAAGCCTCCCGATGTGCCGACAAATCCCGATAGGAGTCGCACGTATCTCGTTCTCAAGGCACACTGGATGAACACTATGTACAATTAAAACCAACACTCAAGTTTCCCTGAGGTGGCGCTGCAAGTGGCTCTGTTTTGGACCAACACTCAGGGGAGCACTGGCCCTGGGGTTTAAAATAAAGATGACCCTTGAGTCCGTGGAACCCAAGGTAAAAGGCTTAGGTGGAAAATGCTAAAACCAAGGTTGGGCCTTGCTGGAGGAGTTTTATTCAAAGCGAACTGTCAAGGGGTTCCGATAACACCCAACCACGCAAGGAACGCAAAATCAAGGAACATAACACTGGTATGACGGAAACTAGGGCGGCAAGAGTGGAACAAAACACCAGGCATAAGGCCGAGCCTTCCACCCTTTACCAAGTATATAGATGCATTAAAGTAAATAAGAGATAATAATGATATCCCAACAATACCCGTGTTCCAACATGGAACAAACTTCAACTTCACCTGCAACTAGCAACGCTATAAGAGGGGCTGAGCAAAAGCGGTAACATAGCCAAATGACGGTTTGCTATGAAAGGTGGGTTAGAGGCTTGACATGGCAATATGGGAGGCATGATATAGCAAGTGGTAGGTAGCGCGGCATGGCAATAGAGCGAACAACTAGCAAGCAAAGATAGAAGTGATTTCGAGGGTATGGTCATCTTGCCTACAAAGTTCTCAGAGTTGACAAAAACTTGATCCTCGTAACTGTTCTCAGCAGGTTCCTCGGTCACGTACTCGTCTCCCGTCTCTAACCAAAGCTAGAACACAAACAAAGGACCAACCATCAATCACGGTGCAATGCACAAGCAACATGATGCAATATAAGGCATGACATGCGAGACATCATATGCAATGCATATGCGTGCTTCGGAAAGGAAAGAATGATCAAGGCATCAACTTGGAAAACCAAGTGTGCCGCTGGAAATATGAGATGATTTCGTTTGAAATTGATATAAGTATCACCAGAAACGGATGCACGGTTTGCAAATGGCAAGCAAAACAAGAATGGCACAATTCTGCGATTAATAGCACGATGCCATCTAGAATGCAACAAGAAACTAAGCTACTACACTCCAAGATAGCAACAAAGCATATGGCAGTGATGTACAAGAGATACTTGACACAACATGAACACTGAGCTACGGCTACAAAAAAGAGAAGATTCAAACAAGCATGGCAAAAGTGCAAAAGATATCAGCATCACAAACTTAGTGAAAATACTAACATCCCGGAAATAACATCAGGAAGCCATGTTTAGAGCTAGCAAACAACATCCTACAGGAAAATATGATAACAAACAAAGGCATGGCATGATTCTACTAAATGCATAGATCAAAAGTCCATTACTGATCATGGGCCAAAAAGGCACAGTAGATATGATGGCACCCATGTAAACATAGCAAGTTTTATTAACAGATTCAGACTTTGCGAGCTGAAACCACTCAGCACAAATCATTTCATGACAATATAAGCATATCAATAGCAAGACGACATGTTCATGAAGCTAACCATGGAAAGAACAAGCTGAAAGGATGCTTGGATCACTAGCAACAACCATGGAAAAATTGATTAACATGTTAACATTCTGCCAGGAACATTTTATAGCAAAAGTAGAGCAAGATTAATACATGCTAGACAACTCCATAATTGCAAACAGGGGCATGGATGGATAGATCATAACCACATGTTCACGACATCCTTACTGAAACAACTCAAAACAAGCATGGATCTCACTGTAGCATCATGTTTACATGGCATCAAAATAACAGCACGAAAAGGACTTTGCAAAATCCTAAGTCCTTGAAAATAGCAACATTGTGGAGGCTACTTTGCATGCTTGTGCTAGTCACCACATAGATCAAAAAAATGCAAGACAAGCACCTCTGTAAATATGGCATATTGTAGTTCAAAACACATGTAGACCTCATGCCCAAATTATGCACACATCAAATGTGACAAAAATGATAAATCACCATGATATGATAAGTAATAGCAGTTAACATTTTATAGCACTCTTGCATCAATGAAAATGGCATCATAATGTACCCTATCATGCATGGAAATCCTACTGGCATGAAGAGCTCGACGAGATGAACAATTCTGTATATCATATGCTAGATTTGGAGCTACGGTCATGGAGATATGAGGCAATGAACATGGGCATAAAATAATGCAGAAAAGGGACTTCGAAGAAAATCGGGGTCAACCTCTCCCGATCTAGATCTAGGGTCCGTCGCACGGGAATCGAGGCAGGGCCAAAGCTTCGCAGGTGTTGGTCGCCGCGGGGTCAACGGAGTAAGCGCGGCGAGGCAGCGAGGAGCTCGGGGCGGCGCCGGTCGGGCACGGCCGCGACGGACGTGGCGCGGGGAGGCGGCCGTAGCGCGGGCGCGGGACCGCGGGCGAGTGCGGGCGGCGGCCAGAGCGAGGCTGCAGGGTCGCCGGAGTTCGTCGGCGTTGGCGGCGAGCGAGGCGGGGCGGCGAGGGCGCGAGAGGCGCACGATCGGGCAACGGCGGCGATGGGCTCAGGGACCCGGCCAGGGCTCGGGCAGGCCAGCAGTGGTGGGCTGCGGCATTGCCACGTGGCGCTCGCCGGTTGGCTGCGGGCGGTGGCACGGACACGTCTAGTCCGATCCGGACGTGTCCGGCGGCGGAGAGGGACTAGGCTAGGGTTGGACTGTGCAAAAATTTCGGAGGGGAGCACCTATTTATGGGTAGGAGGAGGTTGAAGTGTCCAAATGAGGTGTAGTTTTCACCCACACAATCATGATCTGACTACGGAGGACATGGAAGTGATTTAGATGGATTATTGGGTCGTTTTGGAGGGTTGTTGGCATGCAATACACAGGAGGCCTTTACGGTTACCCGGTTAACCGTTGGAGCATCAAACGACCTCCAAATGGAACGAAATTTGACAGGCGGCCTACTGGTGATGTACCGAGGCCACTTGGCAATCTCTATCCATTCCGAGAACATTTAAAACCCTCTCACAAAAAGAGACAAGATGGGTGCATCGGTGCATGTAGGAGTGTCAAATTGGAAAACGGACAACGGGGAAAAAGCTCGGATGCATGTGACGAACACGAATGCAAATGCGATGCACATGATGACATGATATGAAATGCATGACAATAACAGAATGCAAAACAAAGACAAAACCCAACCACAAAGGGAATCTCATAACTTAAAGCCCAAAATGGCAAGAGTCGGAGTTACAAATATGGCAAGTTACATCCGGTGTGTTACGGCAAAGAACCAACTCTTTTGCTTTGCGTCTTTCGCGATAAAGGATGGGTAAGAGATTCGTTTCTGGGAAGACATTTGGCTAGGCAATGCCAGTCTCCGAGAACAATATCCATCCTTGTACAACATTGCTCCCAATAAGAACAATACTATTGAGGAGGTGCTTAGCTTATCCCCATTGAATATTTTGTTTAGGCGGGTTTCGGTTGGCGCCCAACTTATGTCATGGCATAATCTCTTATCCCGTCTGGATCTGATTAACCTGACACAAGGCCCTGTTGTGTTTCGCTAGAACATTGCTACATCAGGGTCTTTCACGGTAGACTCTATGTATCGTGCGCTCACGCATTCTAAGGTACCGGTGAGCAATAACAAGAAAATCTGGAAGGCAAAGATTCCACAAAAAGTTAAAATATTCATGTGGTATCTTCGTAGAGGTGTTTTGCTAACCAAAGAAAACCTTGCATGACGCAACTGGCCAGGAAGTAAGAAGTGTTGTTTTTGTACTCTCGACGAGAGAATTAAGCACCTCTTTTTCAATGCAAGTTTGCGCGTTCTACGTGGTCAGTCATCCAAGTAGCGTCGAATTTTTATCCGCCCACAAGTGTTGCCAATATTTTTGGTCATTGGTTGGATGGTATTTCAAACAGGTTCAAAACGCTAATAAGGATGACAGCGTATGTGTAAGTGCATCTAGTGCCCCTTAGTTATTTTGGTGTATTCAATACTTATAGGTTAAGGGACTAATGCGTTTGTGAGTGTACACAGGTCTATAAGTCTATGAGGAGTTTGATATTTACACAGAAAGTCGACCCCTAAAAATGAATGTCTTCAACTAGAGACTTTGGATTTCTGAAGACTTCCTAAAGACTTTGAAAGTGAAGAAATTGGTGTGACCGTGAAGACTTGATATTCGTGCGAGGAACATCAAGCATGAAGACATTTCTTTTCGTAGTTTCATTTTCTCTTTATTGAGTCATATGAAACACCGTACTGTTAAAGGGGGTCAAGGTAAAACTAAGGAAAAGTTTCCAGGTGATGATTATCTCAAAATCCTACACCTACCAATCCCTTCGAGTGAAGCCATTGGAAATCTCATACAATTCAGTCAATTTCTTCAGTGGCAGAGACGAAGTTCTTCTGTTCTTTGAGGAATTTGTTCTAACTGAGGAGTTGGGAATTCTCTAATGCGGATTGCCTACAAGTGAGGAACATGATGGCCCTGAGCATTTTGAACCTCAAAATTCTTGACCGTTGTTGTGCAATGCGCTAGCTGTCCCAAAATATCTTATCCACCTAACGGTCATATCATTGAAGGGCATTTATGTCTTATCATGTCGGGCTTCTCCCTAGGCTATAAATAGACGCCCCTTACAACCACTAGCTGGTTGGCTGCTCCGTGAGAAGTTGACACTTGTCATTGAGAGCATCCCATCCTCCGAGGACTTTGAGCGAAAATCATCAAGTGAGGAAAAACCCAAAACCCCAAACCCAAACACCTAAAAACCAAAAGTGATTGAGCATCACTGAAGAGATTGTGCATGTGTGGAACCGACGCTTGTTACCTTCGAAGACTATGCATCTTTCAGACGGTTAGGTGTCATGGTCTAGAGCATCCAAGAGTAAATTGTGGGTCATCGAGTGACCGAGTCTGTGAAGGTTTGGTAGTCACCTGAAGACTTACCATGAGTGATTGGACGAGGTCTGTGTGACCTTAGTTCAAGGAGAATATGGTGAGGACTATGTGTCGGGGACTGTATGTCCTCAGGTTCAAATACCTAGGCGCTCCAACCAGACGTACAACTATCACAGCAGTTGGAACTGGTCTACCAAATCATTGTCTTCACCGAGCTAACTGGTTCTATTTCCTCAACCCTTCCATTTCCTCTGTACTATGTTGTGTACCTATTCATATCTGTTTGAAGGCTTTGACTGAAGACTTTCTCAACTTCCTCAGTTCAATTTCTTTAGTCTGTTTGTCTTCACCCTGTTTTATCATGTGCTTACGCTTTCTGTACTCTGTGTTTGTTTCCTATTCATCATGATGTCCATGCTTATGTTATGCCAAGTCTGCATTTGAGTACTTATTCCACTACAAGTAGTTCTTTGATATGTCTCCAACGTATCTATAATTTTTGATTGCTCCATGCTATTATATTATCTATTTTGGATGTTAATGGGCTTTATTTTACACTTCTATATCATTTTTGGGACTAACCTATTAACCGGAGGCCCAGCCCAAATTGCTGTTTTTGCCTATTTCAGTGTTTTGCAGAAAAGGAATATCAATCGAAGTCCAAATGGAATGAAACCTTCGGGAACGTGATTTTCTCAACAAACGTGATCCAGGAGACTTGGAGTGGGTGTCAAGAAACAACCGAGGAAGCCACGAGGTAGGGGGCGCACCTACCCCCCCTTAGGCGTGCCCTCCACCCTCGTGGGCCCCTCATTGCTACACACCTACTTCTTCCTCCTATATATATCCACGTACCCCCCGCCAAACATCCAGGAGCACCACGAATACCAAATTCCACCGCAGCAACCTTCTGTACCCGAGAGATGCCATCTTGGGGCCTTTTCCGGAGCTCCGCCGGAGGGGGCATTGATCACGGAGGGCCTCTACAAGAACTCCATGGCCTCTCCGATGATGTGTGAGTAGTTTACTTCAGACCTACGGGTCCATAGTTATTAGCTATATGGCTTCTTCTCTCTCTTTGTATCACAATACAAAGTTCTCCTTGATGTAATCTTCTCTCTTCTTGGAGATCTATTCGATGTAATCTTCTTTTGTGGTGTGTTTGTCGAGATCCGATGAATTGTGGGTTTATGATCAAGTTTATCTATGAACAATATTTGAATATCCTCTGAATTCTTTTATGTATGATTGGTTTATATTTGCAAGTCTCTTCGAATTATCAGTTTGGTCTGGCCTACTAGATTGATCTTTCTTGCAATGGGAGAAGTGCTTAGCTTTGGGTTCAATCTTGCGGTGTCCTTTCCCAGTGCCAACAGGGGCAGCAAGGCACGTATTGAATTGTTGCTATCGAGGATAAAAATATGGGGTTTATATCATATTGCATGAGTTTATCCCTCTACATCATGTCATCTTACTTAAAGCATTACTTTGTTCATATGAACTTAATACTCTAGATGCATGCTGGATAGCGGTCGATGTGTGGAGTAATAGTAGTAGATGCAGAATCGTTTCGGTCTACTTGTCGCAGACGTGATGCCTATATACATGATCATACCTAGATATTCTCATAAATATGCTCAATTCTATCAATTGCTCGACAGTAATTTGTTTACCCACCGTAATACTTATGCTCTAGAGAGAAGCCACTAGTGAAACCTATGGCCCCCGGGTCTATCTTCCATCATATTAATCTTCCAACACTTAGTTATTTCTATTGCCATTTATTTTACTTTGCATCTTTATTTCTCTTTATCATAAAAATACCAAAAATATTATCTTATCATATCTATGAGATCTCACTCTCGTAAGTGACCGTGAATGGATTGACAACCCCTTTTATCGTGTTGGTTGAGAGGTTCTTATTTGTTTGTGTAGGTGCATGGGACTCGAGCGTGATCTCCTACTGGATTGATACCTTGGTTCTCAAAAACGGAGGGAAATACTTACGCTACTTTACCGCATCACCCTTTCCTCTTAAAGGGAAAACTAACGCAGTGCTTAAGAGGTAGCATTCTTCGCTTAGGACTTTCCTCAACCTGAAATTCCTCGGTGAAGAATTCATAATATCGCCTATTCACCCCCCCTCTAGTCGACCTAACGCACTTTCAATTGGTATCAGAGCAAGGTACTCCCTTGTTCTGTGTGATTTTGGTTTAACCTCCTGGAGTTTTAGTTATGTCGATCGCGGGAATGGAGACAGTGAGATGCCCCATCCTTGATGGTCATGATTATCCCAAGTGGAAGGCCATGATGAAGAAACGCCTCATGGCAATGAACAACGAACTCTGGACATTCACTGATATTGGTCTAAATAACCTATGCAAGATGGCGGAGGCTGATGCGTGAAGGGATTGACAACCCCTTTATCATGTTGGTTGCGAGGTTCTTATTTGTTTGTGTAGGTGCGTGGGACTCGAGCGTGATCTCCTACTGGATTGATACCTTGGTTCTCAAAAACTAAGGGAAATACTTACGCTACTTTACTGCATCACCCTTTCCTCTTCAAGGGAAACCAATGCAATGCTCAAGAGGTAGCAAGTAGGATTTCTGGCGCCGTTGCCTGGGAGATTCGCGCCAAGTCAAGTCAAGATTTGACTCCCGACAATGAGCCATTTCTAGCACCGTTGCCGGAGTCTACGCACAAGTCAAGACATACCAAGTACCCATCACCAACTCTTATCCCTCGCATTACATTATTTGCCATTTGCCTCTCGTTTTCTTCTCCCCCACTTCACCCTTACTGTTTTATTCGCCCTCTCTTTTTACGTTCACAACTTTTTCGCTTGCTTCTTGTTTGCTCGTGTGTTGGATTGCTTGCTTGTCACGATGGCTCAAGATAATACTAAATTGTGTGACTTTATCAATACCAACAACAATGATTTTCTTAGTACTCCGATTGCTCCTCTTACCAATGTTGAATCATGTGAAGTTAAAGTTGCTTTGTTGAATCTTGTCATGAAAGATCGATTCGCCGGCCTTCCTAGTGAAGATGTTGCCACCCATCTAAATAGCTTTGTTGATTTGCGTGATATGCAAAAGAAGAAATATGTGGACAATGATATTTTTAAATTGAATCTATTTCCTTTTTCCCTTAGAGATCATGCTAAAGCTTGGTTTTCGTCTTTGCCTAAAATAGTATTGATTCATGGAATAAGTGCAAAGATGCTTTTATCTCTAAGTATTTTCCTCCCACTAAAATCATCTCTCTTAGAAACAATATTATGAATTTTAAGCAACTTGATCATGAACATGTTTCACAAGCTTGGGAGAGGATGAAATTAATGATACATAATTGCCCTGCACATGGTTTGAATCTTTGGATGATTATACAAAAAATTTGTGCTGGATTGAATTTTGCTTCTAGAAATCTTTTAGATTCGGCCGCGGGAGGCACTTTTATGGAAATCACTTTAGGAGAAGCTACTAAACTTCTAGATAATATTATGGTTAATTATTCCCAATGGCACACCGAAAGATCTACTAGTAAAAAAGTGCATGCAATTGAAGAAATTAATGTTTTGAGTGGAAAGATGGATGAAATTTTCAAATTATTGTCTAATAAGAGTGTTTCCTCTGATCCTAATGTGTGCCTTTGTCTACCTTGATTGAGAATAATAATGAATCGATGGATGTGAATTTTGTTGGTTGGAACAGTTTTGGTAATAACGCGTATAGAGGTAATTTTAATTCTAGTCCGTTTCCTAGTAATTCCTCTAATAATTATGGTAATTCCTACAGCAATTCTTATCGAAATTTTAATAAGATGCCCTCTGAATTTGAGACCAGTGTTAAGGAGTTTAAGAATTCGCAAAAGAATTTCAATGCTTTGCTTGAAGAAAAATTGCTTAAGATTGATGAGTTGGCTAGGAACGTTGATAAAATTTCTCTTGATGTTGATTCTTTGAAAATTAGATCTATTCCACCTAAGCATGATATCAATGAGTCTCTCAAAGCCATGAGAATTTCCATTGATGAGTGCAAAGAAAGAACCGCTAGGATGCGTGCTAAGAAAGATTGCTTTGTGAAAGTGTGTTCTTCTAGTTTTCATGATAATAAAGATGAAAATCTAAAAGTGATTGATGTGTCTCCTATTAAATCTTTGTTTTGAAATATGAATCTTTATAATGATCGGATGGAAGAAGAGCCACCATTACCTAGAAGGCATTCCAAAAATTCAGAGTTTTTAGATCTTGATGCAAAAATTTGTAAAAGTGGGATTGAAGAGGTCAAAACTTTAGATATCAATGAACCTACTATTTTGGATTTCAAGGAATTTAATTATGATAATTGATCTTTGATAGATTGTATTTCCTTGTTGCAATCTGTGCTAAATTCTCCTCATGCTTATAGTCAAAATAAAGCTTTTACTAAACATGCTTTGGTGCAATCTTATGAAGAAAAACTTGAGTTGGAAGTTTCTATCCCTAGAAAACTTTATGATGAGTGGGAACCTAAAATTCAAATTAAAATTAAAGAGCATGAGTGCTATGCTTTGTGTGATTTGGGTGCTAGTGTTTTCACGATTCCAAAGACTTTGTGTGATTTGCTAGGTTTCCGTGATTTTGATGATTGTTCTTTAAACTTGCACCTTGCGGATTTCACTATTAAGAAACCTATGGGAAGAATTAATGATGTTCTTATTGTTGCAAATAGTAACTATGTGCCCGTAGATTTCATTGTTCTTGACATAGATTGTAATCCTTCATGTCCTATTATTCTTGGTAGACCTTTCCTTAGAACGATTGGTGCAATTATTGATATGAAGGAAGGGAATATTAGATTCCAATTTCCGTTAAGGAAAGGCATGGAACACTTCCCTATAAACAAAATTAAATTATCATATGAATCTATTATGGGAGACACTTATGGATTGCCTACCAAAGATGGCACTACCTAGATCTATCCATGCTTTTATGCCTAGCTAGGGGCGTTAAACGATAGCGCTTGTTGGGAGGCAACCCAATTTTATTTTTATTCCTTGCTTTTTGCTCCTGTTTAGTAATAAATAATTTATCTAGACTCTATTTTGGTTGTGTTTTTTGTGTTTAATTAGTGTTTGTGCCAAGTATAACCGTTGGGAAGACTTGGGGGAAGTCTTTTTGATCTTGCTGTAAAAAACAGAAACTTTAGCGCTCACGAGAATTGCTGCCATTTTATTTGGAAAGTTACATTTAGTTAATTCTTTTGGAAGATGATTAATAGATAAATTCCTCACGTCCAGAAATTTATTTTAGAATTTTTGGGGTTCCAGAAATTTGCGTTAGCTACAGATTACTACAGACTGTTCTGTTTTTGACAGATTCTGTTTTTCGTGTGTTGTTTGCTTATTTTGATGAATATATGGCTAGTAAAAGAGTTTATAAACCATAGATAAGTTGTAATACAGTAGGTTTAACACCAATATAAATAAATAATTATTTTATTACAGTACCTTGAAGTGGTGTTTTGTTTTCTTTCGCTAACGGAGCTCACGAGATTTTCTATTTTCAGTTTTGTGTTGTGAAGTTTTCATGTTTTGGGTAAAGATTTGATGAATTATGGAACAAGGAGTGTCAAGAGCCTAAGATTGGGGATTCCCATGGCACCCCAAGGTAAAATTCAAGGACACCAAAAAGCCTAAGCTTGGGGATGCCCCGGTAGGCATCCCCTCTTTTGTCTTCGTCTGTCGGTAACTTTACTTGGAGCTATATATTTATTCACCACATGATATGTGTATTGCTTGGAGCGTCTTGTATGATTTGAGTCTTTGATTTTTAGTTTACCACAATAATCCTTGCTGTACACACCTTTTTAGAGATACTCACATGATTTGAAATTTATTAGAATACTCTATGTGCTTCACTTATATATTTTGAGCTATATAGTTTTTTGCTCTAGTTCTTCACTTATATCTTTTAGATCATGGTGGTGGTTTTATTTTATAGAAATTTTTGATCTCTCATGCTTCACTTATATTATTTTGAGAGTCCTTTAGAACAACATGGAAATTTGCTTTAATATAAAAAAATTCATAGAAGTGCATTGAATACTATGAGAAGTTTGATACTTGATAATTGTTTTGAGATATGGAGATGGTGATATTAGAGTCATGCTAGTTGAGTAGTTGTGAATTAGAGAAATACTTGTGTTGAAGTTTGTGATTCCCGTAGCATGCACGTATGGTGAACCGTTATGTGATGAAGCCAGAGCATGATTTATTTATTGATTGTCTTCCTTATGAGTGGCGGTCGGGGACGAGCGATGGTCTTTTCCTACCAATCTATCACCCTAGGAGCATGCACATAATACTTTGTTTCCATGACTAATAGATTTTTGCAGTAAGTATGTGAATTCTTTATGACTAATGTTGAGTCCATGGATTATACACACTCCCACCATTCCACCATTGCTAGCCTCTCTAGTATTGCGCAACTTTCTTCGGTACCATAAACCCACAATATACCTTCCTCAAAACAGCCACCATACCTACCTATTATGGCATTTCCATAGCCATTCTGAGATATATTGCCTTGCAACTTTCCACCATTCCGTTATTATGACATGCTTATTCATTGTCATATTGCTTGCATGATCATGTAGTTGACATCGTATTTGTGGCAAAGCCACCATTCATAATTCTTCATACATGTCACTCATGCATCATTGCACATCCCGGTACACCGCCGGAGGCATTCACATAAATTCATATTTTGTTCTAAGTATCGAGTTGTAATTCTTGAGTTGTAAGTAAATAAAGTGTGATGATCATCATTATTAGAGCATTGTCCCAAGTGAGGAAAGGATGATGGAGACTATGGTTCCCCCATAAGTCTGGATGAGACTCCGGACGAAAAATAAAATAAAAAAAAAAGATAAAAGAGGCCAAAAAGGAAAAAAGAAAGAAGGCCCAAATAAAAAAATGAGAGAAAAAGAGAGAAGGGACAATGCTACTATCCTTTTTCCACACTTGTGCTTCAAAGTAGCACCATGATCTTCTTGATAGAGAGTCTCCTATGATATCACTTTCATATACTAGTGGGAATTTTTCATTATAGAACTTGGCTTGTATATTCCAATGATGGGCTTCCTCAAAATGCCCTAGGTCTTCATGAGCAAGCGAGTTGGATGGACACCCACTTAGTTTCTTTTGTTGAGCTTTCATATACTTATAGCACTAGTGAATCCGTTGCATGGCAATCCCTACTCACTCACATTGATATCTATTGATGGGCATCTTCATAGCCCATTGATACGCCTAGTTGATGTGAGACTATCTTCTCCTTTTTGTCTTCTCCACAACCACCATTCTATTCCACATATAGTGCTATATCCATGGCTCATGCTCATATATTGTGTGAAGATTGAAAAAGTTTGAGAACATTAAAAGTATGAAACAATTTCTTGGCTTGTCCACGGGGTTGTGCATGATTTAAATATTTTGTGTGGTGAAGATAGAGCATAGCCAGACTATATGATTTTGTAGGGATAACTTTCTTTGGCCATGTTATTTTGAGAGGACATGATTGCTTAGTTAGTATGCTTGAAGTTTTATTATTTCTATGTCAATATTAAACTTTTATCTTGAATATTTAGGATCTTAACATTCACGTCACAATAAAGAAAAAATTACATTGAGAAATATGTTAGAAATCTTTCCACATCAAAAATTCTTCTTTTATTATTTACCTACTTGAGGATGAGCAGGAATTAAGCTTGGGGATGCTTGATACATCTCCATCGTATCTATAATTTTTGATTGCTCCATGCTATTATATTATCTATTTTGGATGTTAATGGACTTTATTTTACACTTTTATATCATTTTTGGGACTAACCTATTAACCGGAGGCCCAACCCAAATTGCTGTTTTTTTGCCTATTTCAGTGTTTCACAGAAAAGGAATATCAAATGAAGTCCAAATGGAATGAAACCTATGGGTCCATAGTTATTATCTAGATGGCTTCTTCCCTCTCTTTGGATCTCAATACAAAGTTCTCCTCGATCTTCTTGGAGATCTGTTCGATGTAATCTTCTTTTGCGGTGTGTTTGTCGAGATCCGATGAATTGTGGGTTTATGATCAAGTTTATCTATGAAAAATATTTGAATATCCTCTGAATTCTTTTATGTATGATTGGTTTATCTTTGCAAGTCTCTTCGAATTATCATTTTGGTTTGGCCTACTAGATTGATCTTTCTTGCAATGGGAGAAGTGCTTAGCTTTGGGTTCAATCTTGCGGTGTCCTTTCCCTATCACAGCAGGGGCAGCAAGGCATGTATTGAATTGTTGCCATCGAGGATAAAAAGATGGGGTTTATTTCATATTGCATGAGTTTATCCCTCTAAATCATGTTATCTTACTTAAAGCATTACTCTGTTCTTATGAACTTAATACTCTAGATGCATGCTGGATAGCGGTTGATGTGTGGAGTAATAGTAGTAGATGCAGAACCATTTCGGTCTACTTGTCACGGGCGTGATGCCTATATACATGATCATACCTAGATATTCTCATAACTATTCTGAATTCTATCAATTGCTCGACGGTAATTCGTTTACCCACCGTAATACTTATGCTCTAGAGAGAAGCCAGTAGTGAAACCTATGGCCCCCGGGTCTATCTTCCATCATAATAATCTTCCAACACTTAGTTATTTCTATTGCCGTTTATTTTACTTTGCATCTTTATTTCTCTTTAGCATAAAAATACCAAACATATTATCTTATCATATCTATCAGATCTCACTCTCGTAAGTGACCGTGAAGGGATTGACAACCCCTTTATCGTGTTGGTTGCGAGGTTCTTATCTGTTTGTGTAGGTGCGTGGGACTCGAGCGTGATCTCCTACTGGATTGATACCTTGATTCTCAAAAACTGAGGGAAATACTTACGCCACTTTACTGCATCACCCTTTCCTCTTCAAGGGAAAACCAATGCAATGCTCAGGAGGTAGCATTCTTCGCTTAGGAATTTCCTCACCCTGAAATTCCTCGGTGAAGAATTCATAAAATCGCCTATTCACCCCCCCCCCCTCTAGTCGACTTAACGCACTTTCAATTGGTATCAGAGCAAGGTACTCCCTTGTTCTATGTGATTTTGGTTTAACCTCCTGGAGTTTTAGTTATGTCGACCGCAGGAATGGAGATAGTGAGATGCCCCATCTTTGACGGTCATGATTATCCCAAGTGGAAGGCCATGATGAAGAAACGCCTCATGGAAATGAACAACGAACTCTGGACCGTCACTAATATTGGTCTTACTGACCTATGCAAGATGGCGGTGACTGATGATATTCGCAAGTAAACTCTACTTAACCTCACGGCAAAGGACATCATCTCCTCCGGCTTGTCGCAAAATTAGTTCAGGAACGTTATGCATCTCTGCCATGCGAAGCTCATCTGGGACCGTCTATCTGGGGTCTATGAAGGTCATCAAACTCATCATGATACCTAGTTTGAGGATTTCATGGAATCACGCAAGGCTATGACTTTCAATCTAGAATCATCATCCTCTTCACCATGCCTTATGGCAAAAGGTGCCAAGGTAACTGAATGCTACCTATCTGAGTCCAGTGATCATGAATCTGATGATGAATTTGGACCCAGCTATACCAAACTTGCTTCCCTTGCCACTAAACAACAAAGAGCTTTGGAAAAAGTTCAAAACATGTTGGATGAGAGCGATGATATGTTGGGTGAAGAAATGGATCATTCAAAAGCTTTGGCTGAAGGTGTTTAGAGACTTCAGACTAAGGTTGATAATCTTTAGAGTCATCATAACACTCTCTTATCTGATCATGAGAAGCTTTCTTATGAATTTCTTCAAGGAAAGCAAGATCTTGAGAAGCTAAGGGTGAGTTATGAAGATCTTCAGAAGGAGCGTGATTCATTACTTGATCAAGAAATCAACGCTACTCAGGAAGAATATAACCCTCCATGTTTGAAGTGCATTGAACATGAATCTACTAATTCTTCACTTGAAAGTTCAAATGCTTCTATTGCTGCAAATTCTTCAACTGTCTCTGCTATCACTAATTCCTCATCTGAGGATGCTGCTAGTATCACCGACCATGCAGGGCTGAAGGAATTGTATGTGACATGCATGTACAAAAGCCTCAAAGGGCATCAGGCCCTTTGTGATGTGCTTAAGAAGAAGATCCTCAATAGGAACCCTAGGAAAGAGGTATTGCCTTTGAGAGGAAACTCAATGCTGATGGGACCAACTGGAAGCCTGAGCAGTATCCCAAAACCTCATGGGTTGCTACAAAGGGACCTTCAGTGGATCCATCTACTTTATCTGGCTTTACATGTGAATCTTCATATTCTTCTGATGAGTCATTTGACTCCATGTCGGAGTAAACGACCACGAGTAGCCTAGCCAGCTCCCCCTAGCCCTTCTGAAAAAATTACGAGCCGATCCGGCCCTCAAGAATCCAAGACATGGGGCCGCCTTCCCCTTGTCGGCTGTCTCCTAGGCCGACTATCGGAAGGCAGCCCGGCTTTAGCCCTCATGAATAAAGCTGCGGGAGGGCCGACTACAAGAAGCCGGCCGCGAGAAGCCGACTCCCACAAAGCGGTCAAGATCGTACCCTTGAAGTCTGCATCCACATAACGGCGATGTGGCAGGGCGTGGCTACAGTAAAACCTGCCACCTCCGAATCCCGGAGCACGCCTGGCACAGTGCGCCATACGGGGTGGCCATGACCCGTCCGGCACGGCACTGTTGCCATGTTGTCCCTGACGCCACCCACGACGGGTTGTCAGCGCGGCCCACGGGCGGTGGGCCCCTTCAGGCAGAGAGACACCCGAAGGCGGCCAGGCCTCCCCCAATCGGCCCAAGACAGGGCCGGCTCCCCACAGCCGGCTTGCTTCCTCCCTCGAAGGAGACGCCCCATTAAAGATACAAGACAAGGTGAGGCTACAGCGATCGCCCGCCGGGCGGCGGCACTGTAGCCACGCTTACCCCGGCGAAGCCCTCGTCACCAGGTTTGAGGCAACAGTAACCAGCCACCGACAAGGCCCTTGACAGTGGGGCCTCCCTGTCGGCCAAGGAGCCGGCAGCGGCGGGCCCTAGCAGCCGGTGCAGAAGCCGGCGAGCGTAGACACTGACGGCTAGGGCCCACGCCCAGCCAGATTACCATTGTACCCCCGGGGGGTGGGCCTATATAAATGCACCGGGGCACCCATGCAAAGGGTTGATCTGAGCTAGTTTTAGACACCACATAGAGAGGAGAGGAGAGCTAGCCGTGCCCTTCTTCTTTTTGCCAAACAGCTCAAGGAGCATCTTGTAGCCACTCGTTCATCTAGTGATCATGCGGAGACCCCACAGAGAAGTAGTAGGGGTGTTATCTCCACGGAGAGCCCTGAAGCTGGGTAAGATTCGCCGGCGTGCATGTCTTCGCCTCATCCCGCTTGCAGGCACCAGCGACGTCTTACTGGCTCCCACAATGATAGGCCACCTGTTGGCATATGTCGCACCTACCACCCGACATTTGGCGCCCACCTTGGGGCCAGGTGCACCGTCGTCCGGAGACCTATTCTGGACGGGAACCCTCTTCCTCCCCAGCGAGCGTAGCCAGCCCGGCACGCCCGATGGCGCTTGCCACGACGCGCTGCAAGGCTTCACCAACGTCTGCGCAGCAAGCGGCCTCGCCGATCTCCTTGACGAGACCCTCATCTCCGACGAGCCCGCCTCTGACGCGGGCACCGACCACCTCGTCAACCTCCTCGGCCAGCTCCACGTCTCCAGCGAGCCTGCTGTGGACTTGGAGTCTGTTGGCTCCACCGATCCGATGCCTGTCGACTCCGACACGGCCTCGCTCGACGCTTTCCCCACCGACGTCGCGATCTACAACGACCCACTTCCCCAGGCCGATGGCTGCGATGGTGCCACCACCGAGGTGATGGTCATCGGCCACGGCGGCGCTTCTGGTGAGAACGCCCTCGACGCCCCGCATGCGGCAGTCCACGACTTGTCCATCCCCCTCCCAGCCGATGCCGATGCCGAAGCACTAGAGGCTCGCCGCCTCGCCCTCCTCGCGGAGGGCCGGGAGTTGTCTTCCATGAGATGCCTCACTGAGGCCCACCAGCGCGAAGCCGACCGCGGCGCCTTTGGCACGCTGCCCCTAGGCGGGCCAAGCCGAGCCGGCGTTGCCAGACAGCGCGGCACTTCCCTCGCCGACATGCTAGGAGTCGACCGCCCAGTCTACGCCACTCCACTCGAGAACCTGCGCGCCGCCCAGGCGACAGTAGACGAGCTAGACGGACTGGGGGCCAAAGAACTCCACCACATGACCAGACGCATCCAGCAACTAATCGATGCAGCCGCATAGCGGCACGAAGCCGACGCCAGCACGGAAAGCCCTCCCCCGCGCCGAGAGCACGGCGCGACGTCCTGGACGCCGACTGCGGGTAAAACCCGCGCGCGACACGAGAAAGAGCCGGCTGCCAGCCGAAGCCGAACCTGGATCTCCGTCGAGCGAGACGCAGAAGGCCGTCCCCGGTCCGTGGAGCGGCGGGGCAACCCGCCTCCGCCTCCGCCTCGTGGGGAGAGATATCCCACCCAACTGCCTGTCACGCATCCGACTCTCAGCGGCCGACTAGGTCGCCGCGAAGGAGTCAGCGAGAATGACGCCCGCCATCGGATCGACCGCCTAGCGCGATCCCTGGCGCTAGAAGAAGAAGATGATGTCGGCCCACCTTGCTTCGGCCCCCGCATCCGCGACGAGCCTTTCCCCAAAGGGTTCTCGCTCCCAAGAGACACGCCCAAGTACAATGGCTCCGTAAAGCTGGAAGATTGGTTGGTCGACTACTCCATAGCGGTTCGCATAGCAAACGGCAACAGGCGCGTTGCCGTGAAGTATGTGCCCCTCATGCTGCAAGGCACGGCGCGGACCTGGCTCAACAGCCTCAGGCCATACAGCATCAACAGCTGGCTAGACTTCACAGAAGCCTTCGTCCGCAACTTCAACAGCACCTACAAGCGGGCTCCCAAGCCTAGACAGCTCTCCTTGTGCGTACAAGGCCCCACCGAATCCACTCGCGACTACCTCACACATTGGGCCGAGCTCCGCAACTCTTGCGAAGGGGTGCACGAGGTGCAAGCCATAGAATACTTCACTTCCAGGTGCCGAGAAGGCACCCTCCTCAAGTACAAGCTCCTCTGCGACGAGCCGACTACCCTCGACGAGCTTCTGGTCATAGTGGACAAGTACGCCACCGCCGACTCCTCAATGAAGATTGAACTCCAGGTAGACGCGTCCGGGAAGGTACTCAACCCGGCACCCAAGATGCCGGCTGGGGACTCCGGCCGATGCCCGTACCAAAACGACCTGAAGTGCAAGGGCCCCGTGCCGCTCCCCACTAGTCGGCAGGTGGCCACAGTCAAAGACGAGCAGCCCGAAGGGCAGCCCGCACCCAAGAAGCAGAGGGGCGGCAGGCCGGCTTGGCAGCCGGCCTTCTCCTACGAGCAAACTCACGACGCCCCATGCAAGTTCCACAGCGGCGCGAAGCCATCCAACCACACAACCCGGAAGTGCCACTGGCTCACCCGAATCTCCAAAGGCGAAGGGCTCGCACCGCCTCCGCCTGCTGGTCCGCCGCCTCCGGCTCCGCAGCTGCCGACCGCTCGGCTAGCAGTCGGAGCTGTGCATGATGAGTTCCCCGACGAGCATGCCGCCTATGTCGTCTTTACAAGCCAGCCCGAAGGCCTGCGCAGCAGACGCCGAGAGCACCAGCAAGTCAATGTGGTCGCTACCAACCCCGCCGAGCACATGCACTAGTCAGAAAAGCCTATCAGCTGGAGCCGGGCCGACCACCCAGAGGTGATGCCATCTCCCGGCTCTTATGCGTTGGTTTTAGATGCCACCCTTGCAATGGACAGACGCACTGCCCGTTTCTCCCGCGTGCTGATAGACGGCGGGAGCAGCATCAACATCCTGTACCGTGACACCCTGGAGAAGCTGAACGTCAAGACGAAGCAACTCATGCCTACTCGGACTGTGTTCCATGGCATTGTACCTGGCCTGTCCTGCGCCCCCATTGGCAAGATCAAGATTGACGTTCTCTTTGGGGACAAGGATCATTTCTGCCGGGAAGCGATCTGGTTTGAAGTGGTGGACCTGGAGAGCCCCTACCATGCATTGCTTGGCCGTCCTGCCTTGGCCAGGTTCATGGCTGTTCCCCACTATGCTTACCTCAAGATGAAGATACCGAGCGCCAAGGGCATCATCACCATAGTCGGCGATTACAAGAAATCTTCCGAGTGCGCAGCTGCCAGTAGCCGGCTGGCCGAGTCCCTTGTGATTGTCGAAGAAAAGAAGATGTTGGACCGAGTCCTGGCCATGGCCGGCAAACAGCCGGCCCTGTCCCCCGATCCCAAGGGGTGTGATGCCCAAGGATCTTTCCAGCCGGCCAAGGAGACGAAGAAGATACCTCTTGACCCCGAGCACCCAGAAAGGTTTGCCGTCATCGGGACAAACCTAAACAGCAAATAGGAAGGCGAGCTCGCCGATTTCCTCTGTGAGAATCGGGACATCTTTGCATGGTCCCCTAAGGACATGCTGGGTGTTCCGAAGGAATTCGCCGAGCACAAGCTACACATCCGAGAAGGCGCAAAACCAGTCAAACAACCCCTCCACCGACTGTCGGAGGAGAAAAGAAGGATTGTAGGAGAAGAGATAGCCCGGCTTCTGGCAGCCAGCTTCATTATGGAGGTTTTCTTTCTAGAGTGGCTCGCCAACCCGGTCCTCATGCTAAAGAA
Source organism: Triticum dicoccoides (assembly GCF_002162155.2). Lineage (NCBI taxonomy): Eukaryota > Viridiplantae > Streptophyta > Magnoliopsida > Poales > Poaceae > Triticum > Triticum dicoccoides. The sequence goes on along the minus strand of NC_041386.1, from coordinate 388,822,423 downwards.
GAACAACAAGTGGCGCATGTGCATAGACTACACGAGCCTCAACAAGGCCTGCCCCAAAGATCCCTTTGCCCTGCCAAGGATTGATCAAGTGAAAGACTCCACGGCTGGATGCGAGCTATTAAGTTTCTTGGATGCTTACTCAGGATACCACCAGATAAAGCTAGATCCGGATGACCGTCTGAAGACCACCTTCATCACGCCATTCGGAGCTTTCTGCTACCTGACTATGACATTCGGCTTAAGAAATGTCGGTGCCACTTTTCAGCGTTGCATGCAGAAGTGCCTCCTCAAGCAGCTCGGCAGAAATGCCCACGTCTACGTAGACGACATCATGGTGAAGACGGAGAAGCGCGACACCTTGCTGGAAGACCTTAAGGAAACATTTGAGAACCTGCACCATTTCCAGATCAAGCTCAACCCCGAGAAATGCGTGTTCGGAGTGCCAGCCGGCCAGCTCCTAGGCTTCCTGGTCTCCGAACGCGGTATCGAATGCAACCCAGTAAAGATCAAGGCCATTGAGAGAATGGCGATTCCCACCAAACTTCGAGACGTCCAGAAGTTTACCGGATGCTTGGCCTCCCTGAACCGCTTCATTAGACGACTCGGAGAGAAAGCTCTCCCCCTCTACCGCCTCATGAAGAAGACCACTCACTTCGAGTGGAGCGACCAAGCCGACCATGCTTTTCACGAGCTGAAGAAGATGCTGGCCACGGCGCCTGTCCTGGCGGCGCCGACTGAGAAAGAGCCCATGCTCATCTACATTGCTGCAACCAGCCGGGTGGTCAGCATCGTCATCGTAGTCCAGTGCCCAGAACAGGGCCGAGCCCAGCCAGTCCAGAGGCCGGTGTATTATTCGAGTGAGGTGCTGTCTACCTCGAAGCAGAACTACCCGCACTACTAGAAGATGTGCTATGGCGTGTACTTCACTGCCAAGAAGCTGAAGCCCTACTTCCAAGAGCACCCCATCACGGTCGAATGCACCGCCCCGCTTGCCGAGATCATAGGCAGCCGGGATGCATCCGGCCGGGTGGCGAAATGGGCCATCGAGATGGCCCCCTACACGATCTTCTAGCAGCCTCGCACCACCATCATGTCCCAAGCATTGGCCGACTTCCTCGACGACTGGGCCGAGACCCAGTACCTGCCACCAGCTCCGGACTCCACTCATTAGCGCATGCACTTCAACGGGTCCAAGATGCGCACCGTCTTGGGAGCCGGCGTCATCCTCACCTCTCCCAAAGGCGACAAGCTCAGATACACGCTGCAAATTCACTTTGCCACCTCCAACAACGTGGCCGAGTAAGAGGCGCTCGTACACAGACTCCGGCTTGCCAAAGAGCTCGGCATACGCCGGATCCTATGTAATGGCGACTCGGACTTGGTAGTCCAGCAATCATCCGGCGACTGGGACGCCAAGGACGCAAATATGGCAAGCTACCGCTTCCTCGTTCAGTAGATCAACGGGTACTTTGAAGGATGTGAGTTCCTCCATGTACCGCGAGCCTACAACGAGCCAGCTGATACCCTGGCTCGAATAGGCTCCACTCGGTAGACAATACCAACCGGTGTCTCTCTGCAACGCCTCCTCAAGCCGTCTATCAAGCTGTCTCCAGAGTCCGATTCCATCTTCGTGCCGCCTGACCCCGATGCAGCCGGGTCGGGCTCGAAGAACCAAGCAGGTGACCCGGGGACTTCGATAGTCGGCCCGGGGACGTGAGTAGGCGGCTTGGGGACTTCCGTAGTTATGCCCGACCCGGGGACTGCCACACCCGGCTCGGGGACTACGGTAGTCGGCCCGGGGACTGCATGTCGTGGATCTAAATCTGACAGTAGAGTGGGGCGTAGGTATGGAGAGGCAAGGTCCTAGCTATGGAGAGGTTGTAAACACAAGAGATGTATGAGTTCAGGCCCTTCTCGGAGGAAGTAAAAGCCCTACGTCTCGGAGCCCGGAGGCGGTCGAGTGGATTATGTGTATATGGATTACAGGGTGTCAAACCCTTCTGCCTGTGGAGGGGGGTGGCTTATATAGAGTGCGCCAGGACCCCAGCCAACCCACATAATGAAGGGTTTAAGGTACATTAAGTCCGGGGCGTTACTGGTAACGCCCCACATAAAGTGTCTTTACTATCATAAAGTCTACTCAATTACAGACCGTTGCAGTGCAGAGTGCCTCTTGACCTTCTGGTGGTCGAGTGAGTCTTCGTGGTCGAGTCCTTCAAGTCAGTCGAGTGAGTCCCTCGTAGGTCGACTGGAAGGTGATCTCTTCTAAGGGTGTCCTTGGGCAGGGTACTTAGATCAGGTCTGTGACCCTACCCTAGGTACATGACTCCATCATTAGCCCCCGAATGGATTGAGGCTTGAGTGATGAAGGAGTTGATGCTGTTTCCGATTACTCTTCGCATACTGGTCGTGCGTTGTTTTGAACCAAAAAATCTCTTTGTTGATAGTGAACGACTTTTCTTCAGTCGACTCAATCCATTCTTTTCCTTCGTCGAGTGATCTTTCGGACTTCGCCGATTTCCGGGCGACGGATCGCAGGAAATCCCGCGTCTGGCAGACCGATCTGCCGTTCACGGATTCCGCGGGATACGAAATTTGGGGAAGCGCGCGAAGCGGGGCGGAGCGCGGCGCTCGAATGGGACAGGGCATTGACGCCTCGATCCCCGCGCCGCTTTTTTTGCCACGTATCACGTCCGCGCAACTGTTTCAGGATATGATTAGATCGACCGGGCCCACCTGTCATCCACTCGGAAGGGATCTTATAAACGCGCCCGGCGAGAGTTTTTTGAGAAGTGCCTCAGCATTCTCTCTCTGCTCCCTTCGTCTCCGCCCAATGCGCTCGCTCTCGCCTCCGCACAACTTCTCCTCGCGTGTCTCGCCGGCAGCCCTGGTCAAGGAGAAGACGGCGGCGCTGGAACGCGCGAAGAAGGCGTCGGCGACGGAGAAGGCGAAGGGGAGATCCACCAGTTGCGGTGGGTCTTCGTCTAGATCTCGCCTGCCGAAAGGCTGGGTCCAGGGAGATTGGATCCAATCGACCATCACGGAGACGGATCTCCTCGACATGGCCAACGAGGTCCTGATCCCTCATGGAACTGCAAGGCTTCCGGGGAAAGAGTGGCAGCCCCAGCCGGAAGAGGGTGAGTGCGTGCTTCTGGCTACCCATGTCGACCGCGGATTTTCTTTGCCTCCGAGCGTTTTCTTCCGTGGTTTCTTAAACTTCTTTAGAGCGCAACTCCACCACTTCACCCCAAATTCTATCGCCTATCTTGCCGCGTTTGTGTCCATGTGTGAGAGTTTTCTGGGTTGTCGACCGCATTGGGGTTTGTTCAAGCACATATTCACGTGTCGCTCTCAGACTGTGAAGAAGGCGAGCCCAGGCGACGAAAAAACCCAAGTTGTCCAAATGTGTGGGGGTCTGGGGATCCAGGTGAGGAACAAGAGCACCTTCCCAGCCATGACATTCCCTGAGTCAGTCAGAGGCTGGCAGTCGACCTGGTTCTACTGCCAGGATCAGCCGACGCCGGGGCAGTCGAGTGGACTCCCTCAGTTCACCATGGGCCGAGTGAACAAGCCCTCCTCTCTGAAGGTGATTCCGGAGGAGAAAGCTGACGTGAAGATGCTGATGGAGCGTGTAGTTCAGTTGGTTCGGGAGGGAGTGACGGGTATGGATCTCCTGGAGGTTTTTCTTAGGCGTCGTATCCAGCCTCTTCAGTTCCGGAGCCATTGCATGTGGTTGTACCGCGGGACTGAGGATGAGACTCGGGTCAATCCAGAAGCAGTCGACGATGCCACTCTGGAAAGGTGGATCGCCGCTGTTACTGGGAACAAGGATAACCCTCGTGGAGCCAGAAGGATTCCTCCACTCGACCACCACAGTGATCCAAACAAGGCATGTCTGCTCCACTTCCCATTGTATTCTTGTCACATTTATTCCTGTTTTCTCTGCCGATCGGTCGACTGATCTTTGTCTTGATGTCTATCAGGTCCTCACTGAGCTGTACTCGATGCCCAATGGAGCACAGGCTCCGACTGAGGAGGGAGAAGCGAGCGGGGGCGAGAGCCAGGAGGAGGAGTGGGACTCGGACGCCGCTGAGGATGATGATGATGACGATGACGATGATGATGATGATGATGAGGACGAAGAAGAGGAGGAGGAGGAGGTCGCACCACCGCGCTTGGAAAGGCAGTCGAAGCTTGTCCATGACCCTGCGACTGATCGTGGCAAGGGGGTTGCGACTGTTACACAGTCGACCAAGCACCCTCGGATCATCTCTTCGGCGTCGACTGAAAAGGCGTCGAAGCAGCCCAGGGCGGCCCCGTCAAAGCCGACCAAGCTCCTGCCGAAGATGAAGGTGTCCATCCCCACCATATCAGGGTAATCATGCTGCTTAAGTCTTCTTGTTTTGTGCGAAGTTTATCTCTGGTTGGCGCTGGAGTTAGTCGACTGATTCTTTGGAGTTGCAGTGCTGCTACTTCTGAGACCTCAGCCCGGGCTGACGACCATGAGATGGAGGACGCAGCAACCTCAAAACCTGGTACTATACTCTTAACACCGTTTCTAGTCGACTGACTCATGATCTCTAATTCTGATTCTTTTCTGTAGCTCCATCCAATGTTGTTATCACTCTCCCTGATGATGATGAAGATGAGGAATCGCTGAAGCACAGAAGGAGTAGGAAAGCGTCTGCCGGCAGGGTGCCCCAGGATGTGACGGTGCCTGAGACTCTGGTCGCGGAGGAGGAGAACACCACTCGACACACTGTGTCCTTCGCAGATCCACTGACGAGTGCTCTGCAGCCCTCCCTCTTCACGACGCACCACGTCCCAGAGGACCAGGCTGGCGCCGCGAAGGAGGCGATACGCCAGGCAGGGATCATGATGTAGCAGTTGAAGACCATCTAGGATGCGAGCCAGGCAGCTTACGACGCCAGTTCCGCCCTTCAAAGCAATGTTCAGGTCAGTCGACCACCGCTTGTTCTGTTAGGATATGCTATCAAAAACTTTTCTTTCCAGAATTTATAGTAATCACCCACTGGGTGTGTCGATTTAAACTCCGTGTTAGCGGGGGCACGCTGAGTGCACCCGCTGGGTGTAGTCCCCAAGGCTAAGGTCGACTGCTGGTAGTCGGCCTTAGGCTTTATAAGTTCAGTCTTTTCGTCATTCGACTATGGCGAATGGATTTCGCAAACCGGTGGGGGCACGCTGAGTGCACCCACTGGGTGTAGTCCCCAAGGCTAAGGTCGACTGCTGGCAGTCGGCCTTAGGCTTTATAAGTTCAGTCTTTCCATCATTCGACTATGGCGACTGGATTTCGCAAACCGGTGGGGGCACGCTGAGTGCACCCACTGGGTGTAGTCCCCGAGACTGTGGTCGACTGCTTGCAGTCGATTACAGTCTTAAAGAATACATCTTGTTTTTTTTGAGGTCGACTGGTCGACTCTGTCTTCAATAGGATTAGTGGGGGCACGCTGAGTGCACCCACTGGGTGTAGTCCCCGAGACTACGGTCGAATGCTTGTATTCGGCTGTAGTCTTAGAAACGCATGATTTTTCCTTTTCCACTCGGAAGTGAATTATCTTTGACATTTAGTCGATTGATTCTTCGCAGAGATCTTGTGACCTTGCGGCTCGCTACACTGAGCTGGAAAACAAGCACATTCAGCTCGAGCTGGATTTGAAGCTGGCTCAGGAGAATCTGACGAAGGCAAAGGAGGAGACCAAAGGTATGTTTGGTGAGACCTCGACGACTGCTTTTTCCCTTTATTTGTTTCAAAATCTGATCTTGCTGTAACTTGCAGGTAAGGTGAAGGAGGCCCAACAGAAAAAAGACCTTGAACTAGCTGAGAAGATCAAGCTTGCCGACGAGAAGTTAGCTTCAGTCACCAAGCTTGAACAAGAAAATACCAATCTGAAAGCTGCTCTTGGGAAGAAAAATGATCTGGAGGCCTTCCTGAGTGGTCTTGCCAAGAAGCTATTCCTTATGCTTGAAGGTAAACCTTTACGCTCAACAATCATTTTCAACTGTGATTTCTCCATTCGACCATTGCCTTGACTCGGTGATCGCCCTTGCAGAATTTTGTCAAGACTTTGAAGAAGAGACTAGCCGGCTGGAACCAAACCTTGACCCCGTCAATTCTCCGGTGAACGACGAAGTTGCCATGAATGTTTTCCGACTGGAGTCCCGTGTTGCAGCTGTCGTGGACTATCTTGCAAGGCTGAAGGTCGCCACATCTCACATCGACTCAACGCTCTGGCCCAGGGAGACACTCCAGAACGACCTCGAGTCGCTGATGGCTCGCTTGAACACGGTCCCTGGTCGAGTGCAGGAGTGGAAAAAGTCCTCGGCTCTGTGCGGTGCAGATGTTGCTCTGTGTCTGGCCCGAGTCCACTGCAAAGATGCGCGAGAAGACAAGCTGGCGGCCCTCCGGGTGGCCAACACCAAGAAACACGACTTCAGGTCCTTTATGGAAACTTTCATTGCTGCTGCCACTCGGATCGCGGATGGAATTGATCTTGATGAGTTTGTTGCACCTTCTAGCCCTCCACAGGAGGGGTAAAAAACTTCTTTTAAGCTCGACGCTTTAAATTTGCCTCGGTATGCCGAGTGGAGTTGTAACCGATAAACCTTAACAGGCTTAGCGCCTGAGCACTTTCGGTTCCTTTAGGTATCGTTCCAAACATGAATTTGATGTTTGAATATGATTGCTTTTGGCTTGAAATGTCTTTTGCAGGTTCAAAGCAACACGCTCACTGCAGTCGACTTATTCCTTAATCCACTTAGGTGAGCGCTGGGCTGCAGCTAAGCCCCCGAGTGAGGGGTTTGCTCTTCACTCGGTAGGATTTTTATATCTTAGGCGAGCACTGGGCTGCAGCTAAGCCCCCGAGTGAGAGGTTTGCTCTTCACTCGGTAGGATTTTTATATCTTAGGCGAGGACTGGGCTGCAGCTAAGCCCCCGAGTGAGAGGTTTGCTCTTCACTCGGTAGGATTTTTATATCTTAGGCGAGCACTAGGCTGCAGCTAAGCCCCCGAGTGAGAGGTTTGCTCTTCACTCGGTAGGATTTTTATATCTTAGGCGAGCATTGGGCTGCAGCTAAGCCCCCGAGTGAGAGGTTTGCTCTTCACTCGGTAGGATTTTTATATCTTAGGCGAGCACTGGGCTGCAGCTAAGCCCCCGAGTGAGAGGTTTGCTCTTCACTCGGTAGGATTTTTATAACTTAGGCGAGTACTTGGACTGCAGCTAGGCCCCCGAGTGGAAGTCTGGCTTACCACTCGGTAGGATTTTGATAACTTAGGCGAGTACTTGGACTGCAGCTAAGCCTCCGAGTGAAAGTCTGGCTTACCACTCGGTAGGATTTTTATAACTTAGGCGAGTACTTGGACTGCAGCTAAGCCCCCGAGTGGAAGTCTGGCTTACCACTCGGTAGGATTTTATTTAATCTTAGGAGAGTACTTGGACTGCAGCTAAGCCCCCGAGTGGAAGTCTGGCTTATCACTCGGTAGGATTTTATTTAATCTTAGGCGAGCACTGGGCTGCAGCTAAGCCCCCGAGTGGGAGGTTTTCTCTTCACTCGGTAGGATTTTATTTAATCTTAGGCGAAATGCATTCGCAGCTAAGCTTTCGAGTGGGAGTCTGGCTCACCACTCGATAAGGATTTTTACAAACTTAGGCGAAACGGATTCGCGGCTAAGTCACCCACTGAGGGGAAAATTTTATTGGACAAAAATTATGGAGGAACTATGACACTATTATTTTGAAATCCATGAACTATAGGAGTACTTTATTGCAACTCATCCGAGTGATAAAACTTAAGTGTAAAATGGGCGGAGTAGTTCCGCGTTCCAAGCTCGGGGCTCGTCGATATTATGTTCGACGTTGTAAAGACGGTACGCCCCGTTGTGGAGAACTTTGGTGACGATGAAGGGTCCTTCCCAAGAAGGAGCAAGCTTGTGATGTTTCTTCTGATCCACTCGGAGAACTAAATCTCCTTCCTGGAAGGCTCGACCCCTCACATTTCTGGCGTGGAAACGACGCAAATCTTGTTGGTAGATGGTCGATCGGATCAGAGCCATCTCCCTTTCTTCCTCTAAAAGGTCGACTGTGTCCTGCCGCGCTTGTTCAGCTTCTGCTTCGTTGTAGATCTCAACTCGAGGAGCATTGTGGAGAAGATCACTCGGCAAGACTGCTTCAGCTCCGTAGACCAAGAAGAATGGAGTTCTTCTGGTCGATCGATTAGGTGTGGTCCGCAGTCCCCAAAGCACTGAGGGAAGTTCGTCGACCCACGCTCCAGCTGCATGCTTGAGCTCACGCATCAGTCGGGGTTTCAATCCCTTGAGAATCAGGCCATTGGCTCGCTCTGCTTGTCCATTCGTCTGCGGATGGGCGACTGAAGCGTAGTCGACTCGTGTGCCTTGAGAGTTGCAGAAATCCCTGAATTCCTCCGAGTCAAAGTTCGACCCATTATCCGTAATGATGCTGTGCGGGACTCCATATCTGAATATCAGTTCCCTGATGAAGCTAACAACAGTACCAGCGTCAAGGTTCTTGATTGGTTTAGCCTCAATCCACTTGGTGAACTTGTCGACTGCCACCAGTACATGCGTGAAGCCACTTCGACCTGTTCTCAAAGAACCGACCATGTCCAACCCCCATACTGCGAAAGGCCAGACGAGTGGAATGGTCTTCAGAGCTGATGCAGGCTTGTGCGACATATTCGAGTAGAACTGACATCCCTCGCACTTATCCACTATTTCCTTTGCCATCTCATTCGCCTTTGGCCAGTAAAACCCGGCTCGGTATGCTTTGGCCACGATGGTCCGAGAGGACGCATGATGACCACAGGTCCCCGAGTGGATATCATTAAGGATGATTCGACCTTCTTCTGGTGTTATGCACTTCTGACCAACTCCAGTCGCGCTTTCTCTATATAACTGTCCTTTGATTACGGTAAAGGCTTTAGATCGACGGAGGATCTGTCGAGCCTCTTCCTCATCCTCCGGAAGCTCTTTTCTCAGGATATACGTGATATACGGAACTGTCCAGTCGGGAATGACCACCAAGACCTCCATGACCAAGTCGACCACTGCTGGGACTTCAACCTCAGTCGGATCTGTGGCACTCTTGGGCTGTGGAGCTTCTTCGGTGAAAGGATCTTCTTTGACTGACGGAGTGTGTATATGCTCCAAGAACACACCACTCGGAATGGCTCCTCTCTTGGAACCTATCTTTGCTAGATCATCAGTTGCTTGATTTTTCAGTCGGGGTATATGATGGAGCTCCAACCCCTCGAACTTCTTTTCCAGCTTCCTCACTGCACTGCAGTATCGAGTCATGGCTGGGCTTCTCACGTCCCACTCCTTCATCACTTGGTTGACCACTAAATCTGAATCGCCGTGGACCATCAGGCGACGGACGCCGAGTGAAATGGCCATGCGCAATCCATATAAGAGGGCCTCATACTCTGCCTCATTGTTGGAGGAATCAAAGTGAATCTGGAGCACATATCTGAGCTTATCTCCTCTGGGAGAAACCAGGACAACCCCAGCACCGGAACCATTCAACATCTTAGAGCCATCAAAAAACATGGTCCAATGCTCCGAGTGAACTTCAGTCGGCTGCTGCTGTTCAATCCACTCGGCAAGCAAATCTGCTATTGCCTGGGACTTAATGGCTTTCTTTGCTTCAAACTTGATATCAAGGGGAAGAAGTTCAATCGCCCATTTCGCCACTCGACCAGTTGCATCTCTATTGTGCAAAATCTCTGATAGTGGAGCGTCGCTGATGACTGTGATGGAATGATCAGAGAAATAATGAGCAACCTTCTTTGTGGTCATGTATATTCCATACACAAGCTTCTGATAATGAGGATATCTCTGCTTGGATGGAGTCAAGACTTCAGACAAATAATACACTGGGCGCTGAACTTTGAAAGCTTTTCCTTCTTCTTCCCGCTCGACCGTAAGCACTGTACTGACGACTTGTCCTGTGGCTGCGATAGCAACAGAGGCTCTTTGCTGATTGGAGCAGCAAGCACCGGCTGGGTGGAGAGCAGAGCTTTTAGCTCGGCAAACGCTGCATCAGCTTCTGGAGTCCACTCGAACTTGTCTGCCTTCTTCATTAGTCGGTAAAGAGGCAATGCCTTTTCACCGAGTCGTGAGATGAATCGACTTAATGCGGCCAAGCATCCAGTAAGCTTCTGGACATCGTGCACTCGCACAGGGCGTTTCATTCGGAGAATAGTGCCGATCTTTTCTGGATTAGCGTCGATCCCTCGCTCGGAAATGAGAAAACCGAGTAACTTGCCACCAGGAACTCCGAATGTGCACTTTGATGGATTGAGCTTGATATCATACCTTCTGAGGTTCGCAAATGTTTCGGCGAGGTCAGCGAGCAGGTCGGAACCTTTTCGTGACTTGACGACGATATCATCCATATACGCTTCCACATTCCGACCGATTTGAGTGAGTAGACACTTCTGAATCATTCGCATAAATGTGGCTCCGGCATTCTTGAGGACGAATGGCATGGTGATATAGCAGAAGCACCCGAATGGAGTGATGAAAGCTGTTTTTACCTCGTCGGGTCCATACAGACGGATCTGCTGGTACCCAGAGTAGGCGTCGAGAAAAGACAATCTCTCGCATCCCGCGGTCGAGTCAACAATTTGATCTATGCGAGGGAGAGGAAAATGATCTTTCGGGCAGGCCCGGTTGATGTGCTTGAAATCAATGCACATTCGGAGCGATTTGTCCTTCTTAGGAACCATGACAACATTAGCGAGCCATTCGAAGTGGTATATCTCTCGGATAAATCCTGCCGCCAACAGTCGAGCCACTTCCTCACCAATGGCTTTTCTCTTCTGGACGGCGGACCGCCGAAGATGCTCTTTGACTGGTTTTGCTGATGAGTCGACTCTTAGGCGATGCTCAGCCAGTCCCCTGGAAACACCTGGCATGTCAGCGGGCTTCCATGCAAAAATGTCCCAATTCTCACGGAGGAACTGGATGAGCGCTTCTTCCTATTTCGGGTCGAGTGTTGTGGAGATGTGGGTCGGGGTTGCATCGGGGTCGGTCGGGTGAACGTGAACAGGCTTCGTCTCACCGGACGACTGAAATGCAGATTCTGTGGCGGGTTTCTTGGATCGCAGCAAATCACTCGGATCTGCGTTTTGCTTGTATTCTTCAAACTCGACCGCTGTCACCTGGGAATCAGCAATCTTTGAGCCCTTCTGAAAGCACTCTTCTTCCTTTTTCCGATCACCGGTGACAGTGATCACTCCTTTGGGGTCGGGCATCTTCAATTTGAGGTACACGTAACATGGTCGAGCCATGAACCATGCATAAGCTGGTCTCCCCAAAATGGCATGATATGCACTCTGAAAATCCACGACCTCAAACGTCAACTTCTCTTTGCGAAAATGTTTCGAATCACCAAACACCACGTCCAGAGCTATTTGGGCGAGTGACTCGGCTTTCTTCCCTGGTATAACTCCATGAAAGCTCATGTTACTGGTGTTCAGTCGGGACATCGGAATGCCCATTCCTTTCAGTGTGTCTGCATACAACAAATTCAGCCCGCTACCACCGTCCATCAGCACTTTTGTCAGTCGAGTGCCTTCGACAACTGGATCGACCACCAAAGCTTGCCTCCCAGGGGTGGCAATATGAGTCGGGTGATCAGATTGGTCGAATGTGATGGGTGTTTGGGACCATTTCAGATAATTTACTTTTGCTGGGGTAACCATGTTCACCTCGCGGTTAATGACTTTCAATCGACTCTTGCTTTCCACATCTGCAAAGATCATCAGAGTGGAGTTGACATGTGGATATGCTTCCTCACTGTCCTCCTTGTCTTCGGCCTTGTCCGACTCCTTTTCCTTGTCTTTAGACTGTTTTCCTTGAAACTGCTGGATCAGGAGTCGACATTGGCGAGTGGTATGCTTTGGGTAAATGATATTCCCCTCTTCGTCTTTCTTCGTGTGGATGTGACACGGCATATCCATCACGTCGTTCCCTTCTTTATCCTTTACCTTCTTAGGGTTCCAGGATCCTTTTGGTTTCCCTTTAAACTTTCCATGAGTCATGGCCAGAGCCTCTCCAGGAGCTGCCAGTTCAGCCTTCTGCTTCTGTTTCCGACTGGTGTTTCCCTTCTCCGACTGGCTCGGCTTGTGCTTGCCGCTTCAGAGTCGGTCTTCTTCTTCGCTGTTGGCGTACTTGGTAGCAATTTCCATCATCCGACTCAAGGTCATGTCTCCGGTTCGACCAAATTTCAAACTCAATTCTCTGTTCTTGACACCATCCTTGAAGGCGCAGACTGCCTGATGATCAGACACATTCTCCACAGTATGGTGCAAAGTGATCCATCTCTGAATATACTCCCTGAGAGTCTCATTGGTTTTCTGCACGCAGACTTGCAGCTCCGTCAATCCAGCCGGTCGCTTGCAAGTTCCTTCAAACGTTCTGACGAACACTCGGGACAGATCTTCCCAAGTGTAAATGCTGCTAGGAGGTAACTGATTCAACCACGCTCTGGCAGAACCTTCCAACATGAGGGGCAAATGCTTCATGGACACCTCGTCATTCCCACCACCAATCTAAACCGCCACTCAGTAGTCCTCAAGCCATGTTTCAGGCTTAGACTCACCGGTGAACTTGCTGACTCCTGTTGCCAACCTAAAATTGGGAGGAATCACTGCGGCTCTGATAGCTCTGCTGAAACATTCCGGACCAGAAACGTGCACTCGACTGCTCGTGGGCGCATCTCTATCGAGTCCACCTCGATGGGCTCTGTTCCGATCGACCAAGCCTTGCACGATAATGGATCGCGCGTCGAACCCTGGTTCTCTGGGGTCGACTGGAACTCTTCGCCCCGCACTGAGCTGACGTCTGTCATCTTGCTGCCGAGGAGCGTAAGACCCACCCCTCGGAGGGGAAGTGGGCACTCGACGCCTATCATCTCGGTCGTGTCGGTCTCCATATTGGTCTCGCCGATTCTCGCGCCCTTCACGCAGCGGAGGCGATCTGGGACTGTGAGCCGACTGAACCGTATTCGCAGCGACGGATCGACTGTGAATTCTGTTGCGCGACTGCGACACGGCTGAATTCTGATCTCCTGCTGCCCGGAGCAGATCCCTGATCTGCATCAAGCCTCTGCCAGCTTCCGACTGAGAGGGCTGGATGGACTCTGCTATACGGGTCGCAGCTGCTAAATTCTGGATTGGGGTTCGATATACATGAGTCGGCGGGAAGAGTTGACGTCGATTGGCGTCGGGAACTCGTTGCCGCACGCGCTCGTCGAGTGCTCGCTGAAGATTCTCCAGGCGAGCGCGTTCGGCCAAATTGGCCAAACGTGCCTCCTCCAAGGCGCGAGCCTCGGGGGTTTCTCCTGCGATGGGAGTATGCAGGGCATCCATGTTCCTGCGACGAAGTTCCTCTCTTTGTAGAGAGTCGAGTGGTTCGGGCTGGTACTCTTCGTGGTCTCGTGCGGGGTCGCCTCCGTCGCCTGCCCCACCATCACGGGCGAAGCCAGGAGGGCTGCGAGGCCCGTCGACCATTAGGATTTCCGCCGCTGGATCACTGCTATCGCATTCGGATGCAGTCTCTACGGAGCCAGTCGATAGATCGAACAGGCCGTAGAGAGATTCGTCGGGCTCTATTGCCGCAACTTGGGTGGTGGCCGTCTGGTGAGCCACCGTGTGTCTCACCCACCGCTGAAGGCTCGACCGACCCGAACGCTTGCCCTGGCGGGAGATCGGGAGGGTGGTCGACAGGGGAGTCGACCGATATGGGGTCGACGGTTGCCGCAGCAGAACGCCACGGACACATGCGCGAAAATGCGTCGCACCGCGGACGGGGAGCGCATCAACGTCGAGTGGAGCCTCCTGGAGCTAGGCGGAGTCGTCGGCGACGAAGGTGAGAGCACCGAGACGAATCTCTCGACCCTCGACCAAAACTCCAGCAGCTACCATGACGAAACTACTCAGAAGAATCGCAACTTCTCCACAAAATCGCTAAAACACCTGCCCCACGGTGTGCGCCAACTGTCGTGGATCTAAATCTGATAGTAGAGTGGGGGGGTAGGTATGGAGAGGCAAGGTCCTAGCTATGGAGAGGTTGTAAACACAAGAGATGTACGAGTTCAGGCCCTTCTCGGAGGAAGTAAAAGCCCTACGTCTCGGAGCCCGGAGGCGGTCGAGTGGATTATGTGTATATGGATTACAGGGTGCCGAACCCTTCTGCCTGTGGAGGGGGGTGGCTTATATAGAGTGCGCCAGGACCCCAGCCAACCCACGTAATGAAGGGTTTAAGGTACATTAAGTCCGAGGCGTTACTGGTAATGCCCCACATAAAGTGTCTTTACTATCATAAAGTCTACTCAATTACAGACCGTTGCAGTGCAGAGTGCCTCTTGACCTTCTGGTGGTCGAGTGAGTCTTCGTGGTAGAGTCCTTCAAGTCAGTCGAGTGAGTCCCTCGTAGGTCGACTGGAAGGTGATCTCTTCTAAGGGTGTCCTTGGGCAGGGTACTTAGATTAGGTCTGTGACCCTACCCTAGATACATGACTCCATCACTGCACCAACACAACAGGCGGCGGCTGACTCCAGCATTTCACCACCCAGCCCGCCCGCCCGCCCTGGTTGCAGTAGCCGTGTTGGCAATAGAAGAAGTCGCAGCCCCATCATGGGCCCAGTCCATCCTCAACTTCCTAATAAACCAAGATCTGCCGGCTGACAAAACAGAGGCAAGACAAGTCCAACGCCGAGCCGGAGCATACACAATCGTCAACAGAGAGCTCGTCAGGCGCAGAGTCACTGGAGTCTTCCAGTGATGCGTCGAGCAAGAGAAGGGCATTGCAATCCTCAGAGACATCCACCAAGGAGAATGCGGCCACCATGCGGCCTCAAGATCACTCGTCGCCAAAGCTTTCCGCCATGGGTTCTTTTGGTCAACTGCTTTGGATGACGCCAAGGAGTTAGTTAAACATTGCAAAGGGTGCCAAGTCTTCAGCTCCAAGCAACACATGCCGGCTTCGGCACTCAAGACCATTCACCTCACTTGGACCTTCGCCATTTGGGGACTGGACATGATGGGCCCATTCAAGACGGCGCGCAGTGGCATGACACATCTACTTGTCGCCGTGGACAAATTCACCAAATGGATTGAGGCAAAGCCGATCAAGAAGCTGAATGGGCCGACTGTCGTGACATTCATCGCAGATATAACAACTCGGTACGACATGCCGCACAACATCATCACTGACAACGGCACGAATTTCGCCAAGGGAGCATTGGCACGTTTCTGCGCGACGTAGGGCATCCGGTTGGACTTAGCGTCTGTTGCCCACCCGCAGTCAAACGGCCAAGTCAAGCGAGCCAATGGCCTCATCCTTTCCGGCATCAAGCCCCGACTGGTCGTACCACTGGAACGTTCGGCCGGCTGTTGGCTAGATGAGCTATCGGCCGTCCTCTGGAGTCTGCGCACTACCACAAACAAGTCAACCGGCTTCACTCCTTTCTTCCTCGTGTATGGTGCCGAGGCGGTCATCCCAACTGACATCGAGATCGACTCGCCTCGGGTAACCATGTACACGGAGGCGGAGGCCAAGGAAGCACGAGAAGACGGCGTCGACCTGCTGGAAGAAGGCCGGCTGTTAGCCCTCAGCCGGTCCGCCATCTACCAGCAAGGCTTGTGCCGCTACCACAGCCGGAAGGTCAGACCAAGATCTTTCCAAGAGGGCGACCTCGTGCTCCGGCTGATCCAGCGAACAGCTGGCTAGCACAAGCTCTCGGCCCCTTGGGAAGGCCCCTGTGTCATCAACAGAGCGTTGGGAAATGACTCCTACTACCTGATCGACGCATAGAAGCCGAAGGTACGAAAGACAGACGACTCCGGCAAGGAGTCGGAACGACCATGGAATGCCAACCTCCTCTGAAGATTTTACAGTTGAAATGCAGTATGTATCATGCTAACTTTTGTACTAAGTACGAGACAATAGGCCCCCCGAGGAGAGCTCGGGGACTGCCATCTTTTATCTATGAATGAAGAGTATCATGCTTATGATCATGTCATTACATTCACTTTTTTCTTCCGGCACCGGGTTCGACTAGTCGGCCCGGGGACTGGCCGCCTTGAGTTATATTAGAAGTCCTATCCGCGGTCAGACAAGTAGTGTGCCGGCACCCAAGCCTTCTCTTGCCAAAAGTCGCAGTTCGAAGAACCGGCTGTCCGGCTGGCAAGAGTTAAAGGCAGGAAAGGACGCCCACATGAAAAACGGCTAGGGACTAACGGACTAATATAACAAAAGCCGGTTTTTCTCCCACCACCGACCGACTACCAGAGTAGCCGGCCGGCCGGCTTCCATTCACCTCGCTTCAATCTAAGAAAGCTCGAGTACTTGCCTTCCCCAAAAAAAATTATAGCCAAGTTCTTCCCTAGCCACAGGCCGCAGAGCAGCTGCCGGTTGGGAAGGCAGCAGGCAGGGGAAGGCGGCAAAGGAAACATCCTAAGGATAAAAAGCATACGCGAATGGAAGCCAAACACACACACAATCATATTTACACAAAAGACCTTCGAAAGGCCAGCATTCAACATAGTTTGAATACACCCCCAGTGGGTGGAACTGCGCAAGTTTAATAAAATTGTTCAAAGAGTAACAAGTAGGAAAAGCAAGGATGACAGATTAAGCCAAGGGCACGACTGGCGAGTCGGGCAGGTCGGTAGAGACGGCAGTGCTGGCTGGAGGAGTGGCCAGCTGGCGAAGCTCGGCATGATCACCACCTCCCGCAGAGGGCGCGCTAGCACACGCCTCGTTGCTGGAGGCACGGTCAAGCTGAGGCTGGCTGGCCGCTTCACCGGCCGGCTCGACGTCTTCGCCTTCCTCTCCTTCGTCGTCTTCACCTTCATCACTGGAAGCGATCTCCTCCGCCGAGTCCTCACCCTCTGCTGGGTCTAGCCCGAACCATTCCTCCGGCTGGCCAACGCCGTCGTCATTTATGTCAGGAGCAAAGGCGCTGATGTCAGTGCACTCGGCGATCGTCGAGGCATGCTGAGCGATAGCCGGCCGCACCTCCTCCATCTCCTCGTCGGCTTCCAGCCGCCAGGTGCGCAGCTGGTCCAGGTTCAGCCCGGGATACCAGGCTCGGACGAACTCCAGCGCCCGCCCAGCTCCAAGCCGGGCTGCCGATGCCTTCCAAGCCTCGAAGCGGCCAACCGCAACCTCCAGCCAGTCGGCAGTCCGACTCGGCGTGCAGGAAATCGCTTCGCCTGGCCAGAGGGCGGCCAACACCTGCGCCCCGGCGCGCTGGAGGCGGCGGAGCATGCGGTGAGTCGGCTGCAGCCGGGCTTGGATCGCCAAGAGTTGCTCCTCATGCGTCCGGCTCACGTCCGGCGCGATTTCAGCCCCCGCCTGCCGGCGCGCCTCGCGGTGGGCCTCGATGGTCTGGGCGGAAATGACGGAGTAGCCGGGGAAGTAGTCTGCACAAAGAACAAAAAGTAGCACAAGTCAGAACACAAATCAGGGGGCAAGGGGCACGCAAGGAGTGAGGAAGGCGGCTTACCATCGATCAGATCCTCAACCCGGCCGTAGCCCTCGCTCAGCGCTTGTTTTACCTCAGCCCAGCCCGCCGCTTCGGTCTCGAACTCAGCTTTGAGGGCGTCCTCGCTGTCCTGCGCCTTCTTCAGGGCCGCCTTGTGGCTCTCCTCCTGGTCGGCCAACTTCTTGGCCAGGCGGTCATGCTCTAGGACTAAGGCGTTGCACTCGGCTTCCTTGGCGCGAAGGGCGGTCTGGGCCCCACTGTGCTGCTCCCTCAAGTCGGCATTGGCTCCTGCAAGCATGAAGACAAAGGAAAAATCAATAAGGAAGAAGTCGTCAGGGAAGATCTGACCCGACTGCTCAGCAGTCAGCCCGAATCTCGGGGACTACACCTAGTGGGTGCGCTGACGCGCCCCCACAGGAGATGAACGAGACAAAGCACGCACTCCGGCTGTTGGTCAGGTCCTCGGTTTTTCGGCCCAGCTCCTGAGCCTGGGAGTTGAAGGCAGCAGCGTGGAGGTTATGGTATTCCTGGAAGATCAGACAGGATGCAAGAATAAGATAGCTGTCAGGACCTAGTAAGTTCCAAGCCGCCTGCTCAGCAGCCGACTCGGAACTCGGGGACTACACCCAGTGGGTGCGCTGACACGCCCCCACAGAAGAAATCAAAAAAGCAAAACAACCAAGGCCAGAAGGCTCACCCGGATGACGGCCCACGTCGTGAAGAACTCTTGGCTATGTCACTGCAGCGAAGCGGCTTGGGCTTGAAGTCGGTTCCGGACCTCCTGGGCCGCCGTGTTCAGCTCGGCCGTCCCCCCGCTGGGCCTCCATTCGGACGTGCTCTGCGCGGCTCCGGCACGGAGGTAGCTCCCCCTGCACGCCGGCGAAATGCCGGCTGCACCTCGAGGCTGGCCCCTGCCTCCGGCTCGCCCCCGGCCGGCTGCTCTGGCGCCGCGGCTGGTTGGCCGCTTTGGCCCGCTCGAGTCGGCGCCGTCTGCAGCGCCTCCTGCACGAAGACCACGTGATCCTCCCTCCTCTCCATCACCGGCGGGTCTCGGTCGACCTCCTCCGACGGGGGCACGGGGATGTCGGGGGCCACGGCGCGGAGGGGAACGACGAGCTGCGGAGGCTGGTTGCGTGAGGCCTCCGCCTCCTTCTCCACGGCCGCAGCCTCCGCCCGGACCTTGGCCGCCGCGTCGGCCTGCTCCTTCGCCGCCTGGTCGGTCCTTCGCTCCGCTGCCTCCCGCTCCTCCCGCGCCTCCCGTGCGTTCCGCTCCGTGGCCTCCATGTGGTCGGCACGGGGATCCACGCGGTGGGAGCCTGAGGACCCTCCAGTCGGCCCGACTATGGAGCCGCCAAGACCTCGCTCGAGGGAAAGCGGTGCCCTGCCCGGCGAGAAAAGAAAGGTTTATGAGAGCCTCAATTCAAGAGGACAACAAAAAATACAAGACGTTTGACGCTTACGCCGAGATCGCCTGCGGCTGTTTCACCGCATTGCGGAAGCGGGCCGCCTTCACGGCCGCCTCATCCCGCTTGGTCGCCGCTGTGGAACCCTTGGATTTCTTCGGCCGGCTGCCGAAGTAGGTTGACGTGGCCCGGCGTTTCTACGCGCCGCCACGGGCAGCCGGCGCGGTAGACGGGCCCGCGCCTTGATGATCAAGCGCCAGCTGGCGGTGCGGAAGGACTTCGACCTCGTCATCGTCCGCCCAGTCCTCGAGGTCGGCCCCGAGCCCCGCGCCGCCTGCCTCGTCGCCTTCCCCCACGACGGCATCATCCATGGCGGCCGCTCCCAGGTCTGGATCATCGACGTCGTCCACCGTGCGGTCGGGGAGGAGCTGGCGCTCTACCCCTGCGGCCCCGGCCGTCGGCGGAAGAAGAGGGTTCTGCTGAGGACAAACCAATTGATCAGTAGTCGGCCATCATGAGGCCGGCTAGAAAAAGGAAGAAAAGAAGAAAAACTTACAGCAGGCGGAGGGTTGGCGGGAGAATACGGCCCCTTGCCGTATCGCCAATCCTCGGCGAGCTTGCAGTTGGAGATGTAGTTCACCATGTAAGACACCTCGACATGAGGCATCTCCCTAGTGCTCAGCCGGCACGGGTTGAAGCGGCCGCTCATTTGACAAATTATGTGAGGCCGGCCTTGGAGCGGAAGCACTCGGCGCTTCACGAAGGCGGCCACCAGGTCGGCTCTGGTCAGGCCCTCCGACTGGATCATCACCCGGAGCCGGGCGACGGCTGCGTTCCCGGCCTGAGACAACGACCTGGCCCAGTAGCTCCACGAGGGTTGCTTCCCAGCCGGCGGGCCGGCTACGTAAGCCGGCAGGTTGACGAAGTCGCCTTGCTGGGCGATGTTCTTCACGTAAAAATAGGACTTCTGCTAGAGCTTCGTCGATTGGATCAACGGGATGAGCGGGAACGGATTGTTCTCGCCCGTCCGCCTCATGGCGATGAAGGCTCCGCAGGGGGCGGGCACGCCCGCGACAACGATGCCAAGCTTGCACTGGAAGAATTCTCCCCAGAGCTCAAGAGTGGGGAGAACCCCAAGAAAGCCCTTGCATAAGGTGACGAAAGCCGACAGCAGCATCACCGCGTTGGGTGTGAGGTGATGCGGCTGGAGGTGGTAAAACTCAAGAAAAGCGCGAAGGAATCCGCTCGCCGGGAGGCCGAAGCCGCGTAGGCAGTGCGAGCGGAAGATTACCCGCTCGCCCTCCTCCGGTGCCGGCGAAATCTCCCTCGCCGGCGCACGATGAACCCGCACGTAGTTCTCGCCCGGCAGACGCCGCGTCCGGCGGAGGAACTCAACGTGGTCCTCGTGGACATTGGAGCCGTCCCACGAGCTCGACAATGCCATGGGAGCAACGCGGCAAGGAACAAGGCGATGCGACGGCAGAGACGCGCACGACCCCGCTACGGCGGGACCGAAGGAGCCGAGAGGTCCGACGGCGGAGCGGCGCGGCAATGGGTCGCTGCGGCGGCGGAAGGAAGGAGAAGGAAGGTGAGAAAGGGTGGAGCAAGGGAGAGCGTGCGAGCCTCTGCCGCTCCCTCTCCTCCCCTACTTATATACCCGTGCGGCAG
This sequence comes from Triticum dicoccoides, assembly GCF_002162155.2. Taxonomy (NCBI): domain Eukaryota; kingdom Viridiplantae; phylum Streptophyta; class Magnoliopsida; order Poales; family Poaceae; genus Triticum; species Triticum dicoccoides. The sequence goes on along the minus strand of NC_041386.1, from coordinate 388,801,822 downwards.
AGCCGAGGAGGCGTGGTGTGGGGGAACATGGGATCAACTGCGCCCACTCCCCCACGTCCCGCGATTATTGCACCCTGATGACGTAATGAAACCGCCGCGGGAAGGAGAGCGGACCGTTGTGGGCCGCAAAAGATCCGTGCTTGGGCCGAGGCCTAGAAGTGGCGGGCCCGGGCCTGCGGCGGCATCCCATCGCGCGCATGCGTTGGCAGGCTTTCCTTGCCATGTGGCCCGCGGGGTGGCGCGCGGTCAGCTCGCAGGCCGACCCACGTTCCCGCCTACAAGATACGGAGCTTTCCGAAGACGGCGCACATAAGCAAAACCGGCTCCTCAGGATAGAAATATGACCAAGCTTCTCGTCCCTTTGTCAGCCTCGAAGCTCGATCAGCTTCGGGGACTACTGTCGGAGTAAACGACCATGGGTAGCCTAGCCGGCTCCCCCTGGCCCTTCTGAAAAAATGACGAGCCGATCCAGCCCTCAAGAATCCAAGACGTGGGGCCGCCTTCCCCTTGTCAGCTGTCTCCCAGGCCGACTATCGGAAGGCGGCCCGGATTTAGCCCTCATGAAGAAAGCCGCGGGAGGGCCGGCTCCAAGAAGCCGGCCGCGAGAAGCCGACTCCCACAAAGCGGTCAAGATCGTACCCTTGAAGTCTGCATCCACATAACGGCGATGTGGCGGGGCGTGGCTACAGTAAAGCCTGCCACCCCCGAATCCCGGAGCACGCCTGGCACAGTTCGCCGTACGGGGTGGCCATGACCCATCCGGCGCGGCACTGTCGCCATGTTGACCCTGACGCCACCCACGACGGGCTGTCAGCGCGGCCCACGGGCGGTGGGCCCCTTCAGGCAGAGAGACACCCGAAGGCGGCCAGGCCTCCCCCAGTCGGCCCAAGACAGGGCCGGCTCCCCACAGCCGGCTTGCTTCCTCCCTCGAAGGAGACACCCCATTAAAGAGACAAGACGAGGTGAGGCTACAGCGATCGCCTGCCAGGCGGCGGCACTATAGCCACGCTTACTCCAGCAAAGCCCTCGTCACCAGGTTTGAGGCAATAGTAACCAGCCACTGACAAGGCCCTTGACAGTGGGGCCTGCCTGTCAGCCAAGGAGCCGGCAGCCGGTGGGACCCACCAGCCGGCGGGCCCCAGCAGCCGGCGCAGAAGCCGGCGAGCATAGACACTGATGGCTAGGGCCCACGCCCAGCTGGATTACCATTGTACCCCCGGGGGGTGGGCCTATATAAACCCCCCGTGTCACCCATGCAAAGGGTTGATCTGAGCTAGTTTTAGACACCACATAGAGAGGAGAGGAGAGCTAGCCGTGCCCTTCTTCTTCTTCTCGCCAAACAGCTCAAGGAGCATCTTGTAGCCACTCGTTCATCTAGTGATCATGCGGAGACCCCACAGAGCAGCAGTAGGGGTGTTATCTCCACGGAGAGCCCTAAAGTTGGGTAAGATTCGCCGGCGTGCATGTCTTCGCCTCATCTCGCTTCCAGGCACCGGCGACGTCTTACTCGCTCCCACAATGATAAGCCACCCGTTGGCATATGTCGCACCTACCACCCGACACTCCAACTATAAGTTGTTCAAAAATTAGAATGGTGAAGTATTTGCTAGATATGTTGGCACTAACTACAGGAATGGTCCTCCTATGAAGAAAATCTGGGTTCCCAAAAGGTGCCTTGAAAGTCTTCAAGTGAATGTCATCATGACACCACCTGTGAAGAATAGGAACCCCAGATCAAATTCATCATATGGATCCAAGTCATCATATGGACCACATTCCTCACATGGATCAAAGTCCTCATATGAACATCATCATGCTAACACTTCTGTTTCTCAGGGAAAGACTAAGGATTATGGATATGTGCATTATTGTTCAAATCATTATGTTCATAAATCCTCGAAGAATTTCTCTACTTACTCATATGCTTACCCTTACCCCTCCTATCTGAAACAAAGTGGATTGGCATCTATGCCACCTTTCTCTTATGGAGCTCATAGAATGATGAACTCTTTACCACCCCTTCAGATGTGGGTGGTGAAGAAAAAGAACTAATCTCTTATGCAGGGTCAGGTCTCCAGACTAACTTAAATGTCTGAAGAATTTGCTGGAGACCTAAATATGCTTTAAAGGACGCAAGCTAATCATGAAGAAATGAATTTTCATTTCTCATGTCCTCACGGTACTTTACCTGTTCTATCGCTTGATGAAATTGATTTAATGAATTTGATGTCATATTATTTACTAATGAAGTATATGAGTTCGTAAGCTGCACTAATTCATCTGCAAGATGATCAACCCAAAGCCACTGAGTGGGTCCTCGACAGTGGATGTACAAATCACATGACTGGTGACAGGAACTTATTGATGGACACTGCTTTATCTCCATCACATCTGAAGCATATCACCTACACTGACAAAGGCAACAGCAAGGTATTGGGTCTAGGTAAGGTCGCAATCTCAAAGGATCACCACATGGACAAAGTCATGCTTGTCGAGTCCTTAGGGTTCAACCTCATGTCTGTGTCAATGCTTTGTGATCTTGATATGGTTGTTGTCTTTGGAAAGTATCTTTGTGTTGTGATCATGAAAACTGACAATTCCAAAGTCTTCGAAGGCTTTAGGAGAGGAGATTTGTATATTATTGATTTCTCTATAGGACCACAACCTGCCACATGTCTACTTGCAAAAGCTTTAGAAGGCTGGCTATGGCATCGACGACTTGGTCATGCTGGCATGAAGAACTTGCACACGCTCACGAAGAAGAAGCATGTCATCGGCATCGAGGGTGTCAAATTCTTCAAGGACCATTTGTGTGGAGCTTGTGAAGCCGGAAAGATGACCAAGGCCAAGTATCCCTCAAAGACCATCATGACTACCACTCGTCCATTTGAATTGCCTCACATGGATCTCTTTGGCCCTACTCATTATGCCACATTTACCAAAGCTACATCTTTATATGGCTTTGTCATTGTTGATGATTATTCTCGTTATACATGGGTGCATATCATCACTTACAAAACTGAAGTGCAGGAAGTCTTCAAACAATTTTCCTCGAGGGCTTCAACCAACTTTGGTGTGAAGATCAAGCACATTAGAAGTGACACTGGAACTGAGTTCAAGAACACTGGTCTTGATGACTATCTTGATGAACTAGGTATTACTCGTGAGTTATCTGCTCCTTATACTCCCTAGCAGAATGGCGTTGTGGAGCATGTGAACAGGACTCTTGTTGAGATGGCCCGCACTATGCTTGATGAGTACAAAATGCCTTCTCGCTTTTGGCCTGAGGTAATTGATATTGTGTGCCACATCATCAACAGGGTATATCTTCACAAATTCTTCAGAAATACCTCATATGAACTCCTCACTGACAAGAAACCCAATGTGAGTTATTTCAAAGTCTTTGGTGCTAAATGTTTGATTACAGATCCTCATCACAATTCTAAATTTGCATCGAAAGCACATGAAGGTTTTATGCTTGGTTATGGTAAGGACTCACACACCTATAGAGTCTTCAACACCTATCACCTCAAGGTTGGTTGAGGAAACTGTAGATGTGCGGTTCGATGAAACTAATAGCTCGCAAAGAGAGCACCTACCTCCTGTGCTAGATGAAATACCACCTGAGGAGTCCATTAAGTTCAAGGCTACTGAGGATGTCATTCATACCGAAGAATCTGCTAAAGAAGTCATTCCAGAACATGAATAACATCATGCTGGTGCACCTGAAGAAAATGGCTCTAAAGAAAATGCTGAGAAAATTCCTCATCGTCAACCAGCTCATCCTTGCGTTGCTAATGAAGTGCAGATTGAGAGAATCATCAACGAAATCAAAGCGCCAGGTCCTCTCACACGCTCAAAAGCTTCACATTTGTCTAACTTCTATGGGCACTTTCCTTTCGTCTCTATCATAGAGCCCACTAAGGTAGATGAAGCATTTTTGTAGCCTGGGTGGACTCAAGCTATGCAAGAAAAATTACATCAGTTCGAGCTCAACAATGTCTGGGAACTTGTCAAGCGACCAGACCCTCGCAAGAACAATATCATCGGCACAAAATGGATCTACCACAACAAGCAAGATGAAAATGGCCTTGTGGTGAGGAATAAGTCACGACTGGTAGCTCAAGGTTACACACAGGTTGAAGGAACTGATTTTGATGAAAATTTTGCACCTGTTGCTAGACTTGAGGCTATTCGCATATTACTTGCTTATGTTAACCATCATAATATCATCTTATATCAAATGGATGTGAAAAGTGCATTCCTCAATGGTAAGCTTGAGGAAGAAGTATATGTTGCTCAACCCCTAGGTTTTGAGGATCCAAAGCATCCTGACAAAGTCTTCAGACTCAATAAGGCCCTCTATGGCCTCAAGCAGGCCCTGTAACACCCTCGATGCGGCTATATCTCCCATGTGTCGAAGCACGACTTAGAGGAATAACCGCATTGAAAGCAATGTCGCAAGTGAGGTAATCTTCACACAACCCATGTAATACAATAGGGGAAAAAGATACATAGTTGGCTTACAATCGCCACTTCACACAATTACATGAATAAAGCATTACAACATCCAAATACAATCAAGGTCCGTCTACGGAACCAAAATAAAATAAGAACCCCAAATGCGACAAGGTCCCCGATCGACCCCAACTGGGCTCCACTACTGAACAGCTGAAACAACACAAAGGACAAGATCTTCATCGAGCTCCTCCTGAGCTTGGTTGCGTGCACAGACTCATCGGCACCTGCAAGCTGGTTTTGGAAGTATCTGTGAGCCACGGGGACTCAGCAATCTCGCACCCTCGCGATCAAGACTATTTAAGCTTATGGGTAAGGTAAAAGGTATGAGGTGGAGCTGCAGCAAGCGACTAGCATATATGGTGGCTAACATACGCAAATGAGAGCGAGAAGAGAAGGCAAAAGCATGGTCGAACAACTATGATCAAGAAGTGATCCTAGAACAACCTACGTCAAGCATTACTCCAACACCGTGTTCACTTCCCGGACTCCGCCGAAAAGAGACCATCACGGTTACACACGTGGTTGATGCATTTTAATTAAGGTCAACTTCAAGTTTTCTACAACCAAACGTTAACAAATTCCCATCTGCCCATAACCGCAGGCACGGCTTTTGAAAGTTCAAATCCCTGCAGGGGTGTCCCAACTTAGCCCATGACAAGCTCTCACGGTCAACAAAGGAATAGACCTCCTCTCGAGACATTCCGATCAGAATCGGTATCCCGGTTCTTCAAGACATTTCGACAGGTTAAAATAAATCTAGCAACACCGCCTGAATGTGCCGACAAATCCTGATAGGAGCTGCACATATCTCGTTCTCAGGGCACACTCAGATGAGACATCCTACGAGTAAAACCAAACCTCAAGTTGCCCTGAGGTGGCCCCGCAGTCTACTCGGTCGGACCAACACTCAAAAGAGCATTGGCCCGGGGGGGTAGAATAAAGATGACCCTTGAGTCTGCAGAACCCAAGGGAAGGTGGTAGGTTGTTAGTGCAAATGGTAAAACCAAGGTTGGGCATTGCCGGAGGAGTTTTATTCAAGGCGAACTGTCAAGGGGTTCCCATTATCACCCAACCGCGTAAGGAACGCAAAATCCGGGAACATAACACCGATATTACGGAAACTAGGGCGGCAAGAGTGGAACAAAACACCAGGCATAAGGCCGAGCCTTCCACCCTTTACCAAGTATATATATGCATTCCCCGCAAAAAAGTATATATATGCATTAATTAAATAAGAGATATTGTGATATCCCAACAAGTAAACATGTCCCAACAAGGAACAACATCTCCATGTTCCAACAAGGAAAAAAACTTCAATCTTAACCTGCAACTAACAACGCTATAAGAGGGGCTGAGCAAAGCGGTAACATAGCCAATCAACAGTTTGCTAGGACAAGGTGGGTTAGAGGCTTGGTTCAACAATATAGGAGGCATGATAAGAAAGTGGTAGGTATCGCAGCATAGGCATAGCAAAAGAGTGAGCATCCAGCAAGCAAAGATAGAAGTGATTTCGAGGGTATGGTCATCTTGCCTGAAATCCCGCAAGGAAGAAGAACGAGTCCATGAAGAAGATAAATGGACGTAGTCAAACGGATCCTCACAAACACGACATTATCGGAACTAACCCGAAGAAGCAACACCGGAAAGAAAGCAAACAACATGGTAAACAACCACCACATTAGCATGGCATGATGCACAACCAAGTATGATGCATGACCGGTTTAAATATGCATGGCATGGCAAAGTGCACAAACAAAACTACAAATTAAGTGGAGCTGAATATGCAACGAGTTGCATATTGACGGACACCACAATAATTATTTAGTTCTCTCTCGTTTAGGTACCCAACAATATTAAATGTTGTTAAACATGGCAAGAGGTGAAACATGAGTAAAATACACTATCTAAGCAATTTCAATGGGGCCGGATATAACCAACAACAAATCCGGTAAATCCCCATATGCATTAACAATTTAATGCAACAACAATTTTAAACATCTTAAAGTTGTTAACATGATGCGGATGACATGTTCAAGTTCATGCAATATTTATGAAAATGTTGACATGATAAGATATGAGGCATTTGTCATCGTGACGGAAACGAAAGGGATGCCACGACAACGAATCCGAAAGTGATGCCACGGCAACATTTCGGTTTTCCGGTAACTCGATTAAGATACCGATGCAAAGGGGAAGTGTGTGGGAGCGTGTCGTGCAAGATGGTGGGGTGATCCCGGTAACCGGGTTCCCCACGAATTAGTGGCAGAAGAGGAGGACCGAGCAAGTGACAACTCGGGCATGGTGCAAACATAGGGTGCAACTCATACAACACATGCAAACGTTGTCGGACGGTCGTCTTGGGGTTATACCTTCGAAGCGTGCGTTTCGAAGCGTATCGGTTCGGTGCAAGTAGAGGAAGTAGACGTTCCCACCACGTTCGTAGTGGTAGTAGTTGTACTCATGCCGTAGTGGAAGTAGTGGTTCGCGTCGATGGTAGTGGTACATAGAAATCGTGGACGAACTTGAGGGTCATCGGTACACGTTCACGGTTCTTAGTCTCACATGTTTCCGTAGATGTTCAAGGGCACGGCGAGAAACTTGACGTCCACGGAGTCTTCGAGGGACGACGGTAGTGGTACTTGGCCAAATGCACGTCGACGGCAGTTGTTCTTGTATCGTCCTGGTACTTGGCGATTTCGGAGACGGCGGAAGGCGAATTTGTCGGTCCTTGTTGACCTAGTACTTGGCGTTGTTTCCGGTTCGGTGATCGTTTGAGGCATAGGGCATCATGGAGGAACTTGACATTCTTAGAGATTCCGAAGACGAAGGTAGTGGTACTTAGCGCTCCGGTTCTTCCGGGGTAGTCGAACTCGACGAATCCGAAGGGGTACTCAACGAAACCGCGTAGTTGTACACCTGTTGAAGTAGTGGTACTCCGATGTCGACGATTGTTGAACTTGGAGGGCCATCGGTAGTCTCCTGACTTGGGTCTCCGTGTGCACGTCTTGACAGGTCCGGGGGTTCTCGATGGTGGCCATAGTCTTCCTGATGGCATCGTGGTGGTCTAGCAGCCACAACAACAAGGGCGTCAAGGCCCATGGACGCAGAGGAGATGGAGGGGAGGCCGGTTCAGTGGTGAGGAGGATGTAGGGGAGGCTCGGGCAGCGCATGGGGCTGTTGTTGCTGCTCCGGCAAGCAGGCAGCGGGTCGAGGCGCTCGAGATCCCGCGTCCAGATCGAGCGCGGCGAGGGAGTTGCGGGATGGCATGGAGGTCAAGGAAGATGAGCTCGAGGCGGCGCTGGAGCATGGTGGCGGACGGCGAGCTTGCTCCGGCAAGGAAGGGGAGGCAGACCGGCGACGCAGGAGGCCGACGCCGAAGGAGACCCTGGGCGGCGCAGCGGACGTGGAGAAGAGGGAGGTATAGCGCGGGGCAGGGGAGATGGGATCGGGCCCCTGGTGCGATGCGTGCGTGAGAGTGGCGGCAAGGGAGAAAAACAAGCGGAGGGAGATGGGGCGCTGGGGTGTAGCGCGAGGGAGAGAAGTGGATCGGGGGAAAGGGACGAAGGGAGAGGCAGCGGTGGATGAGGACGAGAGGGAAGGAGGAGATCGATGGAGAAGGGAGGTTGCGTGCGCGGAAGGAGATGGGTTCGGGCGAGAGGACTCTGGCGGCGCGAGGGAAGATGCGAGGGAGGAGGGGATTGGGCCAGGGATGCTAGGGTGCAGCCTAGGGTTTGGAGGAGTTAGGGAGATGGGCCTTGGCCGAAGGTAGGTAGGCCTGGCTGCGGCTTAGGAGGTCGCCCAGCGTGGGGAGGGAAGTGGCCAGAGGCCTGCTAGGCTGCTCTCTCCTTCCCTCTTCTCTTTCACCTTTACATTTTTAAAACAAAACAGAAAAGAGAAAGAAAAGAAAGAGAAGGTAGCGGTGGAATCTGGGCACAGGGATAATTTTCATGGACTCGTAAAATATTCATGGTCCGAGAAAATTAGAAGTGGCAAGATCGGAAGATATGAATTCAAACTCATTTGAATTTAATCAAATGGTTTGAACTAGGGCTAGGGTTTTGAAGTGCCCAGAAATGTTGAGAATTTAGGTGGAGCTCGGGGAAGTGATGAAAGAAATTACAGGAAAAGTTTTGGGACCAAGCTTGTGATAAATTGCAAGTGTGTTATAGGTGATTCCGAAAATGGAATATTTAATATAGCTCCCTAATATCGGGAGGATATGTTATAAAGAGAATCACCAAGAGAATTCCCTCGGTTTAAATGGATCAAAGATCCATGCCATTTATTTAGTTGAGTTAAGAAAAGAAATGACATGATGGCATGATGACATGATGCAAAGCAAAAATAAAAGGGCAAGCACAAATGAAACAAAAGGCGAAACCCGGAATATATGGAAGTCTTCTCGAGCATCGGTCTCGGGGCGTTGCAGGCCCCTCGGATGTGGTATGATACTTTGAAGGAATTCCTCATGAAGAAAGGATTCAAACCCGATTCACTTGACCCAACTCTCTTCACCAAAACCTATGATGATGAATTATTCGTATGCCAAATATATGTTGATGATATCATCTTTGGCTATACTGACCAACGTTACAGTGATGAATTTGCCTATATGATGAGTGAAGAATATCAAATGTTTATGATGGGAGAATTGAAATTCTTCTTAGGTATTCAAATTCGTCAACAACGAAATGGCATTTTCATATCTCAGGAGAAATACCTCAAGGATGTATTGAGGAAATTCGGCATGCGAGATGGCAAAGGCGTCAAAATCCCTATGCCCACAAATGGCCATCTATCCACTAATGAAAATGGCATTGACTTTGATCAAAAGGTATACTGCTCCATGATTGGTTCTTTATTGTACTTTTGTGCATCTAGGCCAGATATTATGCTTAGTGTTTGCATGTGTGCCCGTTTTCAAGCTACACCGAAGGAATCACACCATAAGGATGTGAAGTATATTCTACGATATCTAGCTCACACTCGAACACTTGGATTATGGTATCCCAAGGGCTCGGCTTTTGATCTCATTGGATATTCAGACTTTGACTATGCTGGTGATCGTGTGGACCACAAGTAAACATCAGGCACATGCCATTCCCTCGGACGATCATTGGTCTGTTGGTCTTCAAAGAAACAGAACTGTGTATCACTTTGTACTGCTGAAGCCGAGTACATTGCTGCTGGTTCATGCTATGCTCAATTTCTATGGATGAAGCAAACTCTCAAGGACTATAGCATCAATGTGAAGAATGTGCCACTCTATTCTGACAATGAGAGTGCCATCAAGATTGCTCATAACCCAGTTCAGCACTCGAAGACAAAGCACATTCAGATTCGTCATCATTTTCTTTGTGATCATGTGTTGAAGGGCGATATCTCCATCAAGCATGTGAAGACTGAAGAACAACTAGCCGATATCTTCACAAAGCCCTTGGATGAGAAGAAATTTAGCAAGTTGCGGTGTGAGCTAAATATCTTTGAATCTTCGAATGTCCTTTAAAAAGGACACACCTCCTAACACTTATGCAAATTGATGACTTAGATGTGCAACACATGAAGTAACGTTGTTCTTCAATCAATGAAGACTAACCCTCTAAGTGTGAAGAAATTATTAAAGAATTTGATTCTCAGAGCCCTATGACAATTGTACACGGCGTCTGAGATCAGCATTCTTATACGGTGGGTCACGCCACCAACAAAAGTTGAAAATATTCAATTTGAGTCTTTCTTCAGTATTGAAATTCCTCAGTTGATTTCTTCAACTTTGAAATGTCTTCACTCTCTCCATCGTTTTCTTCATTGACTATACATATTATATATGAGTTTATGTCCTCTACAGCATTCACTTATAGATATTTCTTCAAATTGATCTTTCTTCTAAGTGAATGTGATCGGACCCTTCCCCCTCTATGCTATACTCAACCCAGTCTATTCACAACTTCTTCATGTGCGTTCTATTTGAAACCCGTTCAAAATATTCACTGTGTCCTTGTCGGCTGAAGAATTTGCGAATGAAACTTTACACTATTCTAATCTGAATTTTCAGCGGTTGCTGCCTAAACCGTTCCACATCCCACGATAATACTTATCTATTCACCCACGATCTCACACTATCTCCACCTCTCTTTACGTGGGTGACACATGTCACAAGGATGAGAAAGGTCAGGGGCACATTCGTCCATTTTCCTCGGATGAGCAGTTTTTCACCGTGGCTATATATACCCCTTCCCTTCCTCAATCTGTTTTTACTCCGCTCGACCTCACTCCCTCGCTCGAGCTCTCATAACCTAGCGCCGCCGCTACTTCCGTCGTTGCCGATGAGGAAGACCTTCGCTGCCTCGACATTGTCGTCCTCGTACTCGCGCCGGCTGATACGTCTCCGTCGTATCTATAATTTTTGATTGTTCCATGCTAATATTATACAACTTTCATATACTTTTGGCAAATTTTTATACTATTTTGGGACTAACATATTGATCGAGTGCCCAGTGCCAGTTCCTGTTCGTTGCATGTTTTTTGTTTCATAGAAATCCATATCAAACGGTGTCCAAACGGGATAAAAACTGACGGAGATTTTTTTTGGAATATATGTCAGTTTTGGGAAGTGAAATCAACGCGAGACGATGCTCAAGGGGCCCACGAGGCAAGGGGCGCCCCAGGGGGGCAGGTGCGCCCCTGACCCTCGTGGCCACCCCGTAAGGAGGTTGGTGCCCTTCTTTCACCGCAAGAAAGCTAATATCCGGATAGAGATCATGTCAAAATTTCAGCCCAATCGGAGTTACGGATCTTCGGGAATATAAGAAACGGTGAAAGGGCAGAATCTGAGAACGCAGAAACAGAGAGAGACAGATCCAATCTTGGAGGGGCTCTCGCCCCTCCCAGGCCATGGAGGCCAAGGACCAGAGGGGAAACCCTTCTCCCACCTAGGGATAAGGTCAAGGAAGAAGAAGGAGGGGGCTCTCTCCCCCTCGCTTCCGTTGGCGCCGGAACGTCACCGGGGGCCATCATCATCACCGCAATCTACACCAACACCTACGCCATCTCCACCAGCATCTCCATCACCTTCCCTCCTCTATCTACAATGGTCCACTCTCCCGCAACCCAATGTACCCTCTACTTGAACATGGTGCTTTATGCTTCATATTATTATCCAATGATGTGTTGCCATCCTATGATGTCTGAGTAGATTTTCATTGTCCTATCGGTGGTTGATGAATTGTTATGATTGATTTAATTCTCTTGTGGTTATGTTGCTGTCCTTTGGTGCCCATCATATGAGCGCGCGCGTGGATCACACCATAGGGTTAGTTGTATGTTGATAGGACTATGTATTGGAGGGCAAGAGCGACAGAAGCTTCAACCTAGCATAGAAATTGATGCATACGGGATTGAAGGGGGACCAATATATCTTAATGCTATGGTTTTTACCTTAATAACGTTAGTAGTTGTGGATGCTTGCTAATAGTTCCAATCATAAGTGCATAGACTTCCAAGTCAGGGATGACATGCTAGCAGTGGCCTCTCCCACATAAAACTTGCTATCGGTCTAGTAAAGAAGTCAATTGCTTAGGGACAATTTTGCAACTCCTACCACCACTTTTCCACACTCGCTATACTAACTTTATTGCTTCTTTACCTAAACAGCCCCTAATTTTTATTTACGCGCTCTTTATTATCTTGCAAACCTATCCAAAAACACCTACAAAGTACTTCTAGTTTCATACTTGTTCCAGGTAAAGCGAACGTTAAGCGTGCGTAGAGTTGTATTGGTGGTCGATAGAACTTGAGGGAATACTTGTTCTACCTTTAGCTCCCAGTTGGGTTCGACACTCTTACTTATCAAAAGGGGCTACAATTGATCCCCTATACTTGTGGGTTATCACCGTCCGCGGATTTCTTCACTCCGCCGCCGCTGTAGCTGTCTTCCTCTACCAAGTTAGGGCGTGGAAGATCTAGACTGACGAACTTCCAATCTACATTCCCAGTTCGTCGTGTTTTCCTTCAAGGGTAATTAAAAGCTACTTTTACTACCCTTATTGATTCCAATGATTTCTTCAAAATATTCAAAAGGTGTTTATTCTTCAATCTTCACTCTAAACACCTCATACAAACATCTGTTCTTGCTCTGTTTCCCTAAGCCATGTTTTTCTTCAAGATTCCTCAATTGTGTGAATTTTCAATCTATACAACTCTGGAACCTAAGACAAAGAACGCTTAGTGAAATTCCTCAAGACTCATCTAGTCAAATTCCTCAAACTTGTTCTTATTTGCAAAAACTTCTGAGAACGCATATGAACTCTCCAAATTCTTCGCACCTATACTCTGTTCACAGGTACTCATGTCCGCTACTGAATCACTAGGTTCTCATCAACTTAACTCATTTGCAGCATTCCGCGAAGAAAAACTGCATACCTCTTCAGAGAACTCAATAGTTCTGTAAGTTCATCTAGTGCCACCCTTAGTTGGTTTTGGAGTATTGACGACAAACCTGGTTGAGGGACTAATGTGTTTGTGAGAATTACAGGATAACACAGGTAGAAGTCCCTCATTGATTCGGTTTTCCTACCAGAGATGACCCCTAAAAATGTATGAAGACATTGAAGTCAAAGGTGGTATGTGAAGACATTCACATTGAAGACTATGACAAGAGAAGACATTGCATGAAGACAATGGAGCGCGAAGACTTAGTTGTTTCGTCGTTCTATTTCTTCTTTGTTGAGTCATAGGAACCACCATACTATTAAGTGGGGTCCAAGTGAACCAGTCAGAATGACTGAAGTGGTGCTTAACCAAAATCCTATGTCTTCGTGCGAAGACAATGAGAGCAAATCTTATCCAGAGCTGGATAAGTCAGCTTTGCTTGTAGCCCAAGTAAAGTTGCCGTGTGTGTTTGAAATCAGACCATTGGAACACGTGTCGGTTCCTTAGTGACCTAGGGTCATTTCGAACAAATTAGGTTGGGTTGCCTAGTGGCTATCAATAGCCCACCCCCTACAACCATAAACGGTTGGCTGCTCAGAGTTAGTATACGGCTTTTTTCGTTTGAGAGCAACCCACCTTGAAGCTTTTGAGAGAGAATTCCTTGCGAGGAAAAATCCCTAAACACCTAGAGCCAAAGAGTGTTAGGCATCACTTAAGTCTTCCTGTCTGTGTGATCTGAAGACTTATTACAGTTGAGGACTGTGAATCCTCCAGTCGGTTACGCGTCGCGTTCTGAGCATCCAAGAGTCATTGTGGATCGCCAGTGAACGAAGTCTGTGAAGGTTTGGAAGTCTACCTTGAAGACTTACCAGAGTGATCGGGCGAGGACTAGGTGTCCTTAGCTCAAGGGGAATAAGGTGAAGACACGGTCTTCTGAGTTAAATCTCAGCCTCCCTAACCAGACGTACAGTTGTCATAGCAACTGGAACTGGTCCAACAAATCAATGTATTCTACGAGCTACTGGTTCTATCTTCCCCATCTCTTTATTTATAGTTGGTCCTTGTGAAGTCATTGCTTGTCTGCATTATCTTCTGTCTTCACTGTGTGAGTGCTTGTTCTGATTGGCTTCATACTATCTTCCATCCTGATCTATACTGCCTAGCTACTATTAGTCTTTATGCTTTCATTTCATTGAATACTTGACTATGGCTCGCTTAGTGTAGTCTAGCTTCCGCTGCATGGTAATAGGTTTATTTCTATCATTTGTCTTTGAAACTTCCATGTTTTGAAGACTTTCATAAAAATCTCCTATTCACCCCCCCTCTAGTCGATCACTAGCACTTTCAATTGGTATTAGAGCAAGGTACTCCCTTGTTCTGTGTGATTCAGTTTAACCACCTGGAGTTTTAGCTATGTCGACTGCAGGGATAATCAAAGTCTCCACTGCGTGCCCAGTCTTCGATGGAACTGAATATCCCTACTGGAAGAATAAGATGCACATGCATATTGAAGCCATTGATGTCGACCTCTGGTATGTCGTCAAGAATGGCGTCCCCAAGGCCGGTGAAGGTGTCACCGCTGCTGATGTCAAGAAGTTTGTTCAACTGGACTCCACTGCCAAGAACATCATCTGTGGTCATCTGACCAAAGGGCAGTATGGCCGTGTGAGTGCTCTGGAAACATCTAAGCTAGTTTGGGACTGGCTATCCAAGGTCAACGAAGGCGTCTCAACCCAGAGAGATCAAAGAATCAGTGTCCTTCGCAACCTCTTCAACCGCTTCAAGAGAAACGACAATGAGAATGTTTAGCTCGCGTTTGATCGACTCACTGATATTACAAATGAGCTTCAAGCCCTCGGCGCTAGTGAGATCACCAAGCATGAAGTCGTCAAGACACTCCTGAGATCACTTGACAGCTCATTTGACACCCTAGCCCTGATGATTCAAGAACGCCCTGACTTCAAGACACTCGATCCGTCTGACATACTTGAAAGGCTCAACACACATAAGTTTTAGCTTTCTGAGAAAAGAGACATCTACCGTAAAAGCTATTTCCTCATCTGAAGAAGAATCTGATTGCAGTTCAGATGATCCTGAATACATTGGAAAGGAGCTTGCTATGCTTGTGAAGAAGTTTCAGAAATTCACCAAGAAGAAAGGCTACAGAAAGTCCTCACTATCCAGCTCAAGGAATGATGAAGCTTCTGCTCATGACTACAAGAAGAGAACATGTCACAAGTGCAAGAAACCTGGTCACTACATCTCTGAGTGTCCGGAGTGGGACAATGAGAACAACAACAAGAAGAAGAAGAGCAAGGAATATGATTCTGACGACAAGAAGAAGAAGAAATACTCAAAGTATTCTTCCAAGTCTTCCTCAAAGTCTTCATCACACAAGAAGAGCTCATCTGGCAAGTCTCGTGCGTTTGTTGGCAAGAAAATGGATTCAGAGGAGGAGTCCGTTTCTGAGGAGGCGGAAGTGGAGTCTGAGGAGGAGTCTGATTTTGGTGTTGCAAGTCTCGCTACAACATACGTCGCCAAGTCCATCTTCAACCCTGAAGACAATGACTTCATCACTGACGCCGATGCAAATGACAAGGACTACTCCGCTCCCACCTACTGCTTCATGGCACGCGGTGCCAAGGTAAACACATGCACTACTCACTATCAAACATCCAGGGAAGATGACTCTGATTGTGGTTCCAACCCCAGCTACAAAACACTTGCTAAAATTGCAACTGAACAACAGAAAGCTATGGAACATATTCAAAAACTGTTAGACAAAAGCGATGACCTGTTAAGTATGAGAAACTTGAAAGTCGTCATGAAACACTCTCAACAACTCATGAAAAGCTTTCCTATTATTATCTTCAAAGGAAGCAAGATCTTGAGAAATTGAGAGCGGCTCATGAAGATCTTCAAAAGGAATACGAGTCACTTCGCGCCAAACAGATCAGTTCCGCTCAGGAAGGATTTGAACCACCATGTCTTAAATGCATTGAGCGTGACAATGCTACTTCTGTTGCTGGATGTTCTACTGCTGCTACTATTGCAATATCTTCAACTGTTGATGTGGTAACTAACCCCTCTGCTGAGGATACCACTGCTATTGCTGATGAAAATGCTAGGTTGAAGACATTGCTTGAAACAGGGATGTACAAAAGTCTCAAAGTACATCAGACGCTATGTGATGTCCTCAAAAGGCAGATCCTGAACCGAAACCCTAGGAAAGAGGGTGTTGGGTTCGAAAGGAAAATGAATGTTGATGGTTCTTACTGGAAACCTGAGCAGTACCTCAAAACCACATGGGTTGCTGCAAATGAACCTTCAGTGGATCCATCCACCCTATCTGGCTTCACTTGTGCTAATCCCATTTTTATTGATGAATCCTTTGATGCAAAATATAAACTGTTTAAGAATCAGAATGGTGAAGTGTTTGCCAGGTATATTGGTACTAACTGCAGGAATGTGCCACCTATGAAGAAAGTCTGGGTGCCGAAAAAGTGTTTGGAGAATCTTCTTGTGAATGTCGTCATGACACCACAAGTGAAGAAGACAAACCCCATACCACAGGCTTCATATGGTCCAAAGGCCTCATACAGACAAAGGACTCACCTGAGTCACACTAACGCAAATGTTTTGCAGGGAAATCGCCATGTTCATATGACCAAGAACTACTCTACTTATTCTTATGAGTACTACTGTCCTCATGCAAGACTATTTGCTAGGGCTCCAAAGCCAAAGTTCTCAAATGCTGCACTTAGCCTCATTGCTTCGAAGCCACCCTTGAAGATGTGGGTGGCTAAGAAAGCTTAGCTCTCTTTCGCAGGGAAGGGTCTCTAGCCGAAAATCAAATTCGTCTGAAGCTATTGTTGGGGTCCGTAAACATCTTGTAGGGAGCAAGATCAAATGCCCAAATGGTCTTATTATGTATTTTGTTCCTGAGTTGCTTGCTACTTGCCCTATCAGTCCTAACCTCAATCTAAGCTTTCATAATCCACTTGCTCGTCAAATGTTTATGCTTCACAATTCTCTTCGTGAAGCCTATCCCCCTAAATGCACAGTAGGGTATGACACCAGCTGCTTCAGAATGGATAATTGATAGTGTGCGTACTAATCACATGACTTGCAAGCGAAGTCTTCTCATGGACTCAACTTTACGTCCATCTGGCAAGAGTCACATCACATTTGCTGATACTGGTAAAAGCAAGGTATTGGGTCTAGGTAGAGTTGCAATCTCAAAGTATCAACACATGGATAAAGTGGTGCTTGTTGAACCCCTTGGTTTCAACTTAATGTCTGTCTCAATGCTTTGTGGTTTAAACATGATTGTGATATTTGGAAGATATCGTCGCCTTGTTGTAATGGAATTTGACAAGTCTCTAGTATTTGAAGGGTATCGGAAAGATGATTTGTACATGGTAGATTTCTCAGCAGGACCACAACTTACCGTATGTCTTCTAGCCAAAGCTTCAGAATGCTGGCTCTGGCATCTGAGGCTAGGGCATGCTGGCATGAGCAACTTGCACACTCTTGCAAATAAGAAGCATGTCATAGGCATCGAGCGCGTAAAGTTCAAGAAGGATCACTTATGTGGTGCCTGTGAAGCAGGAAAGATGATGAGGGCCAAGCATCCCTCGAAGACAATCATGACAACAACTCAACCCTTCGGTCCCACTCACTACTCAACTCTTACTACTACTGCTTGTCTCTATGGCTTCATCATTGTTGATGATTATTCAAGATATACATGGGTGCATATAATCCTCTACAAGACTGAAGTGCAGGATGTCTTCAGACGCTTCGCCAATCGAGCCATGAACAAGTATGGTGTCAAGATCAAGCACATCAGAAGTGACAATGGCACTGAATTCAAGAACACCGGCCTTGACACTTATCTTGATACTTTGGGCATCACTCATGAATTCTCAGCTCCGTACACGCCGCAGCAGAATGGCATCGTGGAACGCAAGAACAGAACACTTAATGAGATGGACCGTACGATGCTCGATGAATACAAGACTCCAAGAAAGTTCTGGCCTGAAGCCATTGATACTGCATGCCATATCATCAACCGTGTTTATCTTCACAAGCTTCTGAACAAAACATCATATGAGCTCCTCACTGGTAAGAAGCCAAATGTCAGTTACTTCAGAGTGTTTGGTGCCAGGTGCTGGATCAAGGATCCACATCACGCTTCAAAATTTGCACCAAAAGCACATGAAGGTTTTATGCTTGGATATGGAAAGGATTCGCACTCCTATAGAGTCTTCAACCTCTTTCACTATAAAGTTGTTGAAACTGTGGATGTGCGGTTGTAGCGACCTGACCTCAAACAATCAAGTCTCTGTGTTTCAGTGTCATCCCTGGATCTTTAATGCTGACACACACAGTACTCGAAGGATTTATAACAGAGTAGCAATCACACACTTATTACATCGAATGTCTCAAAAGAGAACTTATTACAATAATATGGCTTAAGGCCATCTAATGCGATAACAGCGGAAGGCTTGGAAGATAAAGTGAGTCCATCAACTCCAACGGCATAGCTGAGCTGCACAGCAACGACCTAACATACCTTACTCCTCGTCTGAAAAGTCCGCAACATAATACGTTGCAGCCCGAGAACGGGTCAGCACCTGGAATATGCTGGCAATGTAACACAATAGAGCAAGAACAGAATAAAGCTATCACTACATGCATATTTGGCTGGTGGAAATCTCTATGGTTAAAGTTTTTGCGAAAAGCCAATTTTTTCCAACAACAAAGGAATAGATTTTAATTTAACTATCATGATAGTTGAACAAATATTGAGAAGGTAACCCCAACTCAATCCCAATTAAAGTAACTAACAACCCAACAATATTAATTAAGAGTGATGAGATACATGTGATAACTCAAGTACTAGATACTCAAGATTGTCCACAACCGGGGACACGGCTAATCATGATTAGTTTGTACACTCTGCAGAGGTTTGCGCACTTTTCCCCACAAGACTTGATTGCCTCTGTTGGAGTTCTCGCACTACATGGTGTTTGAGAAACGGATGTCTGAGACACAGTCTTTCAGAAACATTAACTCTCTACTCCGGGTAGAACATACCAAAGTACAAAACCCACTACCTGCTGATCTACCTCTTCAAGAGCTTCACATAACTTACTCAACTATGCTAGAGCCCATAATAGCTTGTGGCTGCACACGGAAGTTTCTAGCATGAATCATCTCAGTTCCCTTTGAGCCTGGGTGGCGGTCCATAGGAAGATCACACGAGTACCCCGGGATTTCCAAAAAAACAGACAACACTGGGTTCCCCAGGTGCCTCAATCCACCCAGATGTTAATTTAAGTTGCCACCTTAAGTTGAACCATTAATTATATCATGGATTTCACTCAAACCCGAACCACGTCTACGAGCATAGCATAGCAATATAAGCAACGCGTAGAAGTAACTCCCAAGGGTTTTGATAGTAACAGGCCAATAGGTTCTATCTCAACAACTACTTCCCAACCCACAAGTTAATGACATCCTAATCAATGAATTGTTTTAGGATTGGAACTAACGCATAAAAACTGGGTATGAAAAGAGTATGGTCAACGTGTTACTTGCCATGCTGACGATCCGCAAAACCTAGGGATTTGTAGTAGCACGCTTCGCACTACGGGTGTTCTATCGCAAACAAACAATAACATACATAAGCAACAAGCAAAGATGCACAATCCAAACTCAAAAACGAGGGGTTGACCAGAAAGTTCAGCTTAAGAACTCCGGTTTGCAAAAAGAATCAAATCAAACGAAGCAACGAAACTCAAACGGCGAAAGAAACAAGATCCGTTTACTAATCGGAACTAAGGTCAAATTTTACAGTACAGAAATCTTGTTCAAGTTGATTAAACAGAAAGAGGGTCTCGAGACGAAGATCTAGGCGCTTGAATCGCCTGATTCCGACTAACGAGCGACAAGACAAACAGAAACTAAGATCGGATCAGAAATCGCGATCGAAAATAATCGCGGATAAAATCCAATAAAAGAAAACTGACAAACAGACTAACGAACAAACGCTCGTTAACTGTAACTAACGGGCGAACACCGTTTGCTAAGATGAACGTACGGACGAACGTCCGCTAAAAAGAAAACCAAAAAAACCGGTGAACCGAAAAAAACGGATCTAGGGGTTTCTAAAAAACAGAATGGTTTTTAAAAAAAAACTGGCGGTCTCGGATCCGGCGCGGTACCTCCGGCGAGGGGCTCCGGCGAGGCGGCGGGGCAATGGGGTGGCGGCAAGCGGCGGCGGCTGCGCTCGGCTGCGGCGGCGGCAGCAGCTGCTCGAGACACGGGCGGCGGGGCTACGGTGGTGGTGGTTTGGGGCGGCTGGGCGGCGGCTTATAAAGAGGGGGCGGCTGCTTGGGGGAGGGGGCAAGGCAGCGGCGACGGAGAGGAGTCTGGCTCGGACTCCAAGTCCGGGTTGGCGGCGGCGGTGGCGCACGCGCGGGGAGGCGGTGGCGGCTGGGCCGGCGGCCTGGCTGTGTTCGGCCCAGTCGGGCGGGGGAGTTTTTTTTAAATAATTTTGCCGGCAGAAATAAAATCCTAGAAAATAAAATAAAAAAAATCTAAAAATACCAAAACAAATTTTCACCGTCTAAATAAAATATTTAGAACGAGATGAACATTTTCTTGGCCCTAAAATGAAATTTTGATAACGTGCAATTTTTCTAATGCAAATAAAATCAAATCAAATAAAATAAAATGATTTCAATATTTTTCCTCCACTATTTCAATTATTTTGGAGAAGTCGTATTATCTCCTCTCATATCTTTTAATATGAAATATTTTTCGGAGAGAAAAATAATTAAAATCAAAATCCTCGTTTCATTATTTGATAAAAAAATCAAATATGAAAACCGGGAAATCCCCAACTCTCTCCGAGGGTCCTTGAGTTGCTTAGGATTTTCGAGGAATGCAGAGCGGAAATGCAATAAAATATGATATGCATGAATGACCTATGTATAACATACCAAATTGAAAATTTGGGATGTTACAGCGGTTCGATGTGATTAACGGCTCGCAAAGAGAGCACCTGCCAAATATGCTACATGAAGTTCCATCCAGTGAAACCATCAAGCTTATGGGAACTGGAGAAATCATACCGTCTGAAGCTCAGCCTGAAGAGGAACTCATCATCTTTGCACCTAATTAACCTGAAGACAATGCTCAGCCTGAAGACAATCCTTCTAACGATGACAATGATCAGCAAGAGCAAAATCTTCGTCCTGTTCATCCTCGTGTTGCAAATGAAGTACAGATTGAGAGAATAATTGACAGCATAAATGCACTAGGTCCACTCACTCATTCAAGGGCAACACAACTAGCAAATTTTTGTGGACACTTCGCATTTGTCATAATATCTGAACCCAAGAAAGTTGATGAAGCTTTCATGGAACCTGAATGGTTTCAAGCTATGCAAGAAGAGCTTCAACAGTTTGAGTTGAATAATGTATGGGAACTGGTCAAGCGTCCTGATCCTCGTAAGCACAATATCATATGCACTAAATGGATATATCGCAACAAGCAAGATGAGCATGGTCAAGTTGTCAGAAACAAAGCTCGTCTTGTTGCTCAAGGATACACTCAAGTTGAAGGAATTGACTTCGATGAAACATTTGCTCCTGTGGCTAGGCGTGAAGCTATACGCATACTGCTGGCCTATGCAAACCATCATAACATTCTTCTGTATCAAATGGATGTGAAGATCGCTTTTGTCAATGGCAAGATTGAAGAAGAAGTGTGTGTTGCACAACCGCCTGGCTTTGAAGATCCAAAACATCCTGACATGGTTTACAAGCTCAACAAGGCACTATATGGCCTTAAACAAGCCCCTCGTGATTGGTATGACACACTGAAAGACTTCCTGAAGAGCAAAGGCTTCAAACCTGGTTCCCTGTATCCCACTCTCTTCACGAAGACATTTGATGGTGAACTGTTTGTGTGCCAAATATATGTGGATGATATTATCTTCGGCTGCACCAACCAGAAATACAGTGATGAGTTTGGATATATGATACAAGAGCAATATCAGATGTCCATGATGGGTGAGCTGAAGTTCTTCCTTGGTCTTCAAATACGACAGCAACACAACGGCATCTTCATATCTCAAGAGAAATGCCTCAAAGATTTCCTGAAGAAGTTTGGAATGCAAGACTGCAAAGGCTACACGATGCCAATGCTAGCTAAACACCATCTGGGTCCCGGCGACAATGGTAAAGAGTTCGATCAAAAGGTATACCGCTCCATCATTGGTTCTTTGCTTTATTTATGTGCATCTAGGCCAGATATCATGCTTAGTGTTTACATGTGTGCCCGATTCCAAGCGGCACCAAAGGAATCGCATCACTTAGCTGTGAAACAAATTCTTCGATATTTGGCTCACACCCCAACACTAGGATTATGGTTGTAAGTGCGTCTAGTGCAACCCCTAGTTGGTTTTAGAGTATTGACGATAAACCTTATTGAGGGACTAATGTGTTTGTGAGAATTGTAGGATAACATAGGTAGAAGTCCCTCATTGATTCGGTTTTCCTACCAGAGATGACCCCTAAAATGTATGAAGACATTGAAGTCAAAAGTGGTATGTGAAGACATTCACATTGAAGACTATGACAAGAGAAGACATCGCGTAAAGACTATGGAGCGCGAAGACTTAGTTGTTTCATCGTTCTTTTTCTTCTTTGTTGAGTCATAGGAACCACCGTACTGCTAAGCGGGGTCCAAGAGAACCAGTCAGAATGACTGAATTGATGCTTAAACAAAATCCTATGTCTTCGAGCGAAGACAATGAGAGCAAATCTTATCCAGAGCTGGATAAATCAGCTTTGCTTGTAGCCCAAGTAAAGTTGCCATGTGTGTTTGAAATCTGACCATTGGAACACGTGTCAGTTCCTTAGTGACCCAGGGTCATTTCAGACAAATTAGGTTGGGTTGCCTAGTGGCTATAAATAGTCCACCCCCTACAACCATAAATGGTTGGATGCATAGAGTTAGTGTACAGCTTTTGTCATTTGAGAGAAACCCACCTCGAAGCCTTTGAGAGAGAATTCCTTGCGAGGATAAAGCCCTAAACACCCAGAGCCAAAGAGTGTTAGGCATCACTTAAGTCTTCCTGTCTGTGTGATCTGAAGACTTATTACACTTGAGGACTGTGAATCCTTCATCCGGTTAGGCGTCGCGTTCTGAGAATCCAAGAGTCATTGTGGATTGCCGGTGAACGAAGTCTGTGAAGGTTTGGAAGTATGCCTTGAAGACTTACCAGAGTGATTGGGAGAGGACTGGGTGTCCTTAGCTCAAGGGGAATAAGGTTAAGACACGGTCTTCTGAGTTGAATCTCAGCCTCCCTAACCAGACTTACAGTTGTCACAACAAATGGAACTGGTCCAACAAATCATTGTCTTCAACGAGTCACTGGTTCTATCCTTCCCATCTCTTTATTTACAGTTGGTCCTTGTGAAGTCATTGTCTGTTTGCATTATCTTTTGTATTCACTGAGTGACTGCTTGTTCTGATTGGCTTCATACTATCTTCCTACCTGATATATACTGCCTAGCTGCCATTAGTTGTGTGCTTTCACTTCATCGAATACTTGATTATGGCTTGCTTAGTGTAGTCTACCTTCCGCTGCATGGTAATAGGTTTATTTCTATCGTTTGTCTTCGAAACTCCCATGTTTTGAAGACTTTCTTAAAAATCGCCTATTCACTCCCCCTCTAGTCGATCACTAGCACTTTCAATTGGTATCAGAGCGAGGTACTCCCTTGTTCTGTGTGATTCGGTTTAATCACCTGGAGTTTTAGCTATGTCGACTGCAGGGATAATCAAAGTCTCCACTGCGTGCCCAGTCTTTAATGGAACTGAATATCCCTACTGGAAGAATAAGATGCTCATGCATCTTGAAGCCATTGATGTCGACCTCTGGTATGTCCTCAAGAATGGTGTCCACAAGGTTGGTGAAGGTGTCACCGCTGCTGATGTCAAGAAGTTCGTTCAACTGGACTCCACGGCCAAGAACATCATCTGTGGTCATCTGACCAAAGGACAGTATGGCCTTGTGAGTGTTGTGGAAACATCTAAGCTAGTCTGGGACTGGCTCTCCAAGGTCAATGAAGGCGTCTCAACCCAGAGAGATCAAAGAATCAGTGTCCTTCGCAACCTCTTCAACCGCTTCAAGAGAAACGACAATGAGAATGTTCAGCTCGCGTTTGATCAACTGACTGACATCACAAATGAACTTCAAGCCTTTGGCGCTACTGAGATCACCAAGCATGAAGTCGTCAAGACACTCCTGAGATCACTTGACAGCTCGTTTGACACCCTAGGCCTGATGATTCAAGAACGTCTTGACTTCAAGACACTCAATCCGTCTGACATACTTGAAATGCTCAACACACATGAGTTTCAGCTTTTTGAGAAAAGAGACATCTACGGTCCCAACTATGGGAGAACTCGTGCCCTGAAGGCAAAAGTTGTCTCCTCATCTGAAGAAGAATCTGACAGCAGTTCTGATGATCCTGAAGACATTGGAAAGTAGCTTGCTATGCTTGTGAAGAAGTTCCAAAAATTCACCAAGAAGAAAGGCTTCAGAAATTCTTCACGGTCAAGCTCAAGGAATGATGAAGCTTCTGCTCATGACTACAAGAAGAGAACATGCCACAAGTGCAAGAAACTTGGCCACTACATCTCTGAGTGTCCGCAGTGGGACAATGAGAACAAGAATAAGAAGAAGAGCAAGCAGTATGATTATGAAGACAAGAAGAAGAAGAAATACTCAAAGTCTTCTTCCAAGTCTTCCTCAAAGTCTTCATCACACAAGAAGAGCTCATCTGGCAAGGCCCGTGCGTTCGTTGGAAAGGAAATGGATTCAGAGGAGGAGTCCCCTTCTGAGGAGGCGGAGGTGGAGTCTGAGGAGGAGTCTGATTCTGGCATTGCAATTCTAGCTACAACATACGTTGCCAAGTCCATCTTCAACACTGAAGACAATGTCTTCATCACCGCCGCCGATGCAAATGACAAGGACTACTCCGCTCCCACCTACTTCTTCATGGCACGTGGTGCCAAGGTAAACACACGCACTACTCACTATCAAACATCCAGTGAAGATGACTCTGATTGTGGTTCCAAAGCCACCTACAAAACACTTGCTAAAATTGCAACTGAACAACAGAAAGCTATAGAACATATTCAAAAACTGTTAGACAAAAGCGATGACCTGTTAGACGCTGAAATGACTCGATCTCAGTCCTTAATTGAAGACATACAAAATCTTCATGTTAAGTATGAGGAACTTGAATGTTGTCATGAAACACTCTCAACAACTCATGAAAAGCTTTCCTATGATTATCTTCAAAGGAAGCAAGATCTTGAGAAATTGAGAGCGGCTCATGAAGATCTTCAAAAGGAAAATGAGTCACTTCACGCCAAACAGATCAGTTCCGCTCAGGAAGGATTTGAACCACCATGTCTTAAATGCATTGAGCGTGACAACACTAATTCTGTTGCTGGATGTTCTACTGCTGCTACTATTGCAATATCTTCAACTATTGATGTGGTAACTAACCCCTCTGCTGAGGATACCACTGCTATTGCTGATGAAAATGCTAGGTTGAAGACATTGCTTGAAACAGGGATGTACAAAAGTCTCAAAGGGCATCAAACACTATGTGATGTCCTCAAAAGGCAGATCCTGAACCGAAACCCTAGGAAAGAGGGTCTTGGGTTCGAAAGGAAAATGAATGTTGATGGCTCTTACTGTAAACCTGAGCAGTACCCCAAAACCACATGGGTTGCTGCAAAGGAACCTTCAGTGGATCCATCCACCCTGTCTGGCTTCACTTGTGCTAATCCCATTGTTATTGATGAATCCTTTGATGCAAACTATAAACTGTTTAAGAATCAGAATGGTGAAGTGTTTGCCAGGTATATTGGTACTAACTGCAGGAATGTGCCACCTATGAAGAAAGTCTGGGTGCCAAAAAAGTGGTTGGAGAACCTTCATGTGAATGTCGTCATGACACCACAAGTGAAGAAGACAAACCCCAGACCACTGGCTTCATATGGTACAAAGGCTTCATACAGACAAAGGACTCACCTGAGTCGTACTAACGCAAATGTTTTGCAGGGAAACCATACTCAGGCCTATGAATATGAGCGTGTTTCATCAAACCGCCATGTTCATAAGACCAAGAACTACTCTGCTTATTCTTATGAGTACTATTGTCCACCTGCAAGACTATTTGCTAGGGCTCCAAAGCCAAAGTTCTCAGATGCCGCACTTAGACTCATTTCTTGGAAGCCACCCTTGAAGATGTGGGTGGCTAATAAAGCTTAACTCTCTTTTGCAAGGAAGGGTCTCCAGCCGAAAATCAAATTCGTCTGAAGCTATTGCTGGGGACCTTAAACATCTTGTAGGGCGCAAGATCAAATGCCCAAATGGTCTTATTATGTATTTTGTTCCTAAATCGCTTGCTACTTGCCCTATCAGTTCTAACCTCGATCTAAGCTTTCATAATCCACTTGCTCGTCAAATGTTTATGCTTCACAATTCTCTTCGTGAAGCCTATCCCCCTAACTGCACTGTAGGGTATGACACCAGCTACTTCAGAATGGATTATTGATAGTGGGTGTACTAATCAGATGACTGGCAAGCGAAGTCTTCTCATGGACTCAACTTTACGTCCATCTGACAAGAGTCACATCACATTTGCTGATATTGGTAAAAGAAAGGTATTGGGTCTAGGTAGAGTTGCAATCTCAAGGGATCAACACATGGATAAAGTGATGCTTGTTGAATCTCTTGGTTTCAACTTAATGTCTGTCTCAATGCTTTGTGATTTAAACATGATTGTTATATTTGGAAAATATCGTTGCCTTGTTCTAATGGAATCTGACAAGTCTCTAGTCTTTGAAGGGTATCGGAAAGATGATTTGTACGTGGTAGATTTCTCAGCAGGACCACAGCTTGCCGTATGTCTTCTAGCAAAAGCTTCAGAATGCTGGCTCTGGCATCGGAGGCTAGGGCATGCTGGCATGAGGAACTTACACACTCTTGCAAAGAAGAAACATGGCATAGGCATCGAGGACGTCAAGTTTAAGAAGGATCACTTATGCGGTGCCAGTGAAGCAGGAAAGATGACGAGGGCCAAGCATCCCTCGAAGACAATCATGACAACGACTCAACCCTTCGAACTGCTCCACATGGACCTCTTAGGTCCCACTCACTACTCAACTCTTACTACTACTGCTTGTCTCTATGGCTTTGTCATTGTTGATTATTATTCAAGATATACTTGGGTGCATATAATCCTCTACAAGACTGAAGTGCAGGATGTCTTCAGACGCTTCGCCAATCGAGCCATAAACAACTATGGCGTCGAGATCAAGCACATCAGAAGTGACAATGGCACTAAATTCAAGAACACTGGCCTCGACACTTATCTTGATAATTTGGGCATCACTCATGAATTCTCAGCTCCGTACACGCCGCAGCAGAATGGTGCCGTGGAACGCAAGAATAGAACACTTATTGAGATGGCCCAGACGATGCTCGATGAATACAAGACTCCGAGAAAGTTCTGGCCTGAAGCCATTGATACTGCATGCCATATCATCAATCGTGTTTATCTTCACAAGCTTCTGAACAAAACATCCTATGAGCTCCTCACTGGTAAGAAGCCAAATGTCAGTTACTTCAGAGTATTTGGTTCCAGGTGCTGGATCAAGGATCCACATCACACTTCAAAATTTGCACCGAAAGCAAATGAAGGTTTTATGCTTGGATACGGAAAGGACTCGCACTCCTACAGAGTCTTCAACCTCTTTCACTATAAAGTGGTTGAAACTGTCGATGTGCGGTTCGATGAGACTAACGGCTCACAAAGAGAGCACCTGCCAAATGTGCTAGATGAAGTTCCATCCAGTGAAACCATCAAGCTCATGGGAACTGGAGAAATCATACCGTCTGAAGCTCAGCCTGAAGAGGAACTCATCATCTCTGCACCTGATCAACCGGAAGACAATGCTCAGCCTAAAGACAATCCTTCTAACGATGACAATGATCAGCAAGAGCAAAATATTCGTCCTGTTCATCCTCATGTTGCAAATGAAGTATAGATTGAGAGAATAATTGATAGCATCAATGCACCAGGTCCACTAACTCGTTCAAGGGCAACACAGCTAGCAAATTTCTATGGGCACTTTGCGTTCGTCTCAATATCTAAACCCAAGAAAGTTGATGAAGCCTTCATGGAACCTGAATGGATTCAAGCTATGCAAGAAGAGCTTCAACAGTTTGAGTTGAATAATGTATGGGAACTGGTCAAGCGTCCTGATCCTCGTAAGCACAATATCATAGGCACTAAATGGATATATCACAACAAGTAAGATGAGCATGGTCAAGTTGTCAGAAACAAAGCTCGTCTTGTTTCTCAAGGATACACTCAAGTTGAAGGAATTGACTTCGATGAAACATTTGCTCCTGTGGCTAGGCTTGAAGCTATACGCATACTGCTGGCCTATGCAAATCATTATAACATTCTTCTGTATCAAATGGATGTGAAGAGCGCCTTTCTCAATGGCAAGATTGAATAAGAAGTGTATGTTGCACAACCGCCTAGCTTTGAAGATCCAAAACATCCTGACATGGTTTACAAGCTCAACAAGGCACTGTATGGCCTTAAACAAGCCCCTCGAGCTTGGTATGACACACTCAAAAACTTCCTGAAGAGCATAGGCTTGAAACCTGGTTCACTGGATCCCATTCTCTTCACTAAGACATATGATGGTGAACTGTTTGTGAGCCAAATATATGTGGATGCCATTATCTTCGGCTGCACTAACCAGAAATACAGTGAAGAGTTTGGATATATGATGCAAGAGCAATATCAGATGTCCATGATGGGTGAGCTGAAGTTCTTCCTTGGTCTTCAAATACGACAACAATGCAACGGTATCTTCACATCTCAAGAGAAATACGTCAAAGATTGCCTGAAGAAGTTTGGAATGCAAGACTGCAAAGGCTACACGATGCCAATGCCAGCTAAACACCATCTGGGTCCCGACGACAATGGTAAAGAGTTCGATCAAAAGGTATACCGCTCCATGATTGGCTCTTTGCTTTATTTATGTGCATCTAGGCCAGATATCATGCTTAGTGTTCGCATGTGTGCCCGGTTCCAAGCGGCACCAAAGGAATCACATCACTTAGCTGTGAAGCGAATTCTTTAATATTTGGCTCACACCCCAACACTAGGATTATGGTATCCAAAGGGCTCAGAGTTTGATCTAGTTGGATTCTCGGATGCTGATTATGCTGGTGACAAAGTGGATCGCAAGTCTACATCAGGCACATGTCACTTTCTAGGACGATCACTTGTATGTTGGTCTTAAAGAAGCAGAACTGTGTATCTCTCTCCACTGCTGAATCTGAATACATTGCTACTGGATCTTGTTGTGCTCAGCTTCTATGGATGAAGCAAACACTCAAGGACTATGGCATTCATCTGAAGCAAGTGCCACTCTACTGCGACAACGAAAGCGCCATCAAGATTGCTAACAACCCAGTTCAGCACTCGAAGACAAAGCACATTGAAATTCGTCATCACTTTCTCAGAGATCATGTCATGAAGGAAGATATTGATATCATACACGTCAACACTGAAGAGCAACTGGCAGATATCTTCACAAAGCCCTTGGATGAGAAAAGGTTTTGCAAGTTACGGTGTGAGCTAAATATCTTGGAATCCTCAAATGTCCTGTGATCAGGCACACTTCCTAACACTTGTGCATGTTGATGACTTAGATGTGCAACACACGAAGTAACGTATGTCTTCATTCAATGAATACTTGCATTCTGAGTGTGAATACATTAACATGGAATTTGACTTCAGAGCGCCACGATAATTGTGCGCCGTGTCTGGGTCTAATACTTTCTATACGGTGGGTAATGCCACCACCAAATTCTTCCCTAAGAAGTGTTTCTCACATGGCATTACATTTGCAAAGTCTTCACTTTCTGTTTGTCTTCAGTGTTAACATGGCTTCATGTTTATCTTCAATGTACTGATTTGGTTTATGTCCTCTATAGCATTCACTTATAGCTATGGCTTCTTGCTGAATCTTTTGAACTAAGTGAATGTGATCGGACACTAACCCCGCTATGCTTCTTTCCTAAGTCTATCTATCCAAATCATATGCATTCTATTGACACTGTCAAAAATGTCTTCTCTGCGTCCTTGTCAGCAGAAGACACAGAGACAAACATTAATCCGTTTTCAATGCTAAATCCTTCCACCTGAAACCCGGAGAAGTGGGAACGACCACCCGACAATCCAGGCGTGCGTGGGAACGTGGAACAACCTCCAATGTGTTGCATGATAGCCACGTGTCCTTCAGATGGGAACCGCCAGGGGCACCTATGTAATAACATTGTGTCATCCCTGTCCCTATAAATACACGCCTCACCCCAGTCATTATCTCTTCTTCCACTCTCGCACAAACCCTAGCACCACCGCTAGCCCTCGACGACGCTGGCGACGAAGCGCTTAGCTGTCGCGACCTCACCGACGCCGTCCTCACGCCGGCCGCGGACAACGTCTTCCCCGCCGTCGCCGTAGGTGTCCTCCGTCGCCAAGTTAGGGCATAAACGATCGAACTGCTCGGCCTCCTCTCCCACTCTGTCTAGCAGTTCCTCGTGTGGTAAATAAAACCTCCTTTTTACAGTCCTTTTGATCTGATAGATTCATCCATTTCAACCACAAGTAGTTTCTGTTCACACAAGTTGAATATATCTCCTACTACATCTCATATGCCTAGTATATTCACTTATGCTTCACAAAGTAGTTAGATTCCTCACTTGTACTTATTCGTGGATTCGTACAAATCTGGAACCAACTCTCTACCTATGAGTGAATGTCTTCGCACTATGAGGTCAATGTCTTCTAAACTGATTTATCTTCAAAAATCTTCTGAGAATGCATATGACCTCTTCCCCTTCCCTCGCACCTTTAATGCTGTCACAGGTACATATCCGTCGGAGAATCCCTTGGTTCTCATAGTCTGCATTCATTTGCAGAGTTCTTACAGCATCATATAAATTCTCTTGGAGCCAGTTCTTGTCTGACCAGTAGACAGAATAATTTGACAGTTTTGAAGCCTTTCAGTCTAAACTTCATGGCCACAGAGAAATCTGCAAGGAAGGGTGGCAGACAGCGTCGTGGCAACACCTCAAGAGTTTGCCTCCTGACTTCTATGAGCTATACAAGACAGATCCAGAGGAGGACTACAATCAGCGGAAAACCTGAATCCAATGGATTCGAAGATATTGGGCAGAACAATGGTTCAAGTACATGTTCGTGACCCAGGAGTATGCTGAGAAAAATGCCATCAAGCGACCATGGGGAGACATCTTGTACAAAACTCTTCAACCCAGATCTAGAGCTGAAGCCATTGAACAAGGCTTCTATCCTTGCATGGTCCATGGACCACAGCCTACCGATGCAGACCCATCTTCGATGCTATGGTGCCGTGATGACAATCTGTTCAAGCGCAACTTCCAGTTTGCCAAGAACTCGGCCAAAGCAAACAAGAAGTCATGGGGACTAGACTTCAATACAGGCCCCTCTGCTCCTCGTGCTGACGGCACATGCGAAGCTGAACCCAATCTGGTTGGGCCCTTCTATAACTTAGAAGGTCTCATTACTCACATACAGGTTCAAGGGGCTGTCGTGGATCAACCTGAAGACGACGCTGAATCTGACGAAGCACCTGCACCACCGAAGCCAAAGAAGCTGAAGAAACCTAAGGCTTCGAAGCCTGCCCCTGCACCAAAGGTTTCACGGGTGAAGCCTCTAGCCACTGCACCTCCTGAACACAGTGTGCAGTCTAACGATCTATCACGCATCTCCAAGCCCTCCAAAGTGAAGATGCCCACGCAACCCACCAGCCAAGCACTGACCCCTGTTGCTGTTCTGCGCAACGAGAATGACGCCATTGATCTGTCCAGCGACAACGACCATGGCAATGACGCTCTTGAGCAGTTGATCAAGAGCAAGCAAGAGGCAGAAATCTTCAATGACCTTCCTCTCTTTGATGTTGAAATCATCAACAAGTTCATTGATGAGTGGTTTGACAGCCCAAATGTTAGCTTTGATGATCTTCAGCTTCCCATTGGCCTCGGCATCGCCTTCCATGGAGCCATTGCTACTGAGCTGGCTCTAGCTCAGAAAATTGTTGAGCTGAAGCATAAGATAGATTATGAAAAGGCTCAGTTAAAGAAGCATATGGCCAAGCTCAATGTTGAAGACATTCAGAACTTCCAGGTCATGATGCATGAGCTCAAGGAAGCATTCCGAACCAAACGCGAAGAAGCCAAAGGTTCTGGTGAGCGCATGAATGATCTTGTTGCTAAATGTGTTCAGGGATACAATGAAGCTGAAAAGTGCAAGGCCTTGGGGAGACCAGGCATCGACCCCAGAATGGCGGCCAAGAAGAAGAAGAAGCTAGTTGTGGCTGAACCCGAAGCACCAAGGCAGGAAGTACATACAATTGTCTTCCCAGCCAGTATGACAGGCTCGAAGCCTAAGGTCCCCATAGTGGCTTCAGAACTGAACAAAACAAGGGCAGCTGAAGCTGAAGCCAGAAAGCGCAAAACCAAGGCCACCACTGATGATGCTCCTCCAACTAAGAAACGCAAAAACCAAGAAGAGAGATCGGGCTACTCCCACAGAGCCCCTTGAGGTCGAGTCAATCTCAGTGGCTTGTCCTGTGTCTGAAAATCAAGAACGCCAAGTGGTAGTTCATGAGCCTGCTTCCATAGAGGCTCATGAAGCTGAAGACAATCCAGCTGTTGACCCCACCGCAGCTGAAGACATTGGTCCTCACGACAATGTTGAAGATGATGAAGTCCTTCCTCAGATCGAGCACCAGTTGGTATCATCGCCTGTGCTCACGCACAGCGAACTCATCAGCATTGGTCGTCCTCTGACGCCAACTGCTTAGGATGCATCGTGGGCTGATCACCCACAACGACAAGACACCCCAAGTTCTCCCCAACCACAAGTCACCTCACTCGTGCAAGATGACGATGACTTTGAGGCCCAGCAAACTCCATCTCCGCAAGCGTCGCTAGCATTACGCAGGCTTTGCAAAGGACCAAGGCCCCAAGTCACTCCCACTATGCACGTGTCAGAGTCTGAAGCCCAAATGGCTGAAGATATTCCGGCTACATCAGCCGATGAAGAATAAGAACCAAGAGTTGAAGTAGAAAGAGTTGCTAGACCCCCGTCCCACCAAGATGTTGTTCTCAAGGAGAACGTGTCTGACCCTCCAACTTCTGAAGTGTAGGTTAACAATCATGAGGCGGCCACCAACATCAACACTGAAGCCAATGACGTTGTCATGGCTGAAGCTAATGTGGTGCCTGAAGCTCATGCGGTGCCAGAAGTGCAAGCACCTGAAGCCACTGCAGCGCCCGAAGCCAATACTGAAGCACCGGAAGCCAATGTGGTCCTTGAAGCCCATATCAACGACGATATCAATACTCCTGTACCCCCTCCAAGACCTCATACAATTGAGCTGGCATTTGATCGTGGTCAGCCTGTTATGGTCTGATGGCCCATTCTGGTTCCTCCACCTGCTACGGGTCCACAATTTGACTATCATGTCGAGCACAAACCTCCCGTCCAGAAGCCCAAGCCAAGACTTCCACGATTCCCAGGCACTGCAACTTCACCTGGGGTCTTCAATGTGAATGGCTTCGTGGCCCATAACACCTTCTTCAACAGCGCCAAGAACCCTTACACCAAACCTCGCATTTCATCAGATCGGTTCTGGAGCTATCAGCAGCGCAGCTACTATTCCTGCGTCTTATACAATCAAGGGCGCATATTTCCACATATGCGTCTCGAAACTGAAGCTATAGCTGGCCTGCCCTGCCTTGAAGAAGCGTTGGATTGCTTCAGAGACGCTGGACTCCTGCAGTTTGTCATAGATAAGGAACACTGGAATGAAGAGCTTTTGCTACAGTTCTACGCAACTCTTCACATTCGAGGCTACAACAGGGATCCAAAGACTTGGGTCCTTGAGTGGATGACAGGCAATGTCCATCATGAAGCCAAAGCTCTTGATATCATTGAGCTCACAGGCCTGCCCACTCCTAGTGAATACTATGAGCCAGGTTGTCAACAACACCAGAATGCTTTGGAGAGCATTTTTCAGAAGCCAGACCCAACATGAGTCAAATGGTGAGCATGATGAAGCCTTTGCCTCACGACACTGATTACCCATCTGAATTCCTTGTTGAAGACCTAGAGTATCTGCCTCGCACCATTTATCATATCCTCAGAAAAACTCTATGGCCTGTCAAAGGACATTTGTCTGCAGCAAAGCTTGAAGAAGAAATGAAGACTTTGGTGTTCTACATCTTCAATGGCATCAGCTTCAGTGCTCAAGACTTCTTCATCAGGCAATTGGCTGCATCTGGCTCCGACATTTTTGGTCTGAAGTTCTATGCTCCATGGGTAATGCGCCTTATCAAGCTTCACTCTGCCATTAACTATCAGCAGTTTGCGCGCAATCATCTTGTCTTCTTGCCAGAGGTTGATCTGTTTGTTGAAGCTATTTACCCAGAGCCTGCTAAGGATCCCATTTATCTTCAAAATGCTGATCACCAAAGCTTCACCCAGCCCATTGAAGGAGTCCAGGCAGTCTCGCATGTTTATCCCTTGGCTGGCAACACACGTGCCCCTCGTGCTCAAACTGACGCCACTGGAAGCACCATTGCGCAAAGGCCTCGAAGGCGATCTCGTGTTCTCAATGACCGAGAGCTTCTCGTCGCGTTACACCAGAAACAGGACAAGCATCACAACTGGCTCAAGCGTCAGATGCAAAGCCTCTTGGTGGATGTCAACCGCATTCGCAATCTTCCCACCAAGAATGCCTTTGTCACTCATGAAACATGTCGGAGGTCGTGGAAGAGTTTGACATTGCTTAGTGCTGAAGCTGATCTGCAGGACGATGGCTTCACCGAAAGATTCAAGTTTGACTCAACTCCTCCAAGGAATGCTCACTTGCGTCGGACTCCCTCACTTGAAGACTCTGACTATTCGTCCTCAGCTGCGATAGTGAATGCCAGAGTCATCGATGACTAAGATGATGCAACTTTACCTCCTCCAACTTCAGCGTGTGTTGACACTGCACCAAGTTCTTCTGCACCACCGGACCTCAACGACGACCTTGCTGCCTCGCCTGCACCTCATGGGAACGAGTAGGCTCTCTATGTCTTCAAACCTTTTTGGTCCTTACTGACAAAAGGGGGAGAAGCATATTAGTTGATAGTCTTCAAGCGGGTCCATATGGGTGGTTGCTTTACCTTTTGCTACTTTTGCCAAGTGCTTACAACTCTTGCTTTTCGATACATTTGGTTCTTTGAGTTGTAACACTTAAACTCGATGGTCGTCTGCTACCTATTTGCTATTCTGTGATGCGATGATAAATTCCGCATGTGCGATGATAACTTCCACACTTAGGTCATTTTGCAAACGTCCATTTTTCATTATGCATGTCATTATCTTTGTTACATCAAATCATGCATGATGAATTGTCATCATAAGTTGAAGAGGATCTCCACAAGTACAACCTGCCATGTACATTTGCATTCCAAGAGAAAATTACTTATATGCACATCTTCAGGGGGAGCCTTTGCCACTTCTGAAGACAATACCCTATCCTTTACAATTTCACATATTTTATTCCCCGTTGAAAACTTCAACCAGTTTGTCATCAATCACCAAAAAGGGGGAGATTGTAAGTGCATCTAGTGCCACCCCTAGTTGGTTTTGGAGTATTGACGACAAACCTGGTTGAGGGACTAATGTGTTCAAGAGAATTGCAGGATAACATAGGTAGAAGTCCCTCATTGATTTGGTTTTCCTACCAGAGATGACCCCTAAAAATGTATGAAGATATTGAAGTCAAAGGTGGTATGTGAAGACATTCACATTGAAGACTATGAGAAGAGAAGACATTGCGTGAAGACTATGGAGCGCGAAGACTTAGTTGTTTCGTCATTCTTTTTCTTCTTTGTTGAGTCATAGGAACCACCGTACTGTTAAGTGGGGTCCAAGTGAACTAGTTAGAATGACTGAAGTGATGCTTAACCAAAATCCTATGTCTTCGAGCGAAGACAATGAGAGCAAATCCTATCCAAAGCTGGATAAGTCAGATTTGCTTGTAGCCCAAGTAAAGTTGTCATGTGTGTTTGAAATCTGACCGTTGGAACACGTGTCAGTTCCTTAGTGACCCAGGGTCATTTCGGACAAATCAGGTCGGGTTGCCTAGTGGCTATAAATAGCCCACCCCTACAACCATAAACGATTGGCTCCTCAGAGTTAGTATGTGGCTTTTCTCATTTGAGAGCAACCCACCTCGAAGCTTTTGAGAGAGAATTCCTTGCGAGGACAAAGCCCTAAACACCCAGAGCCAAAGAGTGTTAGGCATCACTTAAGTCTTCCTGTCTGTGTGATCTTAAGACTTATTACACTTGAGGACTGTGAATCCTCCAGCCGGTTAGGTGTCGCGTTCTGAGCATCCAAGAGTCATTGTGGATCGCCGGTGAACGAAGTCTGTGAAGGTTTGGAAGTCTACCTTGAAGACTTACCAGAGTGATTGGCGAGGACTGGGTGTCCTTAGCTCAAGGGGAATAAGGTGAAGACACGGTCTTCTGAGTTAAATCTCAGCCTCCCTAACCAGACGTACAGTTGTCACAGCAACTGGAACTTGTCCAAGAAATCATTGTCTTCAACGAGCTACTGGTTCTATCTTCCCCATCTCCTTATTTATAGTTGGTCCTTGTGAAGTCATTGCTTGTCTGCATTATCTTCTGTCTTCACTGTGTGACTGCTTGTTCTGATTGGCTTCACACTATCTTCCATCCTGATCTATACTGCCTAGCTGCTATTAGTCTTTATGCTTTCATTTCATTGAATACTTGACTATGGCTCGCTTAGTGTAGTCTACCTTCTGCTACATGGTAATAGGTTTATTTCTATCGTTTGTCTTTGAAACTTCCATGTTTTGAAGACTTTCATAAAAATCGCCTATTCACACACCCCCCCTCTAGTCGATCACTAGCACTTTCAAGTTCAAAATCCTCAGCTGAAGAAAATGGTAGATAGTAAGAAACCTTAGAAGGGAGGCAAAAGACTGGAAGTCAACATAGCTTTTGAAATCCCTGAAGATATCTATGATGGGTACTGCACACCCCCTCAAGAAACCAAGAATGAGCACAAAGTGCGCATTCAGAAAATTGAGAGGAGATGGGCCAGAGAATGGAGGGACTATCGATATGTCACTCCAAATTACATGAAGAAATTCGCTCTTCACCCTCCTTGTCCAAGACCTCCATTGGCACCTAGCCAAATTCCAGATCCCACCAGCCTCAAGCGTGGTGAGGATTATCCTGATGAATGGGCAAAGCGTCAAGCTAAACTGGCCAAGATGGCAAAAGAGGCAGTGAAGAAATTAAATGAAGACTTTGCTGCTGCTGCTGCTGCTGCCACTGCTGAGGCCTCTGCTAGCAATCCCAAGAAGGCCATGCCAAAGAAGCCCGCACATAAGCCCAGTGCTTCTTCTTCAATGCCCTCACGGCCAAGCTCCTCAGCAATGCCCTCATGGCCTAGTTCTTCAAAGCCATCACCAAAAATTCCTCAAGCTGCCCCAATTCCTCAAGTTCCAAAGTCCTCAGCTCCTCCGACAAAGTCCTCTGCACCTGCGCATCTCGCCTCATGTCAAAGGACCAAAAGCATCTCAATTTCCTCAGGACCATCTACAAGTTCTTCAGCATTGCCGCAACCCTCAACAGACCCCACTCTGCTGAAGACTAAGGCCACTGTTGGACGAGGCACTAGACCAAGTCCTCATAAGAAGCAGGTCGCCTTCCAAGTACCGTCCAGTGATGACGAAGCTGATGATGAGGAACTCACCAAAATCATCAGAGACAGACAGCAAAGGGCCGCTAGAGCCAAAGGTACTAATGTGCCATTGATGCTGGATCCAAAGTTGATCCTCCATTTCATTGATCTCTCGCACAAGGATCCCAACACTCCTATGCCTGACTTCAACCTCACTCCCGGCCAAAGTCACATGCTGACCGCCTTCATTGGCGAAGAAAAATGGAAATTTGAAAAGGCCAGCAAGTTGAAGAAAGTGTGGTACAAGAAGGAGCATTATCTGAAGAACAACATTGTCAAAATGACCAGTGATGAACTTGTGGTTGTTCAATCTGAAATCAAAAACCTCAGTGATGAATTTGACATGTACTGTGCTGATTGGCTAGGAGACAAAGTCAGATTCGTCAAGTTGGTTGAAGGATTCACCAACAATGTTGCAGCCTCAACGCAACATGAATCTCCTCAAGCTGAAGCTTCTGCTCAGCCGACTGAAGAACATGCCAGCACCGCTGATGAAAATCAGGCTACTGATGGAACTGCTAGTACCAGGGCTGATGACTCTATTCCAGCCACTGATGACACTGCCAGGGCAACCACTAGTGTTGTGCCCGGGGAACAAGCCAGGCCAGTTGAAGCATCTGTCGCTGGGCCTGAAGAAACTGATAATGCCAGGGCAACTGCATTAGTTGCGCCCGAGGTTACTGAACCAATTTCCTCTGCTCCTCCTGCACCAACGCCAAGTCCAGTTCTTCCTTCTACATCAGAAGCAAAGAGAACCAAGGCTGCAGAGCGAGCAACAATGAAGAAAAGGAAAGCATCTGCTTCATCAGATTCTTCAGCACCGAAGAAGATGAAGAAATTGACAAGCTCTTTTGATAATCGAATTGATGCTATTCCAGTTTCAAGCATGCCATCAAAGGAACTCATTCCCTTTGGTGAAGATTATGAGATCCCAAGTGGATCTGATGAAGATGTTCCTTCTACTCCTTCTTCAGAGCAGTTGGACGAAGAAATTGAAGCGGATAATATCCCTTCAACCCCATTCATCTCATCGCCTATGCCTTAGTTCACAGCTGAAGAGGCAGACGTTAAAGAATTGAATGAAGAAGATGAAGACGTGGACATTGGGTGCTCCACTCCAATGTTGTATGATGATTATTGGGATAGTCAGCACCCCAACTCTTCGCTCTTCACGCCATTGCAACAAATTCCTCAGTCCCCAGTGCACACTAAAGTTCAAATGGGTTCAGAAGATGTCACATCCCTAGTCTGGTATGACCTAGACTAGCTGGTCATTTGTGCATCATGTTTAAATTTCATTTAAATTTGAAATGAGGATTGGTGGAACCCTCAGAATCATTTTTGAAAATGACCCAAATAAAAATTTCTCCAAAAGGGTCCAAGAAAATGCTCATGTTGCCCTCTGAAAATATTGGACAGAGATAAAAATCAAAACAATATTTTTAGGAGCTCATGGATATTTATTTTGGCCATTTGGATTAATTCGATAAATATTTGCATTGGAAATATATTTCTATATATATGAAATATGGTCCAAAAATTATGCCAATTATAAAGGAGCTCTGGAATAATACCATTAGCCCCTACAAAAATTGGCATAAGCAAATAAATTGATTTAGTATTTTATTAAATCAAACAAATGTCAGAAAATTAGAAAAGAAAATAGAAAAGGGGAGAGAGACTTACCTGGGCCACTTACCCGATCGGCCCAGCAGCTCGGCCCAGCTGACTGGCCGACGCCAGTCGTCCCCCTCCTCGCGCCAGGAGGCCAGGGGCGTGTGGCCGGCGCGTGCGCACCGTCGTGCCGCCACGGCACCTGCCTGCCTCTCCTCCCCCTCGACGCCTGGACGTCTGAAACGTCGCCACGCAGCCGCCCCGGTCCTTTTCCCCTCCCTCTCGCTCTCCCTCCTCCCTGGTTCTCTCTTCCCCGAGCGCACCCGAGCGCAGCCGCCGCCATCGCTCGCCGTTGCCATGGCCACCGGCCTCCCCTCGCCTCCCTGACATGCTTCCCAGCTCCGCCACGACCCCCTCTACCTCCTCGTCAAGCCACGCACCTCCGGACGCGCTCCATCGCCGACGCCGTTGTCTTCTTCACCACCGACGCCGGAGATCGACCTCGCCGCCATCGCCATCGATTCGCCGGACGCAGGACGTCCCCGAACACACCGGCCTGCTCTGCGAGTCCGCCGTGAGCCCCTCTTCTTTTCCCCTCACCTCTCTCTCTCGCGCGTGCCCTGTAGCCGCTGCCCCGCGAGCGCCCGAGGCCGCCGTCCGCCATGGCCGGCGAGCTCCGTGCCCCCGAGCACCTCCGCCTCGCGTAGTAGCTCGATGTGCTCCTGCTGCCTCGTAGCTACCGCCTGTGCCCTCCGTTCGCTCGAACGCGAGCTGCAGCCCCACGCCCGCGCTATCCCGAACTCCGGCCGCCGCCGTGAGCTTTGCTCCGGTGAGCTCCGGCGCCCCCGCAGCCCCCCACCAGCTCCCCTGG
Source organism: Triticum dicoccoides (assembly GCF_002162155.2). Classification (NCBI taxonomy): domain Eukaryota; kingdom Viridiplantae; phylum Streptophyta; class Magnoliopsida; order Poales; family Poaceae; genus Triticum; species Triticum dicoccoides. The sequence goes on along the minus strand of NC_041386.1, from coordinate 388,761,382 downwards.
ATGCGGACGACGACGGGCTACGCCCCGGTGGTCTTCGCGCGACCAAACGCCGCTTGTAGCGCAAGTCCGGCGAGTCGCCGCCGCATTATTGGTCGCCGCCGGCCAGAACTCCGGCGGGCTGACGTGGCTCCGTTAATTATGCACTAATCCCCACCTACTGACGCTGACGAGTGGGCCCCAGGGCTTAGTCAAAGCTAATCAGCCCAGGTTTGACTCGGGGTTAACCCCAGTGTCACTGACGTGTGGACCCCACACGTCAGGTTTGACCCTGGACAGCCGCGTTGACTCGCTGATGTAGTGATGACGTCATGCTGGCGCAATAATATAATTTCTGGATTTAAATTTAATCAGAAAATTCCAAAAATTGATTTAAACTTCAAAAATTCATAGAAATTCAACCGTAGCTCAGATTGAAATAATTTATATATGAAAAATTATCAGAAAAATGCAATCTTTCCATCTGTACTAGTTTCATGCATGACAAACCAACTTATACATGCTGAATATGAGAAAACACATTATGTCATATTAAGAGACTTATTTTTGGAGTTGCATTTGAACCTTTTGTTCAAATGGACTTCATTCAATTGAATACTAGTTGCATTAGCTCAAACAGCATCACATCTACATGCCATGTTCATGCATCATATTGTTGCATATGATTGTGTTTTGATTGCCGGCACTGTTCCTTCTCGATAGGTCCTACTCCGGAGACGTTCCAGAGTACCTGTCTGTGAAGCAGTGCCTCCCTTGTTGATTTACCAGGCAAGCAACCCCCCTTGTTCATTTCGATAAAACCCTACTCTCTCGCTCCTGCTCTCAGTTATTGCATTAGGACAACAACGATTCATCTGCTACTTTGTGCTGCGGTAGTTGAACCCATTCCTCTGCATGACCTGTCATTGCCACAGTAAATAGTTGAAACCCACTAGCATGTGTAGGAGTTGATTGAAGCCACTGATGTGTTCCTACCATGCTATGCCTGCTATTGCTTAGAGTTGTGTCAGGTCTGATTCATTGGGAATGAATTGGAGTGTTACGATATGTTCTGATGCTGAGAGTGAAGTGTGTGAACACGATTTGGTAAAGGTAGCGGTGAGAGGCCATGTAGGAGTACATGGTGGGTTGTCTCACTGGAACCGTCCTTAAGTCCTGAGTTCTGTGTATGTTGTCCAATGACTCGATACTACCACACATTGGGCTCCGGGCGCTCCAAGCCCTCTCGACTTATTAACCAACTTGATCTCTGTCCAGGAGTCGCAACTAGTTTCTGGTGTTTGTAGGTAGTGCTATTTTTCTACCAAGTGGCACCCGGCAGGGTGGGCTTGGGACAGACTAGGCACACGTGGCCTGGTGTACCGAGTGGCACCCAGATGGTGGGCTCGGGAACCCTGTACACATCGTTTGGGGCCGTGAGCGACACCCCGGCCGGATCTCCTTGCGGATGAAACCCGAATAGGCGATAAACCTGGACTAGAGTCTTGTGTGGTTAGTCAGGTCGTGGCCGACACCCTCGCCAGGCTTCCGCTTGAAGGTTGCCGAGATACATGACGTGTACATGGCGGTAAGTGGCGAGAGAGTGTGTGAAGAAGTACACCCCTGCAGGGTTAACATGATCTATTCGAATAGCCGGGTCCGCGGTTATGGACTTCTTGGATGCTTACATGGTACATAGACAACTTGAAGTGGATACTATAAAATGCTCAAGACATGTGTGAGTGCTATGGATGGCCTTCTTGTAGGGAGACGGGGATGAATCCATAGTAGTGTATTGTGTGGTGATTAGTGGACTCGTGTACGTTGTTTCACCTCAAGAGTTTCTGGTAGTCGTAGAACAGGATAGCCACAGAGTCAAAGCTGGCTTGCTGCAACTAAACCCCACGTTACCCTCTTGATACAAGTGCATGTATGATAGGATCTGATGTAAGTCTTGCTGAGTACCTTTGTACTCATGTTGCTTTATTTATGTTTTTGCAGCGGAGACTTCGGTCTTACTAGTGTTCCCATGGACTTCGACTAGTAGCTAGTACCTCAGCTACGATCTTGATCGGATGTTGTAGATAGTCAGGCTCTTCAGCCTTTTTCATTTGTAGATGTCTGTACCCAGACATGTAATGCTTCCGCTTGTTGCTTGTATGCTCTGTATGATGGGTCTTGTGACCCCTGTTTGCATTAATTGCTATGACGGCTCTTCTGAGCTTTTATCTATATGAGTTGTTGAGTTATGCTGTGATGCCATGTTGTACAGCACATACTTGCATGTTATGCGTACGTGTAATGTGTATTGCTATGTGTGGGATCTGACTATCTAGTTGTTTATTCTTAGTAGCCTCTCTTTCCGGGAAATGTCTCCTAGTGCTTCCACTGAGCCCTGGTAGCTTGCTACTGCTCCGGAACACTTAGGCAGGCCGGCATGTGTCCTTCTTCGATCCTGTGTCTGTCCCTTCGGGGAAATGTCACGCGATGAATACCGGAGTCCTGCTAGCCCACTACAGCCCGGTTCACCGGAGTCCTGTTAGCCCAGTGCTACAGCCTGGATTCACTCGCTGATGACCGACACGTTCGATGCTGGGTCATGGATGCCTGTCCCTGTAAGTTAGTGCCACTTTGGGTTTACGACTAGCCATGTCAGCCCGGGCTCTTTATCATATGGATGCTAGCGACACCATCATATATGTGTGCCAAAATGCGCAAATGGTCCCGGGCAAAGGTAAGGCGACACCCGTGGGGATACCGTGCGTGAGGCCGCAAAGCGATATGAGGTGTTACATGCTAGATTGATGTGGCATCGAGTCGGGGTCCTGACAGCGTTGGTATCAGAGCCTGACTGCCTGTAGGATTACCAAGCCATACTGGTCGAAGTTGAGTCTAGAAATTCTTTAGTTATGTAAGGGAATTGATTGTGGGTTGGAACGTAAGGCTCTTTTTACTCCTTATACCTCATGACCTTCTGATCTGAGTCCTCCTATCTTCCTCCGGGGTTAAGGAAATAGGCTTCTTTTCCGTCTATCAGGATCACGTGTTACTACTCCGTAGTTCCATAGGATTGGTTGATCAGAGTCATACCCCAGTTTTGAGTACTTCCGGTGTAGTCTGTTTAGTACTATCCCAGAACCTTGAGTGGTGATGTTGAGTTGTTGTACTACCCCATTTTTAGTAGGATGTCTCATTCTGAGCATTTTACTGCCGTTATGCTGCCGGATTTTCCCTAAGAGTTCGAGTGATACTAATTCCTTGTCCTACATTCTACAGTCCATAGTTGATGCTGATTCCGTCCTTGGTTCGTTTCTCAGGATGTCATCGGCTAAGCGAAGTTCCGTTGCTCGTAGCCAGAACCACGGAGATGGTAGGGATGAGGATCCTCCCGATCAGCCTTCGTTGACAGAGTTCATGCTAGAGATGGAGAGGAACAAGCGTGAGTCCAACCACTTGTTGGCACGTATCGAGGAGAACACCGCACATCAGTCCAACAAGTCTGTGACCATTCATGACTTCATTCGCTTGCACCCACCTACCTTTCATCATTCCATCGAGCCACTCGATGCAGATGATTGGCTCCGTAGCATCACTCATAAGCTGCATTCCGCAACGTAGCTGAAGATGACAAGGTCACTTATGCCACATATCACCTGGAAGGTCCTGCTAGTCTTTGGTGGCAGAACTATGAGGCTATGCTTCCAGCTGGCCAGATTCCTACCTGGAAGGATTTCACTGAGGCTTTTCGCGAGCATCACATTTCCCAAGCCCTCCTTGATCGCAAGAGAGAAGAGTTCTGCAGTTTCACCCAGAGTAAGATGGCTGTTGATGCTTATAGCAGAGAGTTCGAGAACCTCACCCGTTATGCCACAAAAGAAGTGTCCACGGATGCTAAGAAGCAGGCTAGGTTCTGGAAGGGTCTCAACCCCAAGTTGCGTCGTGATCTTCACCTGCATCATTGCGATACATTCCAAGCTCTTGTGAACAAAGCCATCAATGCAGAGATAGCTCAACTCACTTACGAGGAGTCTCGTAAGCACACCCGTGATTTGGGATCTTCCTCCGGTTCTAGTTCCCAGAAACGCCGGATTTGGGTTCCAAACTCTGCTCTTCCTTCCGGTTATACACCAAGGTCATCTCATGTGGTGCCTTCCCCAGCTCAGTCATATGTTCCACCCAGGCCTACTGGTAGACCGCTTGTTAGTGCGGGTCCCCGTCCAACCTCAGGGACTTGCTTCACATGCGGGAAGCCAGGACACTATGCACGTGATTGCTCTCAAACTAGTTATGCTCCACCTCAGCCCGAGAAGACTGTTGGCTGTATTAAGCCATCACGCAAGATGATCAGTGTTAAGTCAGCCCCCACTGAACGTGGATGTGTGCATCACGTCTCACCTAAAGACGCTCATGATGATCCAGATGTCATTCTTGGTACACTCCTTGTCAATTGTCACCCAGCATCAGTTCTATTTGATACTGGGGCATCTCACTCCTTCATTTCTGAAGGCTATGCTCGTTTGCACGACATGTCATTTTGTGATATGCCAACTCCGCTTGAAATCCAAACCCCAGGGTCTAGATGGCAGACCACCAGAATCAGCCATGGTAATGAAATCCTTGTTGATAGACTTGTATTCCTTGCATCACTTGTAGCCCTCAAGTCCTCAGATATTAACATCATCTTGGGTATGGACTGGATGACAGCTCATCATGCCAAGATTGATTGCTACACAAGATCTGTTCAGCTTACACACCCATCTGGCAAGTTAGTCACCGTCTCTACTAGAGTTGCAAAGCGTCAGCTCTATTCTCTTAATGCCAGCCCTCTTCCAGACCTTGAAGATATCCCGGTAGTCCGTGACTTTCCGGATGTCTTTCCAGAGGAACTGCCAGGTGTTCCACCTGACAGAGATGTAGAGTTCGTCATAGATCTTATCCCAGGAACAGCTCCAATCTCCCGGAGACCTTACAAGATGGCACCCCTAGAACTAGCCGAGCTTAAGAAACAACTCGATGAGTCCTTGCAAAAGGGTTTCATCCGTCCTAGTTCTTCTCCTTGGGCTTGCCCCGTCCTCTTTGTCAAGAAGAAAGACGGTACGGATCGGATGGTTGTAGATTATCGCCCCGTTAATTTGGTTACGATAAAGAACAAGTATCCGCTCCCCAGGATCAACGACCTGTATGATCAGCTCACTGGATCCTCAGTCTTCTCCAAGATGGATTTAAGGTTAGGATACCACCAAATCAAAATCAGAAACGGGGACATTCCCAAGACAGCTTTTGTCACTCGTTATGGTCAGTACGAGTACACCGTCATGTCCTTTGGTCTAACCAACGCCCCAGCCACATTCTCCCGCTTGATGAACTCGATCTTCATGGAGTACTTAGATAAGTTCGTCGTGGTTTACCTCGATGATATTCTTATCTACTCGAAGAACGAGGAAGAGCATGCCGAACATCTTAGACTTGTGTTAGAAAAACTCAGAGAACACCGCCTTTATGCCAAGTTCTCCAAGTGTGAATTTTGGTTGCCAGAAGTGACCTACCTAGGCCACGTAATCTCTGGTAAGGGCATTGCTGTCAATCCCGAGAGAGTTCAAGCCGTTCTTGATTGGACTCCACCTGAGACCGTTAAACAAGTTAGGAGTTTCCTTGGTCTAGCCAGCTATTGTCGCCGCTTTGTTGAAAACTTCTCCAAAGTAGCCAAACCCCTCACGGAACTTCTCAAGAAAGATAAAAAGTTCGAGTGGTCCCCACAGTGTGAGTACAGTTTTCAGGAACTGAAAAGACGCCTGACTTCTGCTCCCATACTTGTGCCACCGGATTTCACTAAAGACTTTATTATCTACTGCGACGCCTCACGACAGGGACTAGGTTGCATCCTTATGCAGGATCGTCATGTGATTGCCTATGCATCTCGACAGTTGCATCCACATGAGGATAATTATCCTACACATGATCTAGAGCTTGCAGCCGTAGTCTATGCACTCAAGACCTGGCGACATTACCTCCTTGGTAAACGTTGCGAGATTTACACCGATCACCAGAGTCTCAAGTATATCTTCACCCAACCGGATCTGAACCTTAGGCAAAGACGTTGGTTGGAGTTGATCACAGATTATGATCTAGGGATTACCTACACCCCAGGCAAAGCCAATGTCATGGCTGATGCGCTAAGCCGTAAATCCTATTGCAACAATCTCATGTTGCAGCAAGGCCAACCACTTCTCCATGAGGAATTCTGTAAGCTTAATCTACACATAGCTCCTCGCGGATTCCTTTCTACCCTGGTGGCGAAACCTGATCTTGAAGATCGGATTATCGCTGCTCAAAAGCAAGACACGGGAATTTCTCGGATCAAGAGAAACATTAAGAAGGGAGTTGGTGGATGTTTCTCTATGGATGATCGTGGTGTTGTTTTCTTTGAGAATCGCTTGGTGGTTCCCAAGAATCAACATCTGCGACAATTGATCCTTAAGGAGGCGCATGAATCTCCTCTCACGATTCATCCCGGTAGTACTAAGATGTATCAGGACCTACGCCAGAGGTTCTGGTGGACTAGGATGAAGAGAGAAATCGCTGAGTTCATTGCTAAATGTGACATTTGTCATCGCATTAAGGCAGAGCATCAAAGGCCTGCTGGCACCCTTCAGCCTTTAGCTATTCCTGAGTGGAAATGGGATAAAGTTGGTATGGACTTCATTACCGGCTTTCCCAGGACCAAGAAAGGGAATAACGCTATCTTCGTAGTCGTTGATCATCTTTCCAAAGTGGCTCACTTCCTTCCTGTTCGGGAAAGTATCACTGCTGGTCAGCTTGCTGACTTATATATTTCTCGAATAGTGTCACTTCATGGTGTTCCACTAGAGATCAATTCAGACCGTGGCAGTCTTTTCACTTCTCATTTTTGGGAGAGTTTCCAAACTGCCATGGGAACCCATCTTTCTTTCAGTACCGCTTTCCACCCTCAATCAAGTGGTCAGGTGGAACGGGTCAATCAAATTCTCGAAGACATGCTTAGAGCTTGCGTTATCTCCTTCGGTATGGATTGGGAGAAATGTCTTCCTTTCGCCGAGTTTGCTTATAACAACAGCTACCAATCCAGCCTCAAGAAAGCTCCTTTTGAGGTTCTCTATGGACGAAGATGTCGAACACCTTTGAACTGGTCAGAAACCGGTGAAAGACAATTCTTTGGACCGGATATGATCCAGGAGGCAGAAGAGCAAGTTCGCATCATTCGTGAGAATTTGAAAACAGCCCAGTCTCGTCAGAAAAGTCAGTACGATCGTCATCATAAGGATATGACTTATGAAATTGGCGACCAAGCTTACCTTCGGGTTACTCCTTTGAAGGGTACCCATCGTTTCGGTATCAAGGGCAAGTTGGCTCCTCGTTACATTGGTCCTTTTCGTATTCTCGCTAAACGAGGAGAGGTTGCCTACCAGTTGGAACTACCCCCACATCTTTCTCGAGTTCATGATGTCTTCCACGTCTCTCAACTCAGGCGTTGCTTCTCGGATCCTATCCGTGGAGTGGACCACGAAACGCTCGATCTCCAAGATAACCTCACATACCGAGAGTACCCGGTTCGCATTCTTGATCAAGCAGAGCGTGTCACTCGACGTCAGAACATCAAGTTTCTCAAAGTTCAGTGGTCTCATCATTCCGAGAGAGAAGCTACTTGGGAGCGAGAAGATCGTCTTCGACTGGAGTACCCCGCTTTCTTTCCGTCGACCCCTGAATCTCGAGACGAGATTCTGTCAAGTGGGGGCGAGTTGTCACATCCCTAGTCTGGTATGACCTAGACTAGCTGGTCATTTGTGCATCATGTTTAAATTTCATTTAAATTTGAAATGAGGATTGGTGGAACCCTCAGAATCATTTTTGAAAATGACCCAAATAAAAATTTCTCCAAAAGGGTCCAAGAAAATGCTCATGTTGCCCTCTGAAAATATTGGACAGAGATAAAAATCAAAACAATATTTTTAGGAGCTCATGGATATTTTATTAAATCAAACAAATGTCAGAAAATTAGAAAAGAAAACAGAAAAGGGGAGAGAGACTTACCTGGGCCACTTACCCGATCGGCCCAGCAGCTCGGCCCAGCTGACTGGCCGACGCCAGTCGTCCCCCTCCTCGCGCCAGGAGGCCAGGGGCGTGTGGCCGGCGCGTGCGCACCGTTGTGCCGCCACGGCACCTGCCTGCCTGTCCTCCCCCTCGACGCCTGGACGTCCGGAACGTCGCCACGCAGCCGCCCCGGTCCTTTTCCCCTCCCTCTCGCTCTCCCTCCTCCCTGGTTCTCTCTTCCCCGAGCGCACCCGAGCGCAGCCGCCGCCATCGCTCGCCGTTGCCATGGCCACCGGCGTCAAGACACGCACCTCCGGACGCGCTCCATCGCCGACGCCGTTGTCTTCTTCACCACCGACGCCGGAGATCGACCTCGCCGCCATCGCCGTCGATTCACCGGACGCAGGACGTCCCCGAGCACACCGGCCTGCTCTGCGAGTCCGCCGTGAGCCCCTCTTCTTTTCCCCTCACCTCTCTCTCTCGCGCGTGCCCTGTAGCCGCTGCCCCGCGAGCGCCCGAGGCCGCCGTCCGCCATGGTCGGCGAGCTCCGTGCCCCCGAGCACCTCCGCCTCGCGTAGTAGCTCGATGTGCTCCTGCTGCCTCGTAGCTACCGCCTGTGCCCTCCGTTCGCTCGAAAGCGAGCTGCAGCCCCACGCCCGTGCTATCCCGAACTCCGGCCGCCGCCGTGAGCTTTGCTCCGGTGAGCTCCGGTGCCCCCGCAGCCCCCCACCAGCTCCCCTGGATGCGGACGACGACGGGCTACGCCCCGGTGGTCTTCGCGCGACCAAACGCCGCTTGTAGCGCAAGTCCGGCGAGTCGCCGCCGCGTTATTGGTCGCCGCCGGCCAGAACTCCGGCGGGCTAACGTGGCTCCGTTAATTATGCACTAATCCCCACCTACTGACGCTGACGAGTGGGCCCCAGGGCTTAGTCAAAGCTAATCAGCCCAGGTTTGACTCGGGGTTAACCCCAGTGTCACTGACGTGTGGACCCCACACGTCAGGTTTGACCCTGGACAGCCGCGTTGACCCGCTGATGTAGTGATGATGTCATGCTGGCGCAATAATATAATTTCTGGATTTAAATTTAATCAGAAAATTCCAGAAATTGATTTAAACTTCAAAAATTCATAGAAATTCAACCGTAGCTCAGATTGAAATAATTTATATATGAAAAATTATCAGAAAAATGCAATCTTTCCATCTGTACTAGTTTCATGCATGACAAACCAACTTATACATGCTGAATATGAGAAAACACATTATGTCATATTAAGAGACTTATTTTTGGAGTTGCATTTGAACCTTTTGTTCAAATGGACTTCATTCAATTGAATACTAGTTGCATTAGCTCAAACAGCATCACATCTACATGCCATGTTCATGCATCATATTGTTGCATATGATTGTGTTTTGATTGCCGGCACCGTTCCTTCTCGATAGGTCCTACTCCGGAGACGTTCCAGAGTACCTGTCTGTGAAGCAGTGCCTCCCTTATTGATTTACCAGGCAAGCAACCCCCCTTGTTCATTTCGATAAAACCCTACTCTCTCGCTCCTGCTCTCAGTTATTGCATTAGGACAACAACGATTCATCTGCTACTTTGTGCTGCGGTAGTTGAACCCATTCCTCTGCATGACCTGTCATTGCCACAGTAAATAGTTGAAACCCACTAGCATGTGTAGGAGTTGATTGAAGCCACTGATGTGTTCCTACCATGCTATGCCTGCTATTGCTTAGAGTTGTGTCAGGTCTGATTCATTGGGAATGAATTGGAGTGTTACGATATGTTCTGATGCTGAGAGTGAAGTGTGTGAACACGATTTGGTAAAGGTAGCGGTGAGAGGCCATGTAGGAGTACATGGTGGGTTGTCTCACTGGAACCGTCCTTAAGCCCTGAGTTCTGTGTATGTTGTCCAATGACTCGATACTACCACACATTGGGCTCCGGGCGCTCCAAGCCCTCTCGACTTATTAACCAACTTGATCTCTGTCCAGGAGTCGCAACTAGTTTATGGTGTTTGTAGGTAGTGCTATTTTTCTACCAAGTGGCACCCGGCAGGGTGGGCTTGGGACAGACTAGGCACACGTGGCCTGGTGTACCGAGTGGCACCCGGATGGTGGGCTCGGGAACCCTGTACACATCGTTTGGGGCCGTGAGCGACACCCCGGCCGGATCTCCTTGCGGATGAAACCCGAATAGGCGATAAACCTGGACTAGAGTCTTGTGTGGTTAGTCAGGTCGTGGCCGACACCCTCGCCAGGCTTCCGCTTGAAGGTTGCCGAGATACATGACGTGTACATGGCGGTAAGTGGCGAGAGCGTGTGTGAAGAAGTACACCCCTGCAGGGTTAACATGATCTATTCGAATAGCCGGGTCCGCGGTTATGGACTTCTTGGATGCTTACATGGTACATAGACAACTTAAAGTGGATACTCTAAAATGCTCAAGACAAGTGTGAGTGCTATGGATGGCCTTCTCGTAGGGAGACGGGGATGAATCCATAGTAGTGTATTGTGTGGTGATTAGTGGACTCGTGTACGTTGTTTCACCTCAAGAGTTTCTGGTAGTCGTAGAACAGGATAGCCACAGAGTCAAAGCTGGCTTGCTGCAACTAAACCCCACGTTACCCTCTTGATACAAGTGCATGTATGATAGGATCTGATGTAAGTCTTGCTGAGTACCTTTGTACTCATGTTGCTTTATTTATGTTTTTGCAGCGGAGACTTCGGTCTTACTAGTGTTCCCATGGACTTCGACTAGTAGCTAGTACCTCAGCTACGATCTTGATCGGATGTTGTAGATAGTCAGGCTCTTCAGCCTTTTTCATTTGTAGATGTCTGTACCCAGACATGTAATGCTTCCGCTTGTTGCTTGTATGCTCTGTATGATGGGTCTTGTGACCCCTGTTTGCATTAATTGCTATGACGGCTCTTCTGAGCTTTTATCTATATGAGTTGTTGAGTTATGCTGTGATGCCATGTTGTACAGCACATACTTGCATGTTATGCGTACGTGTAATGTGTATTGCTATGTGTGGGATCTGACTATCTAGTTGTTTATTCTTAGTAGCCTCTCTTACCGGGAAATGTCTCCTAGTGCTTCCACTGAGCCCTGGTAGCTTGCTACTGCTCCGGAACACTTAGGCAGGCCGGCATGTGTCCTTCTTCGATCCTGTGTCTGTCCCTTCGGGGAAATGTCACGCGATGAATACCGGAGTCCTGCTAGCCCGCTACAGCCCGGTTCACCGGAGTCCTGTTAGCCCAGTGCTACAGCCTGGATTCACTCGCTGATGACCGACACGTTCGATGCTGGGTCATGGATGCCTGTCCCTGTAAGTTAGTGCCACTTTGGGTTTACGACTAGCCATGTCAGCCCGGGCTCTTTATCATATGGATGCTAGCGACACCATCATATACGTGTGCCAAAATGCGCAAACGGTCCCGGGCAAAGGTAAGGCGACACCCGTGAGGATACCGTGCGTGAGGCCGCAAAGCGATATGAGGTGTTACATGCTAGATCGATGTGGCATCGAGTCGGGGTCCTGACAGAAGATCATCACTCCACTCCTTCCATTCTTGAAGAAATTCCAGCCACTAGTGTTGATGTTAATGTTCATTAAGAATTGAAGACCCAGGCTGCTACTGAAGCAGAAACTTAAATTCCTCAGCCTGTGGTCCCTGAGAATGTGATTCCTGAGGCTGTGATGACTTTGACTGACACTCCTCAACCCAAGCCGAAGAACCCGTTCTCCAAGAAGCAAAAATTCAAGGCTGATGACTTCTTCCATGAGCATGTATTCTTCATAGATTACAATCCGTATGACTCTGCTCGTCTGACAATGAAGCGTTTCTGGACCGCAAGCCAAGCCAACTTCTATTCTTCACTGCTTTTCGATAAGGACAAAGTATTTGATCATGTGCATATTCCTCATGTGGACATGGAATCACTGCGTTGCTTCGCACCAGTCCTCAGTGTGCTTCATGAAGCTGGGCTGCTCAACTTCTGCACCAACATCGTAGACTGGAATAAAGAACTAATTCTTCAGTTCTACGCGACGCTGCACATCATAGGAAATGCTGAAGATGTGAATTCTTGGGTGTTGGACTGAATGGCCGATAACACTCACTTCAAAGCACCGGCCTCTGAATTGCTTCATGCCCTGCCTGTCGGTCCTCCCCTTGAACGTGCGCAGCTGATCTATCCTGAACCTGAGCTTTCAGATCACTACATGCAAGTGCTGATGAAACCGCTGAAGCCTGGTCAAGCCCCAAGGACCAAATTCCTCGTGAAGGAATTGTTGCATGTGCCTCGGACCGTCTATCGCATTTTGACCAAAACATTGAGTCCAATCAAAAGCCACGACTTGAATGAAGAACTGGTTGTTGGTGAAACGCCCTCGATGCGGCTATATCTCCCACGTGTCGAAGCATGACTTAGAGGCATAACCGCATTGAAAGCAATGTCGCAAGTGAGGTAATCTTCACACAACCCATGTAATACATAAGGGAAAGAGATGCATAGTTGGCTTACAATCGCCACTTCACACAATACATGAATAAAGCATTACATCATCCAGATTCAATCAAGGTCCGACTACGGAACCAAAATGAAAGAAGACTACCCCAAATGCTACACAGATCCCCGATCGACCCCAATTGGGCTCCACTACTGCTCAACTGGGAACGAAACAACACAAAGGACAAGATCTTCATTGAGATCCTTCTTGAGCTTGGTTGCCTCACCTGCTCGGTAACATCGGCACTTGCAAACTAGTTTTGGAAGTATCTGTGAGTCACGGGGACTCAGCAATCTCACACTCTCGCGATCAAGACTATTTAAGCTTATGGGTAAGGTAAAGGTATGAGGTGGAGCTGCAGCAAGCGACTAGCATTTATGGTGGCTAACATACGCAAATTAGAGCGAGAAGAGAAGGCAAAAGCACGTTCGAGAAACTATGATCAAGAAATGATCCTAGAACAACCTATGTCAAGCATAACTCCAACACCGTGTTCACTTCCCGGACTCCGCCGAGAAGAGACCATCACGGCTACACACTTCAGGTTTTCTACAACCGAACATTAACAAATTCCCATCTGCCCATAACCGCGGGCACGGCTTTCAAAAGTTCAAATCCCTGCAGGGGTGTCCCAACTTAGCCCATCACAAGCTCTCACGGTCGATGAAGGATATTCCTTCTCCCAAGACAATCCGATCATACTCGGCATCCCGGTTACAAGACATCCTTGAAAATGGTAAAACAAGTCCAGCAAAGCCACCCAGATGGGCCGACAAATCCCGATAGGAGCTGCACATATCTCATTCTCAGGGCACACCGGATAGGTGAAGCTACGAGTAAAACTAGCCCTCGAGTTGCCCCGAGGTGGCCCCGCAGGCTGCCCATTTCGGACCAACACTCAGAGGAGCACTGCCCGGGGGGGTTAAATAAAGATGACCCTTGGGCAGGCCTACCCAAGGGAAAGAAAAGGCTAGGTGGCAAATGGTAAAACCAAAGTTGGGCCTTGCTGGAGGAGTTTTATTCAAGGCGAACTATCAAGGGGTTCCCATTATAACCCAACCGTGTAAGGAACGCAAAATCCGGGAACATAACACCGATATGACAAAAACTATGGCGGCAAGAGTGGAACAAAACACCAGGCATAAGGCCGAGCCTTCCACCCTTTACCAAGTATTTAGATGCATTAATTAAATAAGAGATATTGTGATATCCAAATAAAATATCCATGTTCCAATAAGGAACAAACTCCAATCTTCACCTGCAACTAACAACGCTATAAGAGGGGCTGAGCAAAGCGGTAACATAGCCAAACAACGGTTTGCTAGGACAAGGTTGGTTAGAGGCTTGGTTTAACAATATGGGAGGCATGATAAGCAAGTGGTAGGTATCGCAGCACAGGCATAGCAAAAGAGCGAGCAACTAGCAAGCAAAGATAGAAGTGATTTCGAGGGTATGGTCATCTTGCCTGAATTCCCGCAAGGAAGAAGAAAGAGTCCATGAATAAGACAAACAGACGTAGTCGAACGGATCCTCACAAACGCGACGTTATTGGAACCAACCCGAAGAAGCAACACCAGAAAGAAGCACACAACAAAGTAAACAACCAACACATGAACATGGCATGATATGCGGGATGCGGTATGTAATGCATATGCATGATTTGGAAAGGAATGATTGAACCTGTCCTCAACTTGGAAAACCAAGAGTGTCACTGGAAAGAGGAGTTGATTTCGGTCGAAATCGATATAAAGATCACCGAAATCGGATGCATTGTTTGGAAATGACAAGCAAAACAAATATGGCACCAGTCTGCGATAATCAGCAAGTATCCTCCTAAATGCATCAAGAACAATATGCTACAACACTCAAACATAGCAACAAAATACATGGAAGGGATCCACTCATGATTCTTGACAAAAGATGAACACTGAGCTATGGCTAATTCAGCCATTAACAGGCTAAAACAAGCATGGCAAAAGTGCAAATCATAACAGATTTCAGACTCGGTGAAATTAACAGCATGTCAGGAATTTATCATCAGGTAGCAATCTTTAGAGAATGGAAACTACATGCTACAGGAACATATCATGGCAAAGAAAGGCATGGAATGAATCTACTCTAAGCATATAACAAAAGTCCCTTAGTGATGATGAGCCAAAAGGGAACAAAAAATACAATTGCAAGCATATGAACATAGCAAAAACATAAACAGATTCAGAGTTAGTGAAAAACTGGAGCATGCAAAACAGATTAACAAGTAGGCACATTTACGAGCTCGATGCACTCACTACAGAGCATGGCATCACAAACTAAGCATACACCCATCAAGAATATGTGGCATAGGAGCTAGACATGGCAAGAACAACAACATAGCATGCACGGATCAATAGCAACATCCTCAGCAATATCGCTAACAAGTTAACAATCTGCCAGGAACATTTTATAGAAAAAGTAGAGCTCGATTGACTCAAGCTAGGGTGCTCCATAAATGCAAACAAAGACATGGATGAATAGAGCACAACAATATTAACAAAACATCCTCACTGATCATCCTCAAAAGAGGCACGGATCACTAGGAAACATCAAGAACATATGGCATAAAAACAATATCAGGACAAGGACTTGGAGAAATTCTAAGTCCCTGAAATCAACATCAACGATTACGCTACTTTGCATGCTTGTGCTAGTCACCACATAGATCACAAAAATACATGGCATACACCCCTGTAAAGATGGCATGGCATATAACAAAACACATGTAGAGCTCAGGATCATAGCATGCACACATTAATCATGGAAAAAATGACAAAAGGCCATTTGCTGAAACAGATCTGCAACTTTCCTCACATAGCCCTCTTCCAACAGCATTTCGGGCATCAAGATGAGCTCAAATGAAAATGATGCAATGATATGAAATGATGTACTCGTCGAGACGAACATTTTGATATGCTACACGCATGAATCAGAGCTACGATGAGGGGGTTATGATGCGATGCAAAATGCATAAAATAACTGGGATCTGGGGACTTGGTGAGATTTTTACCCCGCGAAAAAGTCAACGGGCCGGATCTGGATCGCGGAGGCAGAGTGGATCGGGCCGGTTCGGGGCAGAGCGGACCCGGGCGTCGGCGGCGTCGTCTCCGGCGAGCTCGTCGCCGACGAGGACGGTGCAAAGGAGGCTGGGGGCAGGCAGAGGCGGGCGGCATCATCGTCTCCGGCGTGGGGCACGCGGGCGGAGGAGCCACAGGCGGCGGGGACCGGGCGGCGCCGGTCAGCTCGCGCGCGGCGGCGGTTGCCGGACGGCAGGGCGACGAGGTTGGCGGAGGCGGCGAGGTGAGACGGCGGCGGAGTGCTGCGGTGGCGGCGAGCGGCTGCGCCGGCGATGGTG
>NC_041386.1:388722713-388744921 GCF_002162155.2 Triticum dicoccoides | reverse complement strand
GATGGTGGCGGCGGCGTACGAAGGCACGTGAGGCGCGGGCGCGTCGGGGCGGCAGCACTGGCGGTCCGGGCCGGTCGGGCCCGCGGTGGGCTGCACGGTCCGCGGCGGAGAGGAGGGGAGGCGCGGCTGAGGTGGCGCTCGGCGATTGGGTGAGGCCGGTGGCGCGATGACGTGGCATCCTCTGATAGGCCGGAGTGAGGTGGCATTGACGAGCGGACATGTCCGGTGCGGCGCGGGATGAAATGTCCGGTGGCGCGAGGGGGAAAATTAGGGTTTCATCTGCGTGAGAATTCCGAAGGAGAGGACATACTTATAGGTAGAGGGAGCTAGGAGAGTCCAAATGAGGTGCGGTTTTCGGCCACGCGATCGTGATCGAACGACCGAGATGATGGAGGAGGTTTAGGTCGGTTTTGGGCCACTTTGGAGGGGTGTTCGGCTGCAACACACACGAGGCCTTATCGGTCCCTCGGTTAACCGTTGGAGTATCAAACGAAGTCCAAATGGTACGAAACTTGACAGGCGGTCTACCGATAGTAAACCAAGGCCACATGACAAGTCTCGGTCCCATCCGAAAACGTTTAACACCCGCACACGAAAGGAGGTAGAAAGGGACACCGGGTGACATAGGAGCGCCGGATTGCAAAACGGACAACGGGTAAAATGCTCAGATGCATGAGATGAACATGTATGCAAATGAAATGCACATGATGACATGATATGAAATGCATGACACGCAAACAATGACAAGGCAACAACAGCGAATAACTGGAGGACACCTGGCACATCGGTCTTGGGGCGCTAGAACACTCCACCACTACGAGAGGATCTCGTCCCGAGATCTAGAATGGCACCAGAGGGAAAACGTAAGAGAAAGAGAAGAGGTAAAACTAAGTTGCTTCTTTGACAAATGAGTGAAACCAAGGAACCTTGCAAGGTTAAGAAAGCACTCCGTTAAGAAAGAGGAATAAGAAAGAACCGATTCGGTAACACTTCGGTTGAAAAGAGATGAAAGACTTGATAAAATGAAAGAGCTTGAGCAAGGGGACACAACACTCCGGTTAAATGGATAAAACAAGAAAAGAACACGATCATGACAAAACAAGAAGATGGGTTGAAGAGAGCAACAATACAATGCCTCCGGAACAAAAGTGAGAATGGACTGGAATGAACGAAGGAAAACAAGATCTTGAGAGAGCACGCTTACAACAAAAGCTAGAACGGAGTTGTTGGAAAACCAACAACGAAAATAATAAGCTTGATATGGTCTTATGGAATACATCTCAAAATTATGAGGTGACAACCTGCCACTCACGGGAAAAAGAATTTGATTGGTATGAACAAGGAGACGAGAAAGCTTATTTCACCGGAAGGATGAAAGAAGAACTTGGTTCATTTATAAGCACCATAAATAGCAACAATCCTTAGGGAAAACTTTAGGTGAAATATAACCCAAGATAACTCCAACGAAGAGGTTGATGGATTTAATATACCCCATTGTTAACAACCTGTGGATCATGAAACATGAGCTCAAATTATCAAGAATGACATCATACCACCTCCAATGATACGGAAGAAAGAATTGCACTCTGGATAGCAAGATGAAGAATACTTGAGCTCCCTAGAAATGAATCTCGATGAAAACTTCAAGAAGGAAGTAAATCCTTGATGAACCATCATGTCGAGCCTTCGTGAGAACTCCGGTAGTAAAAGAATGATCAAATGAAATGGAGGATGAAAAGAATAAGGTTGAAGCCTTGCAATGATTTAAATGAAATCTACATGGTGATGTAATTGCGAGAGCTAGGAATTCCGGGAAAAGAAAAGATAAAGCATCTCGAACCGAGAATGTTATATGATGAACCTCCGGAATAAGGAATTGAATAAACTCGATGAAACAAGAATAAGAATTACATTATGCTTATCCTTCACCAATTAAATTGATGACAATCAACGGATTTGGCATATTATTTATTCTCATAGAAAGGATTAAGATAGATATAGCGCAAACTTGGAAAGGTCCTCGACAGTCCACTGGAAGGATTGAAACAACGAATAAATTGATATGATAACCAAGGAAGAGAATTGTTGAACGAACCACCGTAAGAATTGAAAAACGAATGAAATAAAGGAATGAATCACCGGTAAGAATTAGCAAATGAACGAAGATGTTTGAGAGAATTCAGATCCATGAGAACGAAGAGATTACGAGCTGATTAGAGAGTCCTTGATTTAAACACCGGTATGATTTAGAGTATGAGAGCTGAAAGCTGAGAATGACTAATTCTGAGATGATGGGCTCCGAATGAACAAACTAAAAAAATACTCTGAATTACTCCGGATGGGTGAGAAGAATTCTCACAATCGAAAAACAATTATGAGAGGATGGCATTTAAGCTAGAACCACAAATCTTGAAGAGAATGGAGTAAGATATGGAGGAAAAATATTCTTCGGTCTTCAAATGTTGATAATGACGATGAGAAACACCACCAAGAATTATTGAGGTACTCCGGAATTAAAATTGGAAAGGTTGAACCAACGATGAAAAGAATTTGAAAGATCTAGGAGAAAGGCAATAGACTGATGATAATTCATTCTTATGTCAAACTTCGAAATGAATTTGAAAAGCTCCGAGAAAATAAGAAGAGTCTGGTAAGATCCGGGGAAAAGACCTGTGGGTTAGGGCCCACTCAAGAGAAAAAAAACACCGTTGAAAAGATTTAAGGAGAGAGATAGCACCGGTTGAATAAAATGGCTTGATTCAGATAACATCCTCGAACTAGGTTGAATGGATCTTGAATGACAAGACGAGCCTTTTGCGATATCTTGAGCACTCCGGAACAAATGAATAGTGAGAAGTGAATTATTATGAGGTGCACCGGTATGAGAAGGCATTTGAAACGAGGAAAGGAATATGATCAATCCCAAAAGCTTGATTTGAAACCACCGGAGAAGAAAAGAATGAAGGATGATGAACTTGCAGAGCATCTTCATGAAAATCACCGGATAAGAACATTGAAAGGAAAGAAAGAAGATACTTCACATCAATAAAATGATACTTGATTGAGATATAAGAGTCCTCGAAGAAAAACAAGGGTGGGTGGGCGGGAAAAAAACAAAGGCAACTTGGAGACGGATGAAACAAACAACATTGAGAAGACTTGAGTTGATCTTGCGGATGTTGAAAATGAACGGATCCGCTTGACGAGAGACACACTGATTGAAAAGGATTGACATGACAATCTCGATTATCATGAAGGATTGGCATTCACATGGGAACATGAGAACACCGCTTAGGAAAAAGGTATGCAATCACACTTGACTTTGAAGCAACTCGAATACCACAACTCAAAACAAAACAAGGATTGACTTGCAAAATAAGCCAGAACAAACATATGATAGAGATTTCTTCCGAAGTTTTCGTGGTGGGGCCTACACGGGCTCGATCGTACAGCACCATCATGTACAAGGCAGTGCACATGACATACGAAGCGTCCCCGAGTCGGCATAGCCAAGGACTCTTTAAGACACAACAAGACCACTATAAAACTGACCGTGGATAGCCGGACCACTAGACGTCGAACCCCAATTTCATATCATACATCTGTCGGAAAGATATCCTAAGAGCTACTTGAATTCCCACTTATAAACTCCCGAAATTTTCCGGTTAAGCAATCAGGTGTTGGGGATACAGGGGAAGCATAATATCTCACCCAAACTAGCAAATCCTACATCCAACTGTATCCATCCTTCAACATATAACCAAGAAACCTTCAGAAATCATTTACCTCAGCCTTCAAAAAGCATCTGTTATACGAGTTATGGCAATACTCCCGAACTCCCGCCCCAGTACTAGGTGGCGTCGAGGTTATCTCACCAACAACTTCATAAAAGAGATTTTTGATGTCGGCCAAAAAAATCAGGTATTCCAGAATCTCAACGATAAAATTGTGACGACAACACCTCGGAGCTCAACTCCCCGGGACACTGCCACAACCCCTAAATGTCAGGAGGCACCAAGAACAATGTTCTCGTCATAAAACCATCGGAACAATTCCAAGATACCCGCGTGATCCTAAAAAATTTTTAGTGAAATTTGAGAAGAGAAGAGTCAAAATTCTACGTCAGGATGCCTTACCAGAGCGACGAACGGACTGAGGAGTAAAAAGAATTCCTAACTCTCCGATATATTTAATCCTAAATGACTCAAAACATTTTTCTAGACTCAACAACGCCAGCGATTCGATCAAGCAGGGGGGCTCCTAAAGTCGGGGAAGGCTCTGATTACCAACTTGAAACGCCCTCGACGCGGCTTTATCTCCCACGTGTCGAAGCACGACTTAGAGGCATAACCGCATTGAAAGCAATGTCGCAAGTGAGGTAATCTTCACACAACCCATGTAATACATAAGGGAAAGAGATACATAGTTGGCTTACAATCGCCACTTCACACAATACATGAATAAAGCATTACATCATCCAGATTCAACCAAGGTCCGACTACGGAACCAAAATGAAAGAAGATGTAACACCCTCGATGCGACGATATCTCCCACGTGTCGAGGCACGACTTAGAGGCATAATCGCATTGAAGGCATATGTCGCAAGTTAGGCAATCTTCACAACATCCCATGTAATATGAATAATAAAGGGGAGATAACATAGTTGGCTTACACTCGCCATGTCAATCAAGTACATAAATAACATTACATCATCCAAACACTCATGGCCCGACTACGGCGCCAAAATAAAAGAGAACCCAACATGCGACACGGTCCCAATCACCCCAACTAGGCACCACTACTGATAATCGGGAAAGGAAACATAGTAACGTTGAGAGTCTTCGTCGAACTCCCACTTGAGCTCATACGCGTCTGCTGGAGCAGAATCATCAGGCCCTGCATCTGGTGTAATAGTAATCTGTGAGCCACAGGGACTCAGCAATCTCGCACCCTCGTGATCAAGACTATTTAAGCTTATAGGTAAGGCAAGGTAAAATATGAGTGGAGCTGCAGCAAGCGACTAGCAAATATGGTGGCTAACTTATTCGCAAAAGAGAGCGAGAAGAGGAGGCAAGGCGCGAGCGAGAAACTAGAGAACAACCTGCGCAAACATTGCTCCAACACCGTGTCCACTTCCCGGACTCCGCCGAGAAGAGGCCGTCACGGTAACACACTCAGTTGATTCATTTTAATTAACTTAAGGTTCAAGTTATCTACAACCAGACATTAACAAATTCCCATCTGCCCATAACCGCGGGCATGACTTTCGAAAGTTCAAAACCCTGCAGGGGAGTCCCAACTTATCCCATGACAAGCTCTCAGGGTCAACGAAGGAATAGACCTCCTCCCAAGACGTTCCGATCAGACTCGGTATCTCGGTTACTCAAGATACTTCGACAGGTTAAAACAAGACCAGCAACACCGCCCGAATGTGCCGACAAATCCCGATAGGAGCTGCACATATCTCTTTCTCAGGGCACACTCAGATTGTCCTAGGTACGGGTAGGCCAGCCCAGAGTTGCCCCTGGTGGCCACCGGTAGCTGACAGGTGGACCAACACTCAGAGGAGCACTGGCCCGGGGGGGTAAAATAATGATGACCCTTGAGTCTGCAGAACCCAAGGGAAAAAACGCTAGGTGGCAAATGGTAAAACCAATGTTGGGCATTGCTGGAAAAGCTTTAATCAAACCGAACTATCAAGGGGTTCCCATTATAACCCAACCGCGTAAGGAACGCAAAATCCGGGAACATAACACCGATATGACGAAAACTAGGGCGGCAAGAATGGAACAAAACACTAGGCGAGAGGCCGAGCCTTCCACCCTTTACCAAGTATATAGATGAATTAAGATATAATAGCAATATAATGATATCCCAACAAGTAAAAAAGATGTTCCAACAAGGAACGACCTCCAATCTTCACCTGCAACTAGCAACGCTATAAGAGGGGCTGAGCAAAGCGATAACATCACCAAACAACGGTTTGCTAGGACATGGTGGGTTAGAGGTTAACATGGCAATTTGGGAGGCTTGAAAGCAAGTGGTAGGCATCATAGCAATGGCATAGCAAAAGAGCGAGCAAACTAGCATAGCAAAGATAGTAGTGATTTCGAGGGTATGATCATCTTGCCTGAAATCCCGCAAGGAAGAAGAACGCGTCCATGACGAAGACAAACGGACGTAGTCGAACGAATCCTCACAACACGACGTTATCGGAACCAACCCGAATAAGCAACACCGGAAAGAAGCACACAACATCGTAAACAACCAACACATGAACATGATATGATATGCGGGATGCGGTATGCGATGCATATGCATGATTGGACAAGGAATGCATGAACCTGGCCTCAACTTGGAAAACCAAGTGTGCCACTGGAAAGATGAGATGAAATCCCTTGAAAACGATATAAAGAACGCCGGAATCGGAGTTACGGTTTGGAAATGGCAAGCGATTCAAATATGACTCCGGTCTGCGATTTACAGCAAGTAGCCGTCTAAATGCAATGAGATGAGCATGCTACAACACCCAAACATGACAACAAAATACATGGCAGGGATGCACACAAGATGCTTAACAAAAGACTAGCACTGAGCTACGGCCAATTCATCCATTAACAGGTTCAAACAAGTATGGCAAAAATGCATATGACAAACAGATCTCAGACTTGGTGAAATTAACACTTGTCTGGAATTTCAGATCAGGTAGCACTCTTCGGAGCAACAAAACTACATGCTACAAGACCTGAACATGGCAAAGTAAAGCATGTCATGTAGCTACTCAAAGATCTTAGCAAAAGTTCCTTAGTGACCTTGAGCCAAAAGGGATCAGAAAATACAATTGCAAGCCTGTGAACATAGCAAAAACATAATCAGTTCTCAGACTTAGTGAAAACTGGAGCATGCTGAAACATAACTCAAGTAGGCATGTTTACGAGCTCGATGCACTCACTACGGTGCAAGTCATGGAAAGACAAGCATACACCCATCAAGAAGGCACAAAATGGAATCTATACATGGCAAGACAAAAGCATAGCATGCATGGATCAACTACAACATCATCGGCAAAATTGCAAACAAGTTGACAATCTTCCCAGATTCACAAAGTAGCAAAAGTAGAACTCGATTGACTCAAGCTAGGCTGCTCCATAATTGCATACAAAGACATGAATGGATAGAGCACTACAAGATTAACAAAACCTCCTTACTGATCATCCACAAAAGAGGCACGGATCACTAGGAAACAACATGAACATATGGCATCATGAGATAAACAGCTCAAGGACTTAGTGGAAATGCCAAGTCCCTGAAAACAGAATTACTAAGTGCACCACTTTGCAAGCTTGCACTAGTCACCACACACATCCTAAAAATACATGGGTTGCACCTCTGGAAAGATGACAAAACCCTTAACAAAACACATGTAGAACTCATGGGCATAGCATGCATACAATAATCATGGCAAAAATGACAAAAACCTAAACGGAGTAGCAGATCTGACAATTAACTCAAGTAGCCCTCTTCTAACAGCATTTCGGGCATCAAGATGAACTCAAATGAAAATGATGCAGTGGAATGAAGTGATGTACTCTATGAGATGAACACTTTGATATGCTATATGCATGAATCGGAGCTACGGATGCAAAGTTACGATGCGATGAACAAGGGCACATGGATCTAGGAATTCCGAGGACTTAGACAAAAAAATCAACCTCTAGGGTTACTGTTCACGTATCTGGATCGGATCTCGCGAAGGCACTGTAGCACGGCGGCGCAGAAGCCGAGGGACGACGGCGCCGGAGTTGGAGGTCTCCGGCGAGGTGGAAGCGGCGCGGGGCGGCGGTCGGAGGGCGCGGTGGAGGCGACGCAGGGCGGCGGTCGGAGGCGGTCGGGGCGGCGCGGCCGCGGCGGCGAGGTGGCGGTCGGGGCTGCCAGCGACGATGAAGAACGGCGGCGGCGGCGAGCTCCCACGGTGGAGGCGGCGGAGCGTGGCCTGCTCGGGAAGAGATGGGCGCGGGGCGCGCGGCTCCTCTGGCCCGTGCGTGGGCACGGGCGGGCCGGCCACGGGCCGCGGCGGGCTCCGGCGGCGGCGGTGGAGAGAGAGGGAGGCGGCGAATGGGAGGCTGCCACGTGGCGGCGGACACTGCGGCGGACACGTCCGTCGGCAGGGAAAGTGTCCGGCGGCGCACGAGGTGGATTTTTGGGTTTCGGACGAGGGAGGATCCGGATTTCGGGGAAGGGGTCTTTAAATAGGCATAGAGGGAGCTAGGAGAGTCCAAATGAGGTGCGGTTTTCGGCCACGCGATCGTGATCGAATGCTCTAGATGATGGAGCAGAGTTAGGTGGGTTTTGGGCAAAATTGGAGGGGTGTTGGGCTGCAACACACACGAGGCCTTTTCGGTCCCTCGGTTAACTGTTGGAGTATCAAACGAAGTCCAAATGGTACGAAACTTGACAGGCGGTCTACCGGTAGTAAACCAAGGCCGCTTGGCAAGTCTCGGTCCAATCCGGAAATGTTTAATCCCCACACACGAAAGAAAGCTAGATATGACCACCGGAGGAGAACGAAGCGCCGGAATGTAAAACGGACAACGGGGAAAATGCTCAAATGCATGAGACGAACACGTATGCAAATGCAATGCACATGATGACATGATATGAGATGCATGACAACGACAACAACAAACGGAGACAAAGACCCGAACCCGAGGAAATAAATATAACTTAACGCCAGAAACGGCAAGAGTTGGAGTACAAATAGGGAAAGTTACATCCGGGGTGTTACAACGCTCCACCACTACGAAAGGATCTCGTCCCAAGATCTAGAATGGCACTGGGGAAACAACGAAAGAGAAGAGAGGAGAGGTAAAACTAAGTTGCTTCATTGGCAAATGATTGAAACCACAAACCTTGAAAAGGTTAAGTCATTTCGAGAAAAGAATACAACAGAGATGAATGAAGTTGAAAACACTCCGTTAGAAAAGAGGGACAAGGAAGAACAACTTCGAGCAGCACTTCGGTTGAGAAGTTATGCAAGACTTGATAAGGCGAAAAGAACTTGAGCAAAAGGACACAACACTCCGGTTTAATGGATAGGCATACTACTTATTCTCGAAGAAAGGATTAAGATAGATATCGCGCCAACTTGAAGAGGTCTTCGATGATCCACCGGTAGGATTAGAAAGAACGAAAGAATTAATATGATAACCATGGAAGAGAATCTTGAGCAAACCATCGTAAGAATTGAAAACGAACGAAGTAAAGATAAAGAAACACCGGGAAGAGTTAGAAAATACACGAAGATGCTTGAGAGGATTTAGATACATGAGGGCGAAGAGATCACGAGCCGATTAAAGATCATTTGAACGAAGCACCGGTAAAATTGGAGAATGGTAACTGAAAGCTGAGAATTAATAAATCTTCTGAAATGATGGGCTCCGGATGAACAAACTGAAAAGGCTCCTGAATTACTGCGAATGGTTCAAAAGAATTCTCACGATCAAAACAAATACGAGAGGATGGCAACAAGCTAGAATCACGAAACTTGAAGAGAATGGAGCAAGATTAAGAGAAAAATCTTCTTCGGTCTTCAAAATCTGAGAATGATGATGAGAAACACCACCATGAATTATTTAGACACTCCGGAAGAATCAAAATGAAGAGGTTGAGCCAACGATGAAAATAATTGTGAAAGATCTAGGAGATGGCATTTGACTGATGATAACTCATTCTTACGTCAAACTTCGAAAAGAATTTAGTATAGCTCCGAGAAAATAAGAAGAGTCAGGTAAGATCCTGGGAAAAGACCTGTGGGTTAGGGCCCATTGAAAAGATACACCGTTGAACGATTTAAAAGAGAGAATGCACCGGTTGAATTAAATGGCTAGAATGAGATAACAATCTCGATAGAGCATACACGAATGCAGAGTGGCAAACACGAATCTTCGAGATATGTTGAGCACTCCGGGACAATTAAATAGCGAGAAATGACTGAATATGAGGTGTACCGGTAAGAGAAGGTATTTGAAACGAGGAAATGATATGATCAACTCCAAAATCTTGACTTGAAACCACCGGAGAAGATAAAAGAAACGAAGAATGTTGAACTAGAAGCTCTGTTAGTATCCTCATGAGAATCACCGGATAAGAACATGAAGGAAATAGAACGGAGGGACTTTCATCAATAAAATGGATAGTGATTCAGGAATCTGAATCCTTGAAGAAAAAAGGGTGGGTGGGTGGGAAAACAAAGACAACTTGAAGACGGATGAAGCAAACAACGTTGAGAGAGCTGATACTTGGTCTTGCAGATGTTGAAATGATCGGATCCACTTGAGGAGAGACACACCGGTTGAAAAGAATTGACATGACAAACTTGATGATTTAGAAGGATTAGTATTCACATAGGAATATGAGAACATCACTTGGAAAAGGTATGGAATCAACATTTGACTTCGAAGCAACTCGAATACCACAACTCAAAACAAAACAAGGATTGGCTAGCGAAATAAGCCAGAACAAACATATGATAGAGATTTCGTCCGAAGTTTTAGTGGTGGGGCCTACACGGGCTCGATCGTACAACACCATCATGTACAAGGCAGTGCACATGACATACGAAGCGTCCCCGAGTCGGCATAGCCAAGGACTCTTTAAGACACAACAAGACCACTGTAAAACCGGCTGTGAATAGGCGGACCACTAGACGTCGAACCCCAATTTCATATCATACATCTGTTGGAAACATATCCTAAGAGCTACTAGAATTCCCACTTATGAAACTCCCGAAACAATTCTGGTTAGCAATCAGGTGTTGGGGATACAAGGGAAGCATAATATCTCACCCAAACTAGCAAATCCTACATCCAGCTATATTCATCCTTCAACACATAACCAAGAAACCTTCGGAAACCATCTACCTCAACCTTCGAAAAGCATCCGTTATACAAGTTATGGCGATACTCCCGAACTCCCGCCCCAGTACTGGGTGGCGTCGAGGTTATCTCACCAACGAACTGCATAAAAGAGATTTTCGATGTCGGCGTACTAAACTCAGGTATTCCAAACCTGCAACGATAAAATTATGATGACAACACCTTAGAGCTCAACTCCCCGGGACACTTCCACAAAACCCCTGACAGGAGGCACCAAGACAATGTTCTCGTCACAAAACCATCGAAACGATTCCAAGATACCCGCGTGACCCTAAAAAAATTAGTGAAATTTGAGAAGAGAATAGTCAAAACTCTACGTCAGGATGCCTTACCAGAGCGATGAGGAGACTGGGAAGTAAAAAAGAATTCCTAATCTCTCCGATATATAATTCCTAAAAGACTGAAAACATTTTTCTAGACAAAACTCGGCCGCTAAAAACGATCAAGCAATGGGGCTCCTAAGGTCGGGGAAGGCTCTGATTACCAACTTGTAACACCCTCGATGCGACGATATCTCCCACGTGTCGAGGCACGACTTAGAGGCATAATCGCATTGAAGGCATATGTCGCAAGTTAGGCAATCTTCACAACATCCCATGTAATATGAATAATAAAGGGGAGATAACATAGTTGGCTTACACTCGCCACGTCAATCAAGTACATAAATAACATTACATCATCCAAACACTCATGGCCCGACTACGGCGCCAAAATAAAAGAGAACCCAACATGCGACACGGTCCCAATCACCCCCAACTGGGCACCACTACTGATCATCGGGAAAGGAAACATAGTAACATTGAGTCTTCGTCGAACTCCCACTTGAGCTCATACACGTCTGCTGGAGCGGAATCATCAGGCCCTGCATCTGGTGTAATAGTAATCTGTGAGCCACAGGCACTCAGCAATCTTGCACCCTCGCGATCAAGACTATTTAAGCTTATAGGTAAGGCAAGGTAAAATATGAGTGGAGTTGCAGCAGGCGACTAGCAAATATGGTGGCTAACTTATTCGCAAAAGAGAGCGAGAAGAGGAGGCAAGGCACGAGCGAGAAACTAGAGAACAACCTGCGCAAACATTACTCCAACACCGTGTCCACTTCCCGGACTCCGCCGAGAAGAGGCCGTCACGGTAACACACTCAGTTGATTCATTTTAATTAACTTAAGGTTCAAGTTATCTACAACCGGACATTAACAAATTCCCATCTGCCCATAACCGCGGGCACGGCTTTCGAAAGTTCAAAACCCTGCAGGGGAGTCCCAACTTAGCCCATGACAAGCTCTCACGGTCAACGAAGGAATAGACCTCCTCCCAAGACGTTCCGATCAGACTCGGTATCTCGGTTACTCAAGATACTTCGACAGGTTAAAACAAGACCAGCAACACCGCCGGAATGTGCCGACAAATCCCGATAGGAGCTGCACATATCTCTTTCTCAGGGCACACTCAGATTGTCCTAGGTACGGGTAGGCCGGTGTAACACCCCGGATGTAACTTTCCCAATTTGTACTCCAACTCTTGCCGTTTCCGGCGTTAAGTTATATTTATTTTCTCGGGTTCGGGTTTTGTCTCCGCGTGTTGTTATCGTTGTCATCTCATATCATGTCATCATGTGCATTGCATTTGCATACGTGTTCATCTCATGCATTCGAGCATTTTCCCCGTTGTCCGTTTTGCATTCCGGCGCTTCGTTCTCCTCCGGTGTCCATTTAGCTTTCTTTCGTGTGTGGGGATTAAACATTTCCGGATTGGACCGAGACTTGCCAAGCGGCCTTGGTTTACTACCGGTAGGCCGCCTGTCAAGTTTCGTACCATTTGGGCTTCGTTTGATACTCCAACGGTTAACCGAGGGACCGAAAAGGCCTCGTGTGTGTTGCAGCCCAACACCCCTCTAATTTGGCCCAAAACCCACCTAACTCTGCAACATCATCTAGAGCGTTCGATCACGATCGCATGGCCGAAAACCGCACCTCATTTGCACTCTCCTAGCTCCCTCTATGCCTATTTAAAGGCCCCCCGATTTTCGGATCTCCTCCTACCTCCGAAACCCTAAAAATGCAATCTAGACATGGCAAGAACAAAAGCATAGCATGCATGGATCAACTACAACATCATCGGCAAAATTGCAAACAAGTTGACAATCTGCCCAGATTCACAAAGTAGCAAAAGTAGAGCTCGATTGACTCAAGCTAGGGTGCTCCATAATTGCATACAGAGACATGGATGGATAGAGCACTACAAGATTAACAAAACCTCCTTACTGATCATCCTCAAAAGAGGCACGGATCACTAGGAAACAACATGAACATATGGCATCATGAGATAAACAGCTCAAGGACTTAATGGAAATGCTAAGTCCCTGAAAACAGAATTACTAAGTGCACCACTTTGCAAGCTTGCACTAGTCACCAAAGGGTGGGTGGGTGGGAAAACAAAGACAACTTGAAGACGGATGAAGCAAACAACGTTGAGAGAGCTGATACTTGGTCTTGCAGATGTTGAAATGATCGGATCCACTTGAGGAGAGACACACCGGTTGAAAAGAATTGACATGACAAACTTGATGATCGAGAACCCAACTCGAATACCACAACTCAAAACAAAACAAGGATTGGCTTGCGGAATAAGCCAGAACAAACATATGATAGAGATTTCGTCCGAAGTTTTCGTGGTGGGGCCTACACGGGCTCGATCGTACAGCACCATCATGTACAAGGCAGTGCACATGACATACGAAGCGTCCCCGAGTCGGCATAGCCAAGGACTCTTTAAGACACAACGAGACCACTGTAAAACCGGCCATGAATAGGCGGACCACTAGATGTCGAACCCCAATTTCATATCATACATCTGTAGGAAACATATCCTAAGAGCTACTAGAATTCCCACTTATGAAACTCCCGAGACATTTCGGGTTATGCAATAAGGTGTTGGGGATACAGCGGAAGCATAATATCTCACCCAAACTAGCAAATCTTACATCCAGCTGTATCCATCCTTCAACACATAACCAAGAAACCTTCAGAAACCATCTACCTCAACCTTCGAAAAGCATGCATTATACAAGTTATGGCGATACTCCCGAACTCCCGCCCCAGTACTGGGTGGCGTCGAGGTTATCTCACCAACGAACTGCATAAAAGAGATTTTCGATGTCGGCGTACTAAACTCAGGTTTTCCAGAACTGCAACGATAAAATTATGATGACAATACCTCAGAGCTCAACTCCCCGGGACACGTCCACAAAACCCCTGACAAGAGGCACCAAGACAATGTTCTCGTCACAAAACCATCGGAACGATTCCAAGATACCCGCGTGACCCTAAAAAAATTAGTGAAATTTGAGAAGAGAATAGTCAAAACTCTACGTCAGGATGCCTTACCAGAGCGATGAGGAGACTGGTAAGTAAAAAGAATTCCTAATCTCTCCGATATATAATTCCTAAAAGACTCAAAACATTTTTCTAGACACAACTCGGCCGCTAAAAACGATCAAGCAATGTGGCTCCTAAGGTCGGGGAAGGCTCTGATTACCAACTTGTAACACCCTCGATGCGACGATATCTCCCACGTGTCGAGGCACGACTTAGAGGCATAATCGCATTGAAGGGATATGTCACAAGTTAGGCAATCTTCACAACATCCCATGTAATATGAATAATAAAGGGTAGATAACATAGTTGGCTTACACTCGCCACGTCAATCAAGTACATAAATAACATTACATCATCCAAACACTCATGGCCCGACTACGGCGCCAAAATAAAAGAGAACCCAACATGCGACACGGTCCCAATCACCCCCAACTGGGCACCACTACTGATCATCGGGAAAGGAAACATAGTAACATTGAGAGTCTTCGTCGAACTCCCACTTGAGCTCATACGCGTCTGCTGGAGCGGAATCATCAGGCCCTGCATCTGGTGTAATAGTAATTTGTGAGCCACAGGGACTCAGCAATCTCGCACCCTCGCAATCAAGACTATTTAAGCTTATAGGTAAGGCAAGGTAAAATATGAGTGGAGTTGCAGCAGGCGACTAGCAAATATGGTGGCTAAGTTATTCACAAAAGAGAGAGAGAAGAGGAGGCAAGGCGCGAGCGAGAAACTAGAGAACAACCTGCGCAAACATTAATCCAACACCGTGTCCACTTCCTGGACTCCGCCGAGAAGAGGCCGTCACGGTAACACACTCAGTTGATTCATTTTAATTAACTTAAGGTTCAAGTTATCTACAATCGGACATTAAAAAATTCCCATCTGCCCATAACCACAGGCACGGCTTTCGAAAGTTCAAAACCCTGCAGGGGAGTCCCAACTTAGCCCATGACAAGCTCTCACGGTCAACGAAGGAATAGACCTCCTCCCAAGATGTTCCGATCAGACTCGGTATCTCGGTTACTCAAGATACTTCAACAGGTTAAAACAAGACCAGCAACACCGCCTGAATGTGCCGAAAAATCCCGATAGGAGTTGCACATATCTCTTTCTCAGGGCACACTCAGATTGTCCTAGGTACGGGTAGACCAGTGTAACACCCCGGATGTAACTTTCCCAATTTGTACTCCAACTCTTGCCGTTTCCGGCGTTAAGTTATATTTATTTTCTCAGGTTCGGGTTTTGTCTCCGCGTGTTGTTGTTGTTGTCATGCATCTCATATCATGCCATCATGTGCATTGCATTTGCATACGTGTTCATCTCATGCATTCGAGCATTTTCCCCGTTGTCCGTTTTGCATTCCGGCGCTTCGTTCTCCTCCGGTGGCCATTTCTAGCTTTCTTTCGTGTGTGGGGATTAAACTTTTTCGGATTGGACCGGGACTTGCCAAGCGGCCTTGGTTTACTACCGGTAGGCCGCCTGTCAAGTTTCGTACCATTTGGGCTTCGTTTGATACTCCAACGGTTAACCGAGGGACCGAAAAGGCCTCGTGTGTGTTGCAGCCCAACACCCCTCAAATTTGGCCCAAAACCCACCTAACTCTGCTCCATCATCTAGAGCGTTCGATCATGATCGCGTGGCCAAAAACCGCACCTCATTTGGACTCTCCTAGCTCCCTCTATGCCTATTTAAAGGCCCCCCGATTTTCGGATCTCCTCCTACCTCCGAAACCCTAAAAATCATCTCCGCGCGCCGAACATTGTTCGCACCGCGCCGGACGTTGCCGCCGCCCACTCCCGTAGCGCCACGTGGCAACTCCACCGCCTCCACCGCCGCGGCCCGCCAGGCCCAGGGAGGGCCCCCGCGAGCCCGCGCCGGCCGCCGCCCTCCTCCCACGTCGCGCCCGCGCCCGGCTCCTCTTCCCCGAGCGCCGCCCTTCGCCGGCCGGCGACGCCGCACCCCACTGCCGGTGCCGTCCTCCGCGTCTCCGCCCAATCGGGCCGCCCGCTGCCGCGCGCCGGTCGCCGCCCCGCCACCTCGGCTTCCGCACCGCCGCCTCCGCCCCGGCCCGACCGGATCCGGCTGCCACCTCCTCTCGCCGGCCGCTGCCTCTTCGTCCCGGCGAACTCCGGCGTGAACAGTACCTCGCCGGCCGTATTCGATCCGCGTGCAAATCTCAGATCTGGAAATTCGGAGGTTGACTTTTCTCAAAAACCCTAGCTCATGTTCCATACTTTGACCTGCCGTAAATTTGCATCCGTAGCTCTGATTCATGCATATAGCATATCAAAATGTTCATCTCAGAGAGTACATCATTTCAATCCATTGCATCATTTTCATTTGAGTTTATCTTGATGCCCGAAATGCTGTTAGAAGAGGGCTACTTGAGTTAATTGTCAGATCTGCTACTTCGTTTAGCACTTTTGTCATTTTTGCCATGATTATTGTGTGCATGATATGCCCGTGAGTTCTACATGTGTTTTGTTAAGGGTTTTGTCATCTTTCCAGAGGTGCAACCCATGTATTTTTAGGATGTGTGTGTTGACTTGTGCAAGCTTGCAAAGTGGTGCACTTGCTAAGTCTGTTTTCAGGGACTTAGTAGTTTTCACTTAGTCCTGGAGCTGTTTATCTCATGATGCCATATGTTCTTATTATTTCCTAGTGACCTGTGCCTCTTTTGAGGATGATCAGTAAGGGAGTTTTGTCAATATTGTAGAGATATATCCATCCATGTCTTTGTTTGAAATTATGGAGCACCCTATCTTGAGTCAATCGAGCTCTACTTTTGCTACTTTGTGAATCTGGGCAGATTGTCAACTTGTTTGCAATTTTGCCGGTGATGTTGTAGTTGATCCGTGCATGCTATGCTATTGTTCTTGCCATGTCTAGCTTGCATTTTGTGCCTTCTTGATGGATGTATGCTTGTCTTGCCATGAATTGCTCTGTAGTGAGTGCATCGAGCTCGTAAACATGCCTACTTGAGTTATATTTCAGCATGTGTCAGTTTTTCACTAAGTCTGAAACTGATTATGTTTTTGCTATGTTCGCATGCTTGCAATTATATTTTCTGATCCCTTTTGGCTCAAGGTCACTAAGGGACTTTTGTTAAGCTCTTTGACTAGCTCCATGCCATGCTTTACTTTGCCATGATCAGGTCCTGTAGCATGTAGTTTTGTTGCTCCGAAGAGGGCTACCTGATCTGAAATTCCAGACAGGTGTTAATTTCACTAAGTCTGAGATCTGTTTGCCATATGCGTTTTTGCCATGCTTGTTTGAACCTGTTGCTGGATGATTTGGCCGTAGCTCAGTGCTAGACTTTTGTTAAGCATCTTGTGTGCATCCCTGCCATGTATTTTGTTGTCATGTTTGGGTGCTGTAGCATGTTCATTTCGTTGCATCTAGATGCCTACTTGGTGTAAATCGCAGACCGGTGTCATTTTTGAATCGCTTGCCATTTCCAAACCGTAACTCCGATTCCGGTGTTCTTTATATCGTTTTCAAGCGATTTCATCTCATCTTTCCAGTGGAACACTTGGATTTACATGTTGAGGCCAGGTTCATGCATTTCCTGTCATATCTTGCATTTGGCATCCCGCATCACATCCCGCATAGCATATCATCATTGCATCATATTGCTTGATCCTTGCACGTGGTTGATTGTATCCTTGTTGCTTGTTTGTCTTGTCTGGGTAGAGCCGGGAGACGAGTTCTCTAATGAGGAGCCCGTTGAGTTTGCTTTCGAGGATCCAGTCAACTCTGACAACTGTGCTATGCTAGTTTGCTCGCTCTTTTGCTATGCCATTGCTACGATGCCTACCACTTGCTTGCAAGCCTCCCAAATTGCCATGTCAAACCTCTAACCCACCATTGTCCTAGAAAACCGTTGATTGGCTATGTTACCGCTTTGCTCTGCCCCTCTTATAGTGTTGCTAGTTGTAGGTGAAGTTTGGAGGCCGTTCCTTGTTGGAACATTTATCTACTTGTTGGGATATCATTATATTACTTTGTTATCTTAATGCATCTCTATATTCTTGGTAAAGGGTGGAAGGCTCGGCCTCTCGCCTTGTGTTTTGTTCCACTCTTGCCGCCCTAGTTTCCGTCATATCAGTGTTATGTTCCCGGATTTTGCGTTCCTTATGCGGTTGGGTTATAATGGGAACCCCTTGATAGTTCGCCTTGATTAAAGCTTTTCTAGCAATGCCCAACCTTGGTTTTACCGTTTTCCACCTAGCCTTTTCTTTCCCTTGGGTTCTGCAGACTCAAGGGTCATCATTATTTTTAACCCCCCCCCCCCGGGCCAGTGCTCCGCTGAGTGTTGGTCCAAACCGTCAACCGCCGGTGGCTACCAGGGGCAACTTTGGGCTGGCCTACCGGAAGTTTAGACAATCTGAGTGTGCCCTGAGAAAGAGATATGTGCAGCTCCTATCGGGATTTGTCGGCACATTCGGGCGGTGTTGCTGGTCTTGTTTTAACCTGTCGAAGTGTCTTCAATTACCGAGATACCGAGTCTGATCGGAACGTCTTGGGAGGAGGTCTATTCCTTCGTTGACTGTGAGAGCTTGTCATGGGCTAAGTTGGGACTCCCCTGCAGGGATTTGATCTTTCAAAAGCCGTGCCCGCGGTTATGGGCAGATGGGAATTTGTTAATGTCCGGTTGTAGATAACTTGAACCTTAAATTAATTAAAATGAATCAACTGAGTGTGTTACCGTGATGGCCTCTTCTCGGCGGAGTCCGGGAAGTGGACACGGTGTTGGAGTAATGTTTGCGCAGCTTGCTCTCTAGTTTCTCACTCGCGCTTTGCCTCCTCTTCTCGCCCTCTGTTGCGAATAAGTTAGCCACCATACTTGCTAGTCGCTTGCTGCAGCTCCACTTATATTTACCTTGCCATACCTATAAGCTTAAATAGTCTTGATCGCGAGGGTGCGAGATTGCTGAGTCCCTGTGGCTCACAGATTACTACTATACCAGATGCAGGGCCTAATGATTCCGCTCCAGGTGACGCGTATGAGCTCAAGTGGGAGTTCGACGAAGACTCTCAACGTTACTATGTTTCCTTTCCCGATCATCAGTAGTGGTGCCCAGTTGGGGGTGATTGGGACCGTGTCGCATGTTGGGTTCTCTTTTATTTTGGCGCCGTAGTCGGACCATGAGTGTTTGGATGATGTAATGTTATTTATGTACTTGATTGACGTGGCGAGTGTAAGCCAACTATGTTATCTCCCCTTTTATTATCATATTACATGGGATGTTGTGAAGATTGCCTAACTTGCGACATATGCCTTCAATGCGATTATGTCTCTAAGTCGTGCCTCGACACGTGGGAGCTATAGTCGCATCGAGGGTGTTACAGCCAGCCCAGAGTTGCCCCTGGTGGCCACCGGTAGCTGACAGGTGGACCAACACTCAGAGGAGCACTGGCCCGGGGGGGTTAAAATAATGATGACCCTTGAGTCTGCAGAACCCAGGGGAAAAAAGGCTAGGTGGCAAATGGTAAAACCAATGTTGGGCATTGCTGGAAAAGCTTTAATCAAGGCGAACTATCAAGGGGTTCCCATTATAACCCAACCGCGTAAGGAACGCAAAATCCGGGAACATAACACCGATATGACGGAAACTAGGGCGACAAGAGTGGAACAAAACACTAGGCGAGAGGCCGAGCCTTCCACCCTTTACCAAGTATATAGATTCATTAAGATAACATAGCAATATAATGATATCCCAACAAGTAAAAAATATGTTCCAACAAGGAACGGCCTCCAATCTTCACCTGCAACTAGCAACGCTATAAGAGGGGCTGAGCAAAGCGGTAACATCGCCAAACAACGGTTTGCTAGAAAATGGTGGGTTAGAGGCCAACATGGCAATTTGGGAGGCTTGAAAGCAAGTGGTAGGCATCGTAGCATTGGCATAGCAAAAGAGCGAGCAAACTAGCATAGCAAAGATAGTAGTGATTTCAAGGGTATGATCATCTTGCCTGAAATCCCGCAAGGAAGAAGAACGCGTCCATGACAAAGACAAACGGACGTAGTCGAACGAATCCTCATAACACGACGTTACCGGAACCAACCCGAAGAAGCAACACCGGAAAGAAGCACACAACATAGTAAACAACCAACACATGAACATGATATGATATGCGGGATGCGGTATGCGATGCATATGCATGATTGGACAAGGAATGCATGAACCTGGCCTCAACTTGGAAAACCAAGTGTGCCACTGGAAAGATGAGATGAAATCGCTTGAAAACGATATAAATAACGCCGGAATCGGAGTTACGATTTGGAAATGGCAAGCGATTCAAATATGACTCCGGTCTATGATATACAGCAAGTAGCCATCTAAATGCAATGAGATGAGAATGCTACAGCACCCAAACATGACAACAAAATACATGGAAGGGATGCACACAAGATGCTTAACAAAAGTCTAGTACTGAGCTACGGCCAATTCATCCATTAACAGGTTCAAACAAGCATGGCAAAAATGCATATGACAAACAGATCTCAGACTTAGTGAAATTAACATTTGTCTGGAATTTCAGATCAGGTAGCACTCTTCGGAGAAACAAAACTACATGCTACAAGACCTGAACATGGCAAAGTAAAGCATGGCATGGAGCTACTCAAAGAGCTTAGCAAAAGTTCCTTAGTGACCTTGAGCCAAAAGGGATCAGAAAATACAATTGCAAGCCTGTGAACATAGCAAAAACATAATCAGTTCTCAGACTTAGTGAAAACTGGAGCATGCTGAAACATAACTCAAGTAGGCATGTTTACGAGCTCGATGCACTCACTACGGTGCAAGTCATGGGAAGACAAGCATACACCCATCAAGAAGGCACGAAATTCAATCTAGACATGGCAAGAACAAAAGCATAGCATGCATGGATCAACTACAACATCATCGGCAAAATTGCAAACAAGTTGACAATCTGCCCAGATTCACAAAGTAGCAAAAGTAGAGCTCGATTGACTCAAGCTAGGGTGCTCCATAATTGCATACAAAGACATGGATGGATAGAGCACTACAAGATTAACAAAACCTCCTTACTGATCATCCTCAAAAGAGGCATGAATCACTAGGAAACAACATGAACATATGGCATCATGAGATAAACAGCTCAAGGACTTAGTGGAAATGCTAAGTCCCTGAAAACAGAATTACTAAGTGCACCACTTTGCAAGCTTGCACTAGTCACCACACACATCCTAAAAATACATGGGTTGCACCTCTGGAAAGATGACAAAACCCTTAACAAAACACATATAGAACTCATGGGCATAGCATGCATACAATAATCATGGCAAAAATGACAAAAACCTAAACGGAGTAGCAGATCTGACAATTAACTCAAGTAGCCCTCTTCTAACAGCATTTCGGGCATCAAGATGAACTCAAATGAAAATGATTCAATGGAATGAAATGATGTACTCTCTGAGATGAACACTTTGATATGCTATATGCATGAATTGGATCTATGGATGCAAAGTTACGATACGATGAACAAGGGCACATGGATCTGGGAATTCCGAGGACTTAGACAAAAAATTCAACCTCTAGGGTTACTATTCACGGATCTGGATCGGATCTCACGAAGGCACTGTAGCACGGCGGCGCGGAAGCCGAGGGACGACGGCGCCGGAGTTGGAGGTCGCCGACGAGGTGGAAGCGGCGCGGGGCGGCGGTTGGAGGGCGCGGTGGAGGCGGCGCGGGGCGGCGGTCGGAGGCGGTTGGGGCTGCGCGGCCGCGGCGGCGAGGTGGCGGTCAGGGCGGCCGGCGACGACGAAGAACAGCGGCGGCGGCGAGCTCCCGCGGCGGAGGCGGCGAAGCGCGGCCGGCTCAGGAGGAGAAGGGCGCGGGGCGGGCGGCTCCTCTGGCCCGTGCGCGAGC
>NC_041386.1:388671775-388722236 GCF_002162155.2 Triticum dicoccoides | reverse complement strand
CGGGCCGCGGCGGGCTCCGGCGGCGGCGGCGGAGAGAGAGGGAGGCGGCGAATGGGAGGCTGCCACGTGGCGGCGGACACGGCGGCGGACACGGCCATCGGCAGGGAAAGTGTCCGGCGGCGCGCGAGGTGGATTTTAGGGTTTCGGACGAGGGGGGTCCAGATTTCAGGGAAGGGGTCTTTAAATAGGCATAGAGGGAGCTAGGAGAGTCCAAATGAGGTGCGGTTTTCTGCCACGCGATCATGATCGAACGCTCTAGATGATGGAGCAGAGTTAGGTGGCTTTTGGGCCAAATTGGAGGGGTGTTGGGCTGCAACACACACGAGGCCTTTTCGGTCCCTCGGTTTACCGTTGGAGTATCAAACGAAGTCCAAATGGTACGAAACTTGACAGGCGGTCTACCGGTAGTAAACCAAGGCCGCTTGGCAAGTCTCGGTCCAATCCAGAAATGTTTAATCCCCACACACGAAAGAAAGCTAGATATGACCACCGGAGGAGAACGAAGCGCCGGAATGCAAAACGGACAACGGGGAAAATGCTCAAATGCATGAGACAAACACGTATGCAAATGCAATGCACATGATGACATGATATGAGATGCATGACAACGACAACAACACACGGAGACAAAGACCCGAACCCGAGGAAATAAATATAACTTAACGCCAGAAACGGCAAGAGTTGGACTACAAATAGGGAAAGTTACATCCGGGGTGTTACAGAAGACTACCCCAAATGCTACACAGATCCCCGATCGACACCAACTGGGCTCCACTACTACTCAACTAGGAACGAAACAACACAAAGGACAAGATCTTCATCGAGCTCGTCTTTGAGCTTGGTTGCGTCACCTGCTCGGTAACATCGGCACCTGCAAACTGGTTTTAGAAGTACATGTGAGTCACGGGGACTCAGCAATCTCACACCCTCGCGGTCAAGACTATTTAAGCTTATGGGTAAGGTAAAGGTATGAGGTGGAGCTGCAGCAAGCGACTAGCATTTATGGTGGCTAACATACGCAAATGAGAGCGAGAAGAGAAGGCAAAAGCACGTTTGAGAAACTATTATCAAGAAATGATCCTAGAACAACCTACGTCAAGCATAACTCCAACACCGTGTTCACTTCCTGGACTCCACCGAGAAGAGACCATCATGGTTACAAACGCGGTTGGTGCATTTTGATTAAGATCAACTTCAGGTTTTCTACAACCGGACATTAACAAATTCCCATCTTACCATAACCGCAGGCACGACTTTCAAAAGTTTAAATCCCTGCAGGGGTGTCCCAACTTAGCCCATCACAAGCTCTCACGGTCAATGAAGGATATTTCTTCTCCCAAGACAATCCGATCAGACTCGGCATCCCGATTACAAGACATCCTCGATAATGGTAAATCAAGTCCAGCAAAGCCACCCAGATGTGCCGACAAATCCCGATAGGAGTTGCACATATCTCGTTCTCAGGGCACACCGGATAGGTCAAGCTACGAGTAAAACCAGCCCTTGAGTTGCCCCGAGGTGGCCCCGCAGGTTTCCCATTTCTGACCAACACTCAGAGGAGCACTAGCCCAGGGGGGTTAAATAAAGATGACCCTTGGGCAGGCCTACCCAAGGGAAAGAAAAGGCTAGGTGGAAAATGGTAAAACCAAAGTTGGGCCTTGCTGGAGGAGTTTTATTCAAGGCGAACTATCAAGGGGTTCCCATTATAACCCAACCGTGTAAGGAACGCAAAATCCGGGAACATAACACCGATATGACGAAAACTATGGCGGCAAGAGTGGAACAAAACACCAGCCATAAGGCCGAGCCTTCCACCCTTTACCAAGTATATAGATGCATTAATTAAATAAGAGATATTGTGATATCCAAGCAAAATATCCATGTTCCAACAAGGAACAAACTCCAATCTTCACCTCCAACTAACAACGCTATAAGAGGGGCTGAGCAAAGCGCTAACATAGCCAAACAACGGTTTGCTAGGACAAGGTTGGTTAGAGGCTTGGTTTAATAATATGGGAGGCATGATAAGCAAGTGGTAGGTATCGCAGCATAGGCATAGCAAAAGAGTGAGCAACTAGCAAGCAAAGATAGAAGTGATTTCGAGGGTATGGTCATCTTGCCTAAATTCCCGCAAGGAAGAAGAACGAGTCCATGAAGAAGATAAACGGACGTAGTCGAACGGATCCTCACAAACGCGACGTTATCGGAACCAACCCGAAGAAGCAACACCGGAAAGAAGCACACAACAAAGTAAACAACCAACACATGAACATGGCATGATATGCGGGATGCGGTATGTAATGCATATGCATGATTTAGAAAGAAATGATTGAACCTGGCCTCAACTTGGAAAACCAAGAGTATCACTATAAAGAGGAGTTGATTTCGGTCGAAATCGATATAAAGATCACCGAAATCGGATGCACGGTTTGGAAATGACAAGCAAAACAAATATGGCACCGGTCTGCGATAATCAGCAAGTATCCTCCTAAATGCATCAAGAACAACATGCTACAGCACTCAAACATAGCAACAAAATACATGGAAGGGATCCACTCATGATTCTTGACAAAAGATGAACACTGAGCTATGGCTAATTCACCCATTAACAGGCTCAAACAAGCATGGCAAAAGTGCAAATGATAACAGGTTTCAGACTCGGTGAAATTAACAGCATGTCAGGAATTTATCATCAGGTAGCAATCTTTAGAGCATGAAAACTACATGCTACAAGAACATATCATGGCCAAGAAATGCATGGAATGAATCTACTCTAAGCATATAACAAAAGTCCCTTAGTGACGATGAGCCAAAAGGGATCAGAAAATACAATTGCAAGCATGT
Organism: Triticum dicoccoides; assembly: GCF_002162155.2. Taxonomy (NCBI): domain Eukaryota; kingdom Viridiplantae; phylum Streptophyta; class Magnoliopsida; order Poales; family Poaceae; genus Triticum; species Triticum dicoccoides. The sequence continues at coordinate 388,719,392 of NC_041386.1, read as the reverse complement.
GAACATAGTAAAAACATAAACAGATTCAGACTTGGTGAAAAACTGGAGCATGCAAAACAGATTAACAAGTAGGCATGTTTACGAGCTCGATGCACTCACTACAGAGCATGGCATCACAAACTAAGCATACACCCATCAAGAATACATGGCATAGGAGCTAGACATGGCAAGAACAACAACATAGCATGCACGGATCAATAGCAACATCCTCAGCAAAATCGCTAACAAGTTAACAATCTGCCAGGAACATTTTATAGCAAAAGTAGAGCTCGATTGACTCAAGCTAGGGTGCTCCATAAATGCAAACAAAGACATGGATGAATAGAGCACAACAATATTAACAAAACATCCTCACTGATCATCCTCAAAAGAGGCACGGATCACTAGGAAACATCAAGAACATATGACATAAAAACAATATCAGGACAAGAACTTGGAGAAATTCTAAGTCCCTGAAATCAACATCAACGATTACGCTACTTTGCATGCTTGTTCTAGTCACCACAAAGATCATAAAAATACATGGCATACACCCCTGTAAAGATGGCATGGCATATAACAAAACACATGTAGAGCTCAGGATCATAGCATTGACACATTAATCATGGCAAAAATGACAAAAGGCCATTTGCTGAAACAGATCTGCAACTTTCCTCACATAGCCTCTTCCAACAGGATTTCGGGCATCAAGATGAGCTCAAATGAAAATGATGCAATGATATGAAATGATGTACTCGTCGAGACGAACATTTTGATATGCTACACGCATGAATCGGAGCTACGATGAGGGAGTTATGATGCGATGCAAAATGCATAAAATAACTGGGATCTGGGGACTTGGTGAGATTTTTACCCCACGAAAAAGTCAACGGGCCGGATCTGGATCGCGGAGGCAGAGTGGATCGGGCCGGTTCGAGGCAGAGCGGTCCCGGGCGTCGGCGGCGTCGTCTCCGGCGAGCTCGTCGCCGACGAGGACGGCGCGGAGGAGGCTGGAGGCAGGCAGAGGCGGGCGGCGTCGTCGTCTCTGGCGTGGGGCGCGCGGGCAGAGGAGCCGCAGGCGGCAAGGACCGGGCGGCGCTGGTCAGCTCGCGCGCGTCGGCGGTTGCCAGACGGCGGGGCGACGAGGTTGGCGGAGGCGGCGAGGTGAGACGGCGGCGGAGTGCTGCGGCGGCGGCGGGCGGTTGCGCCGACGATGGTGGTGGCGGCGTACGGAGGCACGCGAGGCACGGGCGCGTCGGGGCGGCGGCGCTGGCGGTCCGGGCCGGGCGGGCCCGCGGTGGGGTGCACGGTCCGCGGCGGATAGGAGGGAGAGGCGCGACTGAGGTGGCGCTCGGCGATTGGGCAAGGTCGGCGGCGCGATGACGTGGCATCCTCTGATAGGCCGGAGTGAGGTGGCGCTGACGAGCGGACATGTCCAGTGTGGCGCGGGATGAAATGTCCAACGACGCGAGGGGAAAAATTAGGGTTTCATATGCGCGAGAATTCCGAAGGAGAGGACATATTTGTAGGTAGAGGGAGCTAGGAGAGTCCAAATGAGGTGCGGTTTTCGGCCACGCGATCGTGATCGGACGACCGAGATGATGGAAGAGGTTTAGGTCGGTTTTGGGCCACTTTGGAGGGGTGTTGGGCTGCAACACACACGAGGCCTTATCGGTCCCTCGGTTAACCGTTGGAGTATCAAAAGAAGTCCAAATGGTACGAAAGTTGACAGGCGGTCTACCGATAGTAAACCAAGGCCACATGAAAAGCCTCGGTCCCATCCAAAAATGTTTAACACCCGCACACGAAAAGAGGTAGAAAGGGACACCGGGTGACATAGGAGCGCCGTATTGCAAAACGGACAACGGGTAAAATGCTTGGATGCATGAGACAAACATGTATGCAAATGAAATGCACATGATGACATGATATGAAATGCATGACACGCAAACAATGACAAGGCAACAACAGCGAATAATTGGAGGACACCTAGCACATCGGTCTTGGGGCACTAGAACACTCCACCACTATGAGAGGATCTCGTCCCGAGATCTAGAATGGCACCAGAGGGAAAACAGAAGAGAAAGAGAAGAGGTAAAACTAAGTTGCTTCTTTGACCAATGAGTGAAACCAAGGAACCTTGCGAGGTTAAGAAAGCACTCCATTAACAAGTTAACAATCTGTCAGGAACATTTTATAGCAAAAGTAGAGTACGATTAACTCAAGCTAGGGTGCTCCATAAATGCAAACAAAGACATGGATGAATAGAGCAAAACAATATTAACAAAACATCCTCGCTGATCATCCTCAAAAAAGGCACGGATCACTAGGAAACATCAAGAATATATGGCATAAAAACAATATCAGGACAAGGATTTGGAGAAATTCTAAGTCCCTGAAATCAACATCAACGATTACGCTACTTTGCATGCTTGTGCTAGTCACCACAAAGATCACAAAAATACATGGCATACACCCCTGTAAAGATGGCATGGCATATAACAAAACACATGTAGAGCTCAGGATCATAGCATGCACACATTAATCATGGCAAAAATGACAAAAGGCCATTTGCTGAAACAGATCTGCAACTTTCCTCACATAGCCCTCTTCCAACAGCATTTCGGGCATCAAGATGAGCTCAAATGAAAATGATGCAATGATATGACATGATGTACTCGTCGAGACGAACATTTTGATATGCTACACGCACGAATTGAAGCTACGATGAGGGAGTTATGATGCGATGCAAAATGCATAAAATAACTGGGAGATTTTTACCCCGCGAAAAAGTCAACGGGCCGGATCTGGATCGCGGAGGCAGAGTGGATCGGGCCGGTTTGAGGCAGAGCGGACCCGGGCATCGGCGGCGTCGTCTCCGGTGAGCTCGTCGCCGACGAGGACAGCGCGGAGGAGGCTGGAGGCAGGCAGAGGCGAGCGGCGGCATCGTCTCCAGCGTGGGGCGCACGGGCGGAGGAGCTGCAGGCGGCGGGGACCAGGCGGCACCTGTCAGCTCGCGCCGTCCAAATGGTACGAAACTTGATAGGCGGTCTACCGATAGTAAACCAAGGCCACATGACAAGTCTCGGTCCAATCCGAAAACATTTAACACCCGCACACGAAAAGAGGTAGAAAGGGACACCGGGTGACATAGGAGCGCCGGATTGCAAAACGGACAACGGGTAAAATGCTCGGATGCATGAGACAAACATGTATGCAAATGAAATGCACATGATGACATGATATGAAATGCATGACACGCAAACAATGACAAGGCAAGAACAGCGAATAATTGGAGGACACCTGACACATCGGTCTTGGGGCGCTACAGTTGGCATCATGAAGAATTTGCTTTTCAATATCTTCCATGGAGTTCCAATCAACTACCATGATTTCTTAATGAGGACTCTGGAAAATGTTGCATTGTCGCCTTTTGAGTTGAAGCCTTACGCTTCTTGGATTATGAGATTCCTCAGATCAAGGTCTTTAATCAATTACAAGGCTGATTTGCAGAATCACGTCAGATATTTGCCGCCCATTGAAGTCTTCAAAAGACATATTTCCTCATCTGATGAGAAGGGCAGGGCACCTGCTGTTATTGATGAAGGCATCCGCCCATTGGATGGTCAGTTCCGCAAAGCTGCATCTTACTCCACCAATGATGACTCTGCCACTCATGACTCTGCCACCAATGCTTCAAAGCAAAATCCTCAAGCCACAGCTTCAAGGGTGTTGACTGATCATGAGTTTCTCCTCAGTCTTCACCAAAAGGTCAATCACAACCATAAATTGGTCAAGCGCCAGTTCGGTTCAATTCTTCAGAACATGACCATCACTCAGAATTCAGTGAAGAAGAACCATTACTACCTCCATGAAGTATTTGATCGCACCTGGGCTATTCTATCTCATCTCTACAGTGAAGATGATCTCAACAACATGGGCTTCAAGCAGGACTTTGACTGGTCTCAGCCACCTTCGAAGAAATTCAAGAAGGTCAAAGTTCCTCACTTGGTGGCCAGCTCTTATTCTTCATCGCGCGAGACGGATGAGCATGAAGATTTGGATGACACTACGGCAGGCCCTACTTCAACAACCAAACCCAACAATGCTGGCGCTCCTCCATCAACTCAGTGATGATATTCTTCAGGGGTGTTAGTCCTCACTTTTCATCCCTTTTGGTCATTGGATGATAAAGGGGGAGAAATTTGACTTAGTCTTCAAGTGGGTCTATATATATGAGTGTTTTGTTTCTAAGTTACAACTCTCGTTCTTTTTGAAGACTTTGTTGGATTGAGTTGTAACCTTAAGTCCGATGGTGGTCTGATACTTTTTGCTATGTTCTTCTGCATGCTATTTCCTCATGTATGATAATGCACACATGCTGAATTACATCAGTCACCATATTTCATCATGCATTTCAAATTCTTCATATCATATGTTAAATGCGTGTATGAATTACAAGATATAGGGGGAGATCTCCATGATTCTACTCTTCAAATGTGCATTGCTTCAAAAGCAAATTCCTCACTATGCACATCTTCAAGGGGAGCTCTTCTATATCTTGCAATCAAATTCCTCAATATCAGTATTTACACTTCATATGTTTATCCCCGTTGAAAACTTAACCTATATCGTCATCAATCACCAAAAAGGGGGAGATTGTAAGTGCATCTTGTGCCCCTTAATGATTTTGGTGTATTGAAGACTTATGGATTAAGGGACTAATGCGTTTGTGAGTGTACATAGGTCTATAAGTGTATGAGGAGTTTGATATTTACAGAGAAACTCGACCCCTAAAAATGAATGTCATCAACTGAAGACTTTGTACTTCTGAAGACTTCCTGAAGACTTTGAAAGTGAAATAATTGGTGTGACCGTGAAGACTTGATATTCATGCGAGGACCATGAAGCGTGAAGACATTTGTTTTCGTAGTTTCATTTTCGCTTTCTTGAGTCATAGGAAACACCGTACTGCTAAAGGGGGTCGAGGTAAAATTAAGGAAAAGTTTCCAGGTGATGCTCATCTCAAAATCCTACACCTACCAATCCCTTCGAGTGAAGCCATTGAAAATCTCATATAGTTCAGTCAATTTCTTCAGTGACAGAGATGAAGTCCTTCTGTTCTCTGAGGAATTTGTTCTGACTGAGGAGTTAGGAATTCGCTAGTGCGGATTGCCTACAAGTGAGGAACACGATAGCCCTGAGGAATTTGAACCTCAAAATTCTTGACCGTTGTTGTGATATATGCTAGTTGTCCCAAAATATCTTATCCACCTAACGATCATATCATTGAAGGGCATTTATGTCTTATCATGTCGGGCTTCTCCCTGGGCTATAAATAGCCTCCCCCTACAACCACTAGCTAGTTGGCTGCTCCGCGAGGAACTGACACTTGTCATTGAGAGCATCCCATCCTCCGAGGACTTTGAGCGAAAATCATCAAGTGAGGAAAAACCCAAAACCCCAAACCCAAACACTTAAAAACCCAAAGTGATTGAGCTTCATTGAAGAGATTGTTCCTGTGTGGAACCGGCGCTTGTTACCTTCGAGGACTGTGCATCCTTCAGGCGGTTAGGCATCGTGGTCTAGAGCATCCAAGAGGAAATTATGGATCGCCGAGTGACCGAGTCTGTGAAGGTTTGGAAGTCACCTGAAGACTTACCACGAGTGATTGGACGAGGTCTGTGTGACCGTAGTTCAAGGAGAATACGGTGAGGACTATGTGTCCGGGACTGTGTGTCCTTGGGTTTTAATACCTAGCAGATCCAACCAGACATACAACTGTCACAGCAGTTGGAACTGGTCTACCAAATCATTGTTTTCACCGAGCTAACTGGTTCTATTTCCTCAACCCTTTCATTTCATCTGTACTATGCTGTGTACTTGTTCATATATGTTTGAAGGCTTTGACTAAAGGTTTTCTCAATTTTCCCAGTTTAATTTCTTCAGTCTGTTTATCTTCACACTGTTTTATCCTATGCTTACGCTTTCTGTACTCTGTGTTTGTTTTCTATTCATCATGATGTCCATGCTTATATTATGTCAAGTCTGCATCCGAGTACTTATTCCGCTGCAAGTAGTTCTTCGCTTAGGAATATCCTCACCATAAAAATTCTTAGTGAAGAATTCATAAAAGTCGCCTATTCATCCCCTCTAGTCGACTTAACGCACATTCAGTATGCCTTACTATGGTCGCTTTGGCTATGTAGAAACGATTTGGTTTTTTAATGACAAAAATGCTTCTCCTCAGCAGGTTATTTTTCGTTGTACGCATTCGCTTCATATGTGGTCTATGCTACAACGTGCGAAGTACCAACCGCTATTTAAGGTGGTATGTACGCGATTGGAGCGGGTGGCTACGGATGTTTTACCCAACATGAATGGCCACATAATCTCTTGATCAGTCCACCAACCGTTTTGACATAGGCATAGTGTCGGTCTATAAGACTCCACGGTTGCCGAATTGTCATTTTTCCCCTTCCTTTGTCAGATTTTTTGTATTGGACTGTGTACATCCTACTTATGCAAATGTCGGATGATACTCTAAATGCTTTGTATCGGCTTGATGCTATATTTGAGATAGGACAACGCTACATCTACGGACGATTTGCACGGGACTCAGGTTACGGGATGAGCTGTCAAAATATGATTAGAAAATCAAAGGGAGAGGAGGGTCACCATTAGAAATTAGGGGAAGATGATTCTTGAAGAAACGAGTTCGTAGATAAAATCCGTGAATGCCATCCATAAGTCTAGCATTTTTGATTTGAGATAATAAAAGAAAAAATAACTAACAGGTTCGAACCGAGACTCGAACTCAGATGGGTAAGCTGTCCAGCCAACGGGTTGACTCTCCGTCCTCTGGGTGCGAGTAATATGAAACTACGGTTTGGCGATTAGGTGTCTTGTAGTTCCGACATCCTTCTACGGCCTACAGTCGCTGCAAGCTTGTGATACGGCACGTGGCGGAGACAGACCAGGAGAGCACACCTCGGCTCGTAGGGCAGCGAACGTGCGGGCGCGCGAGCTCGGCGTCCAGGCCGAGCAAAACTTCCGGGTGGGAGGAGAGAGAGAACTTTGAAAAGATCCGAGATTGCAGGGGGTAGGGGGGGATCCTCTGGATGGGGGCACCACGTGCGGCATTGTGGAGGAGGCGGAGGCGACGGTGCCAGGTCGGCGGCGGGAGAAGGGGAGGAAGAGGACGAAGAGGCGCGCCACGACGGTGAGGGTGGAGGACGCCGGCGAGGGCAGGGGCCTGCCGCCGCCGTCGCCGGCGATGGGGCCGCACGCCGGCGGCAGGTCGCGCGCGGCGCGGCGGCAGGGCGAGACCATCGCCAAGGGTCACAAGAACTATGAGCTTATGCTCAACCTCCAGCTCGGCATCAGGTACCCCTACCTGCCCTCGTACATTGATCTTTTTTTTAAAACTACCAGCAATTGGGCACTTCCGGCCGATCGTACATTGATCTTCATGGTTCTTGATACAAAGAAAACTGCGATTGTCTAAGAATCAGATGTTTATGGGAGTCCTCTTTTTTCGAGAACAATCACGGTTATATGAAAGATGAATGGCAAATAGATTGATTTTCCCCTCCTTCTGCCGTGAACAATCAATTTCCAAAAATTGATTGCATATGTAGAAAGCACCTTCTGCCGTGAACAATCAATTTCCAAAATTGTTTGCATATGTTAGAAAGCATGAGATTTCAGACAATTCTCCAACAAATTTATATTCGTGTTTCTTTTCTTTCAAAACTAGACAGGCGGTTTGCCCATTTATTAAGAATGAAAAGTAGAATGTGCAAAAACACAGCTCCACACCTAGAGCACCCACCAATATGAAAGTGCGGCCAATGCTTATCCTTGTACTTGGTCAAACGAGAATCAGTGGCGGCTAATTGTAATTTGATGGCTTAGACAGAAGATTCGTAATGATCTGCCATTCCATTCAAATGGCGTGAGTGGTTGCACCATGTAGTCAACTAGGCATCCGACCGGAAAAAAAGCTGGGAAAATTTTATTGAGATGCTAGTCGCCTCGGGCTGGATAGCTCACAGATGGAAAATCATGTTATACGACATTTCATTGTCAACTAAGGATAATGGATCACAACGAGGCACAACCCTTTGTGGTTTTTCATTGACTATATAGCAGAATGCCATGTCTTTCTAACATGTATTTTTTCATGTGCTTATTATCTTGTCCGTGGAACAGACACGCAGTAGGAAAGCAAGGACCTATTACGCTTGATCTAAAGTCATCAGCTTTTGACCCAAAGGAGAAAGTATGGACAAGGTTCCCTCCAGAAGGCTCAAAATACACCCCTCCACACAGTTCTTGCGATTTTAGATGGAAAGATTACTGCCCGCAAGTATTCCGGTTGGTCATCACTCCAGTTTCTAATTAACGTTTATCTATGCTTAGTTACAATTCACATGCAATTTGTCATGAAATGAATTGCAGGACATTGCGCAAGTTGTTCAAGGTTGATGCAGCAGATTATATGTTATCCCTTTGTGGCGACCAGGCTCTCCGGGAGTTATCATCCCCTGGTAAGAGTGGAAGCTTCTTTTATCTCACGAGCAATGATCAGTACATGATAAAAACGATGAAGAAAGCTGAAGTAAAGGTTTGTGCTTGGCTGTTGTTTCTGTCTAAATGTTTTCTAACTTCCTAGACAACCAACAGTTTTATACAGAATGTACGGAACACTTCCTTGTTGTGCAGATATTTCTGAAGATGCTTCGAGCTTACTACAATCATGTCCGGTCATTCGAAAACACTCTAGTCACCAAGTTTTTTGGTCTGCATTGTGTCAAGTTAGCCGGAGCTAACCAAAAGAAGGTCAGGACTTACAAGATATTTGGTTTCATGTTACATCTACTTGGTAAGCTTGTAATGTATGCCTGATCATCTGTTTGCTGTTACTATTACCCAGGTTCGTTTTGTTATAATGGGAAATCTGTTCTGTTCTGATCACTTTATTCATAGAAGATTTGATTTGAAAGGCTCATCCCTTGGACGTACAACTGACAAGCCACAAACAGAAATAGACGAGTACACTATTTTAAAAGACCTTGATCTTAACTTTATATTTCGATTGCAAAAACACTGGTACCAAGAGTTCCAGAGGTGAGTGAGAGTGAGGCTACTACCAGTGAGAAGTCATCACATTTTACATTTTTACTCCCCAGCTAATCCAGAAGTTAAATCTGTTGAAGCAGACAAGTCGACAAGGATTGCGATTTTCTCGAGCAGGAAAACATTATGGATTACAGTCTTTTGGTGGGCGTACATTTTAGAGACAAAAGAGTTATAATGACTGAAGGTTGGTTTAAAAAAATAAAACATTTTAACAACTTTTGACATTGTTGCCGTATACCTTACAAACTTCATTGTTTGAAGGTTCCTTTGACAGTGATAGCAGCAGAGGATCATCACCCCACCTGTCACCTCACCTATCTAGAGGAGATACTGATCCAAACAGGTGAAATAAGGCACTTAATTAAAGCCCATCATTGTTGCTCTTATTCACAATACTTGTAATGCATGCACGTGCTAATATAATCATATCCTACTTATCATATTGAGATGGTTTATGCCTCCATGGTGTTCACGTTGATCTGAGTTTATGTTCAACTAATTCTGTGCATTGGGAGAAGAGGCAAGATAAACAAGGTAGTAAAAGGAGGGAGGTAGCAGGTTGTAGGACAATCCAGGATGCAGCAATATCTGTAGGCCATAGCCTTTGGTTCACTTGAGCGTTATTTTAATCTATAACAAATCCCCAATTTGTCTGGTTGGTATGTCCCCACAATCCCCATGAGGTTTAGAAGTCGCACGGATGCCATATTTTGTTGCAACCTATCATTTGTCCACTCCCTTCATATATAAATACTGCTGGAGATATATGGTGCTTATCAACAACTAATATCTTTTCCTAAAAAAAGCCATAGTCAAACCCCGTTTTTCCTATATACATATGCTATAAATATTTGGTTGTATTCCTATTCATGCTTTGTGTGTTCTAACACAGCATAATTAACATTCTTTGGGTGGACAGGTTGTCCAAGATAAAGCTCGGGTCGGACATGCCAACAAAAGCTGAATTGACAATTCGAAAGAGTGATTGCGAACCACAGCTTATTGGAGAACCTACCGGGGAGTTGTACGATGTTATATTGTACTTTGGGATTATAGACATACTTCAGGACTATGATATCAGCAAAAAGCTTGAGCATGCATACAAGTCTTTCCAATATGACCCAACGTCTATTTCAGCAGTAGATCCAAAACAGTATTCCAGGCGCTTTAAAGATTTTGTATACAAAGCGTTCCAAGAAGACAAGGTAGACATCTGAAAAGACATTGAGACTCAGCAGCTCCTAGGACTTCTGGCATGGATTTATGCGTTGACTGTCGAAACACCATGCTGCTGGCGTTGCAGCAGGGCTCGATGCCTCTACATGTACATCATCGGGTCGCCGGACTCCACTGGATGAGAAAGAGCTTGAGAATCGGGATGGTCGTACTGCCCACTGCTTGGAAATTCCAAGGAATTCAGCTGGAAAATAAGGCTCCATTTGAGACAGTTGCATTTGAATAATCAGGTCGAACAGTCCATTTTTGTTTGTTTACAAAATAGACACAACTGCCTTTCTACAGGTACTTTTTCAGCCAGTGTAGCATAGCGCAGCAATGCCAAGCTATGCCTAAATAGCTATATACACGCATACAGAGTTCACTAATGTTAGTGTAGATGCTGACTTGAAGATCCTTTTGTCCACCACCTGAAGGCTGAACTTACAATGATATTTTGTAATGACAAGTTCAGAGATGTAAATGTTTTACCTGAGTTGACATGCCACGCTTCTATGCTGCTGCCTGATGTAACCGGTGTGTTTTCTTTGTATCTGAATTGCTGAGATACTATATTGTGCACAACATGTGATGCAAACATTGACCAATTTGAATTACTGGACTCAATAGCAAAATGCTACTGCTATGTCTGAATTAATCACAAATGCCGAGAAGATTGACAAGTTGGGCAACTCAGGTCATACTGTTAATACTCCATGGGATATGTATGAGCCAAGTCCGGATACAAGTTTAATGATTTGGCGTGTGTGCAAACCTGAGCTTTGAGCCACCCCTGTCTAGCTAACTGTATAGGTAACTTGCGATTACCTCCATTCGGAAATAACTGACATGGTTTTAGTTCATCAGTTATTTTGGAACAGAGGGAGTACAAGAGTTACTCATGTTTCTGAAGCTTTGCGCATAGGATTTTGTGACACGCACGGTGGCGGGGTGGTTGGGTAGGTTTAGGGGAGGAAGGAGAGTAGGTGAGAACCAGACCGTTCATTCGATAAACACCCTCAGTCTCTTGACACCCACACATGGCTCCATACGCCCACACACGCACGACCCAAAGCTCATCATGCCATAGCCATCTTTCAGTCCACTGCGTCATTAGACGCAAGTGTGACACTCCCGCCTGCTTGAGAAGAAGTCCTTGATCGGGTGGTTGCTGCTGGAAAACGTCGCCGAAGCACCTCATAGTCCTCCCAGGTTGTAGCTTCTGGCCACAATTTGGACCATCAAATGTGTAGCTGCACGACCACGTTGTTGCCATGCTTCATCATGTGACGATCGAGTATCTCCACCGGATGCATGTGGCCAGCTGTCAAGTCAGTTGTGCACGACAACTCGACGAACACGGGGGTGTAGTTATCCTCCACCTCTTGTCCTCTGGTTAACCTTTGTCCTGGACGACGAAGTGCTGCCGAACCGTGGACAAGGTACGCGTGGATACCACAGAGGGATCGTACATTCAATCGTAGATCGAGAAAATTCTCGTGGCTGGAAGGTTTAACCTATATGTGTGAATCTGCACGTCTTCACCAACATCTACTTCTCCGCTGCATTCTTGTTGGTTAAGATTGATCTACACCTATGCATCTTATAGTGATCCTCGGCGTGTTTGTCAGTATGTAATTCTGTTATTTTGTACTACGTTCACCAACATCGTCACTTTTATGAGGCGATGCCTAATGGGTAGTCAGAGGGAGAACAATCTTCATCTTAGTCTTGATAGATTCATCTCCATCTTCATTGTAGCCCCCTCATATGAGGCGACCTCCCACATCAATCAAATTCAAACCAGGAGTAGAAATTACTCTACAATGAGGACCCGAACCTAGGTAAACGCCCCGTGTGCGATCCACTATGGTACTCCCGGTCTCGCACACCACACTATTGGGACTACTCACAGTTCCCTATTTCGCCATCCATGGAAGGAGTTAGAGCCAATCCCTTACCTGCAGTTTTGGATTCCCAAAAGTGGCAATTTTTTATAAATATTGTTTTGGATCTCTAGGGTGCATATGAACTCCTAATTTGGTGGTTCCAAGTGTGTTGGTGTTTGTGGAGACGTGAAGAATAACTTTCAGGTTTTGACTTTCTTCATTTGACACCATCTTCAGGGGTTGACATGCAAATATTTATGTACTAGTTCATCCAATGTGCAATAACTCCGAATTTCACCGGACCTTGAAGTTTCTTTGGTAGTTTATCCAATTTTCATGAAGTTCCTACACACATATGGATAAACAATAATTTGTGCATGTCTTGTATTTATCAATAGGTTAGTGCAAATAAATATGAAATTTTCCATAAAAAAGATAATATGACAGCATGAAACATACGAAATTATAGTTACGTCGAAGACATATCAATCCACGTCTCCTACTTGTGTGGTTAATCCGTTTCCGCGCCTTTACTTCTTTAGTTGCCAATAATGGTCAATGGTATCGTCCTCCATCTGATTATGGGAGGCACAGTTTTCAATCTTTCGGTACACCTCAAGAAGGCTTGAATGCGGCCAGGTTCTTGCGAGGCCTGTCTGGTCTGCCGTTAGGTTCATACTCAATGGGGCCTGACATTTCCCTTTCATCCTCCATAATCATGTTTTTTTTACAAAAAGACTACATGGGAGGCCCTTATAGTGTAATTGGTGCAACAAATCCAAATTGCAAGTATGATTCCTTGAACCGAGGGGGGGGGGGGGTTGAAGACATCAACCCCTTTTCACCACTAAGCTATGACTTAGTCTGCTCCTCCATGATCATGTTGTGTAGGATAACAGAACATGCTATGATATTTACCAAGGCAAACTTTTTCTAGAATGAACATGCCCCAGGAAATTGCAAACCTTGATTGCAACACTCCAAATGCCCTCTTAATGTCTTACTCCGAGCTTCTTGCACCTTGTCGAAATGCATATGTTTCCTGCTCTCAAGGCTTAGAAATTTTCTTCACAAATGTAGACGAAGATGGATAGATTTCATCTGCTAGATGTAGCCTTGCTCATCATGATGGCTATTCACCATGAAGTTGCAACGTGGAGAGGTGACTGCAGCTAGCCTTGAAAATAGATGAGATCTCTGCAAGACATTGATGTCATTGTGAGATCTAGGCAACCCAAAGTAGTACAAATCTTCGGAGGCAACAACTTCCAAAATTACTATTGGATCCTCGCAATGCCTGGTGAATTTGCCATACCAAGCTATACGACAATTATTTCACTTCCAGTGCATATAGTGAATGGTCCCAACATCCCAGGCCAGAATTTTGCTTCATGCATCGCTAGAAGCCTGACCATGACCACGATATGGGGGGCTCACAGATACTACTCTCCATAAACCTTCACCATAGCTTCGTCGAATACTTTCATGACTTTATGGTTGTACCTTCGGCCATTCGAAGAGTGTCATCCATTGAATCTGCAGAGGAGCCATATGAAAGCATCTGGAGTGCCACAATCACCTTCTAAAAATTAGAAAAAACAAGGAGGTAGGCGATATTTCTCCTTTGTTGGAAGAAAGGTTCAACGGCTTTCATGTCATTATTAATTTGATGGAATAGTCACTCTGTCATGCGGAAGCATTGTCGAAAAACATGGTGGGAAGTTACAACCTGGTAGAAAGTGATCTCTCATCAGAGCTCGTGGCCGATTGTACAAGAGTCTGCCCAGTAAAATCACTGATTACAATTGCAAATACAAAGTTAGAGATTTGAGAGAATCATTGTCTGGATTCTCCCTCACTCATAATGCACCATGGGCTGCTAATACAGGAGCAACATTGTTGCAAACCCTTGGCAACCAGCCTACATAGAATCGCCCTTAGACTTTGAGGAGCAACTATCTAGCTGGTACCCTTTCAAGCCCTGCCCAGCGGACATGCGTAGGGGGCCAGTCGCCACATGGTGTGCCCCAGTATGGTCACATGTCGCGTGATAGGCACACTTCACGAGAACATTTTTATTGCACATGTTTTGGTTTCCCTCGGGGGGTTTGGATTTTGCTTGTTTTTTTAGGTTTGTCTTTTTTTTACCTTTTACTTCGCATGAAACACGCTGTGTAAAAAATGTAGTTGTACTTCATGGTAAGGTACAACCGTGCTTCCTAGTTGTGCTTCACGGAAAAGCACATACGATGCTTCACGTGGAAGCGTAGCCGTGCTTCCCCAAAAAGTGAAAAACACTGATGTGCTTCTAGTTTTCGGTTTTTTTCGTATTTTGAATTTTTTCTTCTGGTTTTCATTTTCTCGTGTTTATTTTGATTTTTCTCTATTTTCTAGGTTTTTCAATTTCTTTTTTTTAATTCTATTAACATGGGACCTAGTTTTAAAGATCTCGAGACGAGAAATGCAACGGTAAAAATGATTTGTGATTTGGCCGCACGGTTTATGTAAGAAATAAAATGGTTAGAAAAATGAATGAATGGAAAAAACACAAAGCTTTCAGGTTACCGCAACTGTGTATCCGCTTGTTTAGTTTTTTTACCAAAGGTAGCTAGGCTTTAATTGATTGTTGATAATGTTTACAAGAATTGATGAGGACATCCCTAGTTTTTACCATCCTTTTCCATTTATGATGTTACTACACACGACAAGTCCAAGGAAATCAAAATTTGACCAATTGCAAGAGCACGTGCAAAACTACTAGAACAACTGGTGAATTTACTCTTATTTGAATCTAAGATTTGTGTTAATGAGAATTTTATACTGCCTAAGTCTTTGCATGTGTGTATGCTAAGATTTGAAGAGAAGACAAGCTTGGCACGTGGAGATGAAGGATTGCAGCAAGGAGAACACCTGCCAATGTCTAATATCGACAAGTGCATGAGGGAGGAGAGGGAAACATGTGCACAACATAATAAGAAGGAAAATGAGAACCAGACTCTGAAGGAGGCCCAAAATTGGTATATGTGCAGAATCCATGTCTTTGCTCCAAATAAGTCGTGTAAATACAATTTGGAAAGCTTGAGTTGTGTGCTTTCCAAATTGTATACCCGTAGCTCGCGATTCACGGTGACCGAGTTGCAGTCGTCAAAACAATATGGCGGTTGTTTCTCCGAGTTTTCCAGATAGTCATTTAAGTTAGGAAAGTTGGAGATATAGTTGATTTTGACTTCAACACTAGGTTGGGCATCCAGGGGTCTTTATATACCCTTGTAAGTCATGGATTTTTGGGTTAGACCATGTTTTGATTAAACCTCTACCAGATCGAATTGCTATAAGCATTCCTCCGAAATTATATTCCTCTTTGCATCGATCGGGAATATTTATCTACACCAAATTTATTTTGATAGGGCATATTTACTACTGAAAGTCAAGTGCTATATGTCGTTCCATTGGTAATTGGGAGATTGCAGAACCGCTTCGTGGTCGGCAGCTACGTGCGCAAGTGTGTGGTGTTGTGAATATCCATAGGGTTGAAGATCCGTTGCATTGGCAACAGGGGAACAACCAAGAGAGTTCAAGAGCATCTCACAAGTAATCTAGTTCATCATCAACATTTGGGCCACCCCTTATCAGTAATGATTTCTGCATCATGTGGATTCCCTAACCAAAGGTGATGCCCCACATGAAGGGTGACAACATACCTAGCTATTTCTCTCAACTCTCTAATGGTGCCGCCATAGTTGCCACCATCCCCCTACTAAATATCGGAGACCACTTGTTTACAATAAGATGCTATGTGTATATATTGCATGCCAAGATCCCTTAGATTAGCTTTATGTTAGTCCTATTCAGAAAAAGTAGTACAAAAAGATTAGGTTTGTAGTTTTCTGCCATAGCCTATATAGCATATGTTACAAGTTTCAGTTGCTGATCGTAGTTTTTTATTTGCATTACTTATATTCTGATCCGAGTCACAGTAGTTTGTCTAGAATTTGCTTTCACACATCGGAGTCGTTTGGTTGCTGTCAAGTCTGTTCATCCGAGTCAGTATTTGTTTGGTTAGATTATCCATCCGGATCAAATTTGGTTTCCTTTTGATAATCGTAGTTAGCCTTTCTTCTTTTGTGTAGCACTTTCCTATTGAGACTAGCATATTCCTTGCTCTACTGGCTGCTGACAGAGGAATTTGGAGAGTGCCTTATTTGTTTTGACAAATTCAGATTGGTTACTAATTGTTCAGGTTTTTGTTGAGAAAAAATAAAGAAAGGAAAAAAAGAGAAAGAAACAAAGAAAATAGAGAAAAAGAAAGCAACACGTGAAAGTTGCATATTATTTTGGAGAGTTTGTTCAGTTTTTCTGCCACGTTCATTGCACCAGTAGATTGAGCAATGGTGTCCTCGTATAAATTGAGCATTTTGCTAGCATCTCTCATGTGTATTTGCAACATGAGCATTACTCCGACATTCTAGAATTTTGAGCTCATACTTAGAGTTGCATTTTCCCCATTTATCTCTGCCGTGGGTCTTTTTGTCATATGATCAGCACTAGGATTTGTCAATTGGTGTTGTTAGGTATCCCAACCAAGCTCCGCCATATCCCCTGGTTTGTTGTGTGATAGTATTCACCCTCGTTATTCTCTACATCACATCCATGCACGTTCTTCCCATACATGTTGGTAAGCTTTTCTAATTCACTTTGGAACGGTAATATACGTTGTTTCTTTCAGTTTTGAGTGAGTTGAGATTCTTCCACATATATCCAGATTTTTGTGTCTATTAATCATGTCTACTAAGCTTGTTGATGTACAAAAGAAAATCCCTTCGTGATCATCTTCAGTGACAAATTCAGTATGCCACCCGTCCTATACATGAGATGTGCAAAATGTGGAGTTGGACCTGAAGGATGCCACTGAAACCATCACCGCAACACAATGAGTTACTTAAATCTAGGAGACTCTAGTTACCTTGTAGAAAGCTTTGGTAGCATTGCAACAGTCCATTGATCACTAACCAAATCAGCAGTGTGATGATGACGATGGTGAAGCGAGTGTTCATGGTGGTAATGATGGTACCTCAGCTGCTAAAGCTACCAATTTTTAAGGTACTGCAGCTCGTCGTGCACAACTACAACACGCTAATTGCTACTGGCAAGCTCCACACAAGTTGGTTGTTGCTGGCCAAGATGGTGTGGTAATGGATGTCGTGGTGGTGGTCGTGTTGGTGCCATGCCCGCAGGCCGTGGATTTGCTCCTCTTGGTGCGCGTCGTCGATATGATGATCATTCTTTTGCACAACCAGTTGATACGTCCATTTTGCATCATGTTTTCCAACTGTTATTTATATTTTTTATGCATAATAATGCTTTGTGGAGTAATTCTAATGCCTTTTCTCTCATAATATGCAAGGTTTACACAAAGAGGGAGAATGCGGCAGTTGGAATTCTGGACTGTAAAAAGCTACATCAAAGTTACCTATTCTGCACATCTCCAAATGTGCCATGTCGGATTCAGGGCTCCGCAGACCCGAGAAAGGTTTGAACTCCGGGGCGTGTGCGAAGAACTCGACCTATCCGTTACCTATTCTACACATCTCCAAATGTGTCATGTCGGATTCAGGGCTCCGTAGACCCGAGAAAGGTTTGAACTCTGGGGCGTGTGCGAAGAACTCGACCTATCCAGCCTACTAGTCGTCGCCCCACGGCCTAGCGCGATTCGTATGAGTAAGGAAGAAGATGAACTCCTTCTTTGTGGTGGATTGGCCTCACGAGGGGTTGAGGATGAACGAGTACAAGGGATTAACAACCTCGCGAGGTCTATGGGTGAGGGTAGAAAGGATCTGATCTCCTCCATGGTGGTGGCTAACCTATATCTATAGTGGCCTCGGTCCTCTTCCCCCAAAACGTAGGCGGGAAGGGATCCCACAGTGGACAATTTGAAAGGGGACAAGTAGTACATTTATCCTAATGAATGGTGGTCTTCGCCTGCAAAGCGTTTGGTCGTGAGGCAGCGGTGGGCTCCGCAATGACATCCGTCCTGCCGCACTAGCAGTCTTTGTCTCGTTGCACCACAAAGGAAACCTTTGTCTGATTCCTCAGGAACCCACGCCTGTCCTTGCCTCCTTAGCACCAAAGAGGAAACTATCATCTCTATGCCCGCCTCCCTTGGTCGTCATGGCTTGCGTCATGGTAGCCTCATGAGGCTGGGTACCTTCATAGAAATCTCCGCTCCTCGGGAGGCCGCCTGGGTATGCCACACCCTCGGGAGATCTTGGCGTCGTCCGTCCCGTGAGGCTTGGCCCCTCGTGAGGGTCTTGCCTTGGTAGTCTTATAAATGGGACATAACAGGACATGGGCATCTCCGCTTCCCCACGTCACCTCGGCAACTGCTCGGACTTGACAACTGCTTGGGGCATGCAGCGGGGCCATATTGCTTGGAACGTGAGAGGTCGACGGTTAGCCTTCCTTCGCCTATAAATGCGTGGGGCAGATCCCCCATCTTCTTGTCGCTCGCTCGTTCTCCTTCTTCGCCGTGCCACCATATCGCCAGGGCATCCATGGCGCTAGTGAGGAGGTTCTCGATCGCAGAGAAGGGAAAGGCCCCTCAGGCGGAACCGGAGTTGCTCCCGCCGAAGAAAAGACATGATTTCCCTGGCGAGGCCACGACAGCGCCCATGGCAGCATGACCCTGGCGCGAACGCGCCCCATCGGGTTTCCCCATCAGCATGGACGTTTGTGCACATGGCCCTGCCCGTGGGAGCAGCCGCGGAAGTCGCGGGGGCGGAGTCATGGGGGGAGAACAAGTGTTGACCGCGCGACCACATTGTCGGCAAGCCCATGCATGCGACACGACCCGCGAGTTTGTGGTGTGGACGGCTATGCCGCCGCACATGTTGATCTGGCTCCCGTGGTCATTGGCGGGGGAGATACTGTCGAGGGGGCCTGTCGAGTTGTGTCTGCAGCACGACGGCTACGGCAGCCAAGTTTCAGAGGCGGAGGTCGAGGCTGTCTACTCCGGTGACGTCTTCATGTCCCGGGGATGGGGCACGACCGCCCGCACCTGCAACTCGGAGGGGAGGCACGCCATCCACTTTGAGTGCGACGGGGTGTTGACGCTCTTCTTCAAGGTCTTCGGAGAGGACGACCGACATATGGAGTGCTGCCCCAGGGGAGGTGGTCGAGATGGCGACCCTCCTTCAGGTTGGCGAGGTGGCCAGGCCCCTCGCGGTGAACTTGCCCTTGGTGTTGTCCATGATTCTTCCAGCAGCAGCGGCGCTTCCTCCGGACCAAGCTCAAGTGACAACGACAGCTACAAGCCGTCGCGTCGCCATGCTCGGGCTTAGGGGAGGAATGGCACCGGCCAGGCATTGTGGGGTGATGCTGCCTAGGTTGCGATCCTCACGAAGTCATTTCCCTTGTTTCATTCCTGCGCAGAAATCATGAAGGGCCCCGCAGGGGTGTGTAAAGATCATGACACTTTTTCCTTAATGTTAGCGTCCCTAACTTATGTTGTATTTGCGTTTCTCTCTTGGGCACGGTTCCCCCCTTTTATTCTCATGGTAGCTTAGTGCTCTACGCCGATAGGACCTAGTCCCCAGGCAAGCTTCGGCCGTCGCTGGTATGCCAGGTCGCGATGCCATTTTTTGACAGAAAGACTGTAAGGGAACCCCCTACAGTATAATTGGTGCAACAAATCCAAATTGCAAGTACCATGCCTTGAACCTGGGTGGGTCGCGATGCCATGGTCAAGGCCCGGAGGTGAGCGGCCCGAGGTCTGGTAAGAGCCCCCGAGGCGCGATGCTCAGGAGGTCGCCTTTGGCACGCAAGCAGCTCCGAAAGGACTAAAAGGGGACTTTCCTTGCTCGAGTGAAATCACAAGAAACAAAACACCGATTATGGGGTTCATGCCTGGGCATGCGAGGTGACTTATCTTGGCGAGCTTGCGGTAGTTTCCTTGTCGCGAGGGCGAGCTTCTGGTGCGACATTAGGCTGCACCTTCCTCCGGATGCGCCCCCCATATGGCTCCGAGCAACTCCATCCCACTCGCCAAGGTGCTCTACTGAAAAAATATGCCCTAGAGGCAATAATAAAGTTGTTATTTATATTTCCTTATGTCATGATAAATGTTTATTATTCATGCTAGAATTGTATTAACCGGAAACTTAGTACATGTGTGAATACATAGACAAACAGAGTATCACTAGTATGCATCTACTTGACTAGCTCGTTAACCAAAGATGGTTAAGTTTCCTAGCCATAGACATGAGTTGTCATTTGATGAGCGGGATCACATCATTAGAGAATGATGTGATTGACATGACCCATACGTTAGCTTAACACTTTGATCATTTAGTTTATTGCTATTGCTTTCTCCAAAACTTATACATGTTCCTATGACTATGAGATTATGCAACTCCCGAATACCGGAGGAACACTTAGTGCGCTATCAAATGTCACAACATAACTAGGTGATTATAAAGATTCTCCACAGGTGTCTCCGACGGTGTTTGTTGAGTTGGCATAGATCGAGATTAGAATTTGTCACTCCGATTGTCGGGGAGGTATCTCTGGGCCCTCTCGGTAATACACATCACTATAAGCCTTGCAAGCAATGTCACTAATGAGTTAGTTACGGGATGTTGCATTACGGAACGAGTAAAGAGACTTGTCGGTAACGAGATTGAACTAGGTATGATGATACCGATGATCGAATCTCGGGCAAGTAACATACTGATGACAAAGGGAACAACGTATGTTGTTATGCGGTTTGATGGATAAAGATCTTCGTAGAATATGTAGGAACCAATATGAGAATCCAGGTTCCGCTATTGGTTATTGACCGGAGATGAGTCTCGGTCATGTCTACATAGTTCTCCAACCCGTAGGGTCTGCACACTTAACGTTCGATGACGATATGTATTGTGAGTTATGTTATTTGATGTACCGAAGGTAGTTCAGAGTCCCAGATGTGATCATGGACATGACGAGGAGTCTCAAAATGGTCGAGACATAAAGGTTGATATATTGGAAGGTTATGTTTGGACACCGGAAAGGTTTCGGATAGGTTCGGGCATTTTCCGGAGTACCGGGGGGTTACCGGAACCCCCCGGGGGGTTAATGGGCCTTCATGGGCTTTAGTGGAAGAGAGGAGGAGGCGGCCAAGAGGAGGGCAGCCCCCCAAGCCCAATCCAAATTGGGGAGGGGGGCCGACCCCCTTTCCTTCTTCCCCTCTTCCCTTTCCTTCCCCTCCTAGTTGGACTAGGAAAGGGGGAAACCTACTACTAGTAGGAGTAGGATCCCCCTTGGGGCGCGCCCTATGAGGCCGGCCGGCCCCCTCCTCCACTCCTTTATATACAGGGGAGGGGGCACCCCATAGACACACAAGCTGATTTCTTAGCCGTGTGCGGTGCCCCCCTCCACAGATTTCCACCTCGGTCATATTGTCCTAGTGCTTAGGCGAAGCCCTGCATCGGTAACTTCATCATCACCATCAACACGCCATCGTGCTGACGAAACTCTCCCTCAGCCTCAGCTGCATCTAGAGTTCGAAGGATGTCATCGAGCTGAACGTGTGCAGATCACGGAGGTATCGTGTGTTCGGTACTTGATCGGTTGGATCGTGAAGACGTTCGACTACATCTACCGCGTTACTTAACGCTTCCGCTTTCGGTCTACGAGGGTACATTGACACACTATCCCCGCTCGTTGCTATGCTTCTCCTAGATAGATCTTGCGTGATCGTAGGCAAAATTTTGAAATACTACGTTCCCCAACAGTGACATCTGAGCCAGGTCTATGCGTAGATGTTATATGCACGACTAGAACACAAATGAGTCGTGGGCGTGGGTATATACATATTGCTTGCCGTCACTAGTTGTTTCTCGATTCTGCGGTGTTGTTGGATGAAGCGGCCCGGACCGACATTACATGACCGCGTTCATGAGACTGGTTCTACCGACGTGCTTTGCACACATGTGGCTGGCGGGTGTTAGTTTCTCCAACTTTAGTTGAATCGGATTCAATGAACAGGGTTCTTTCTGAAGATCAAAATGCAATCACTATACTACGTTGTGGTTTTGATGCGTAGGTAAGAACAGTTCTTGCTAGAAGCCCGTAGCAGCCACGTAAAACTTGCAACAACAAAGTAGAGGACGTCTAACTTGTTTTTCCAGGGCATGTTGTGATGTGATATGGTCAAAACATGATTATATAAATTGTTGTATGAGATGATCATGTTTTGTAACACAGTTATCAGCAACTGGCAGGAGCCATATGGTTGTCGCTTTATTGTATGAAATGCTATCACCATGTAATTGCTTTAATTTATCACTAAGCGGTAGCGATAGTCATGGAAGCAATAGTTGGCGAGACGACAACGATGCTACGATGGAGATCAAGGTGTCAAGCCGGTGACGATGCTGATCATGATGGTGCTTAGGAGATGGAGATCAAAGGCATAAGATGATGATGGCCATATTATATGACTTATATTGATTGCGTGTGATGTTTATCCTTTATGCATCTTATTTTGCTTAGTACGGCGGTGGCATTATAAGATGATCTCTCACTAAATTTCAAGGTATAAGTGTTCTCCCTGAGTATGCACCGTTGCTATAGTTCGTTGTGCCGAGACACCACATGATCATAGGGTGTGATAAGCTCTACATTCACATACAACGGGTGCAAGCCAGTTTTGCGCAAGCAGAATACTCGGGTTAAACTTGACAAGCCTAGCATATGCAGATATGGCCTCGGAATACTGAGACCGAAAGGTCGAGCGTGAATCGTATAGTAGATATGATCAACATAGTGATGTTCATCATTGAAAATTACTCCATCTCACATGATGATCGGACATGGTTTAGTTGATATGGATCACGTGATCACTTAGATGATTAGAGGGATGTCTATCTAAGTGGGTGTTCTTAAGTAATTTGATTAATTGAACTTTAATTTATCATGAACTTAGTACCTGATAGTATTTTGCATGTCTATGTTATTGTAGATAAATGGCACGTGCTGTTGTTCCGTTGAATTTTAATGCGTTCCTAGAGAAAGCTAAGTTGAAAGATGACTACACAGACTGGGTCCATAATTTGAGGATTATCCTCATTGCTGCCTAGAAGAATTACGTCCTGGAAGCACCGCTAGGTGCCAAATCCGCTGCAGGAGCAACTTCGGATGTTATGAACACCTGGCAGAGCAAAGCTGATGACTACTCGACAGTTTAGTGTGCCATGCTTTACGGCTTAGAACCGGGACTTCAACGACATTTTGAACGTGATGGAGCATATGAGATGTTCCGGGAGTTGAACTTAATATTTCAAGCAAATGCCCGGATTGAGAGATATGAAGTCTCCACTAAGTTCTACAACTCCAAAATGAAGGATAATAGTTCTGTCAGTGAGCACATACTCATAATGTCTGGGTACCACAATCACTTGACTGAGCTGGGAGTTAATCTTCGGTTGATAGTGTCATTGATAGAGTTCTTCAATCACTTCCACCAAGATACAAAAGCTTCGTGATGAACTATAATATACAAGGGATGGATAAGACAATTCCCAAGCTCTTCGCAATGCTAAAGGCTGCGGAGGTAGAAATCAAGAAGGAGCATCAAGTGTTGATGGTCAACAAGACCACCAGTTTTAAGAAGAAGGGAAAAGGGAAGAAGGGGAACTTCAAGAAGAACGGCAAGAAAGTTGCTGCTCAAGTGAAGAAGCCCAAGTCTGGACCTAAGCATGAGACTGAGTGCTTCTACTGCAAAGGGACTGGTCACTGGAAGCGGAACTGCCCCAAGTATTTGGTGGATAAGAAGGATGGCAAAGTGAAAGGTATATTTGATATACATGTTATTGATGTGTACCTTACTAATGCTCGCAGTAGCGCCTGGGTATTTGATACTGGTTCTGTTGCTAATATTTGTAACTCGAAAGAGGGGCTATGAATTAAGCAAAGATTGGCTAAGGACGAGGTGACGATGCGCGTGGGAAATGGTTCCAAAGTCGATGTGATCGCCGTTGGCACGCTACCTCTACATCTACCTTCGTGATTAGTCTTAGACCTGAATAATTGTTTTTTGGTGCCAACATTAAGCATGAACATTATATCTGGATCTTGTTTGATGCAAGATGGTTATTGATTTAAATCAGAGAATAATGATTGTTCATTTTATATGAGTAGTATCTTTTATGGTCATGCACCCTTGATGAGTGGTCTATTTTTACTAAATCTTGATAGTAGTGATACACATATTCATAATATTGAAGCCAAAACATATAAGTTTAATAATGATAGTGGAACTTATTTGTGGCACTGTCGTTTAGGTCATATTGGTGTAAAACGCATGAAGAAACTCCATGCTGGTGGGCTTTTGGAATCACTTGATTATGAATCACTTGATGCTTGCGAACCATGCCTCATGGGCAAGATGACTAAGACTCCCTTCTCCAGAACAATGAAATGAGCAACAAACTTATTGGAAATAATACATACTGATGTATGCGGTCTGATGAGTGTTGATGCTCGTGGCGGGTATCATTATTTTTTGACCTGCACAGATGATTTGAGAAGATATGGATATGTCTACTTGATGAAACATAAGTATGAAATATTTGAAAAGTTCAAAGAATTTCAGAGTGAAGTGGAAAATCATTGTAACAAGAAAATTAAGTTTCTACAATCTGATCGTGGAGGTGAATATTTGAGTTATGAGTTTGGTCTTCATTTGAAACAATGCGGAATAGTTTTGCAACTCACACCACCTGGAACACGACAGCGTAATGGTGTGTCCGAATGTCGTAACCACACTTTATTAGATATGGTGCGTATGATGTCTCTTACTGATTTACCGCTATCGTTTTGGGGTTATGCTTTAGAGATGGCTGCATTCACGTTAAATAGGGCACCATCGGAATCCGTTGAGACGACACCATATGAACTGTGGTTTGGCAAGTCATTTCTTGAAGTTTGGGGTTGCGATGCTTATGTGGAAAAGCTTCAACCTGATAAGCTCGAAACCAAATCGGAGAAATGTGTCTTCATAGGATACCCAAAGGAGACTGTTGGGTACACCATCTATCACAGATCCGAAGACAAGATATTCATTGCTAAGAATGGATCCTTTCTAGAGAAGGAGTTTCTCTCAAAAGAAGTGAGTGGGAGGAAAGTAGAACTTGATGAGGTAATTGTACCTGCTCCCTTATTAGAAAGTAGTTCATCACAGAAATCAGTTCTAGTAATTCCTACACTAATTAGTGAGGAAGCTAATGATGATGATCATGAAACTTCTGATCAAGTTACTAACGAACCTCGTAGGTCAACCAGAGTAAGATCCGCACCAGAGTGGTACGGTAATCCTGTTC
This sequence comes from Triticum dicoccoides, assembly GCF_002162155.2. Lineage (NCBI taxonomy): Eukaryota > Viridiplantae > Streptophyta > Magnoliopsida > Poales > Poaceae > Triticum > Triticum dicoccoides. The sequence continues at coordinate 388,693,807 of NC_041386.1, read as the reverse complement.
TGGAGATCATGTTACTTGACCATGACGAACCTACGAACTATGAGGAAGTGATGATGAACCCAGATTCCGCGAAATGGCTTGAGGCCATGAAATCTGAGATGGGATCCATGTACGAGAACAAAGTATGGACTTTGGTTGACTTGCCCGATGATCGGCAAGCCATAGAGAATAAATGGATCTTCAAGAAGAAGACTGACGCTGACGGTAATATTACTATCTATAAAGCTCGACTTGTTGCAAAAGGTTTTCGACAAGTTCAAGGAGTTGACTACAATGAGACCTTCTCACCTGTAGCGATGCTTAAGTCCGTTGGAATCATGTTAGCAATTGCCGCATTTTATGATTATGAAATTTGGCAAATGGATGTCAAAACTGCATTCCTTAATGGATATCTTAAAGAATAGTTGTATATGATGCAACCAGAAGGTTTTTTCGATCCAAAAGGTGCTAACAAAGTGTGTAAGCTCCATCGATCCATTTATGGACTGGTGCAAGCATCTCAGAGTTGGAATATACGCTTTGATAGTGTGATCAAAGCATATGGTTTTATACAGACTTTTGGAGAAGCTTGTATTTACAAGAAAGTGAGTGGGAGCTCTGTAGCATTTCTGATATTATATGTGGATGACATATTGTTGATTGGAAATGATACTGAATTTCTGAATATCATAAAAGGATACTTGAATAAGAAATTTCCAATGAAAGACCTCGGTGAAGCTGCGTATATATTGGGCATCAACATCTATAGACATAGATCAAGACACTTAATTAGACATTCACAAAGCACATACCTTGATAAAGTTTTGAAGAAGTTCGAAATGGATCAAGCAAAGAAAGGGTTCTTGCCTATGTTATAAGGTGTGAAGTTGAGTCAGACTCAATGCCCGACCACTGCAGAAGATAGAGAGAAAATGAAAGTCATTCCCTATGCTTCGGCCATAGGTTCTATCATGTATGCAATGTTGTGTACCAAACCTGATATGTGCCATGCTATTAGTTTAGCAAGGAGGTACCAAAGTAATCCAGGAGTGGATCACTAGACAGCGGTCAAGAATATCCTTAAATACCTGAAAAGGACTAAGGATATGTTTCTCGTTTATGTAGGTGACAAAGAGCTCGTCGTAAAAGGTTACATCGATGCAAGCTTTGACACTGATCCGGATGACTCTAAGTCATGAACCGGATACATATTTATATCGAATGGTGGAGCTATCAGTTGGTGTAGTTCCAAGCAGAGCGTCATGGCGGGATCTACGCGTGAAGCGGAGTACATAGCTGCTTTGAAAGCAACAAATGAAGGAGTCTGGATGAAGGGGTTCATATCTGATCTAGGTGTCATACCTAGTGCATCAGGTCCAATGAAAATCTTTTGTGACAATACTGGTGCAATTGCCTTGGCAAAGGAATCTAGATTTCACAAGAGAACCAAGCACATCAAGAGACGCTTCAATTCCATCCGCGATCAAGTAAAGGAGGGAGACATAGAAATTTGCAAGACACATACAGATCTGAATGTTGCAGACCCGTTGACTAAGCCTCTCTCACAGGCAAAACATGATCAACACTAAGACTCCATGGGTGTTAGAATCATTACATTGTAATCTAGATTATTGACTCTAGTGCAAGTGGGAGACTGAAGGAAATATGCCCTAGAGGCAATAATAAAGTTGTTATTTATATTTCCGTATGTCATGATAAATGTTTATTATTCATGCTAGAATTGTATTAATCGGAAGCTTAGTACATGTGTGAATACATAGACAAACAGAGTGTCACTAGTATGCCTCTACTTGACTAGCTCGTTAATCAAAGAAGGTTAAGTTTCCTAGCCATAGACATGAGTTGCCATTTGATGAGCGGGATCACATCATTAGAGAATGATGTGATTGACATGACCCATCTGTTAGCTTAGCAATTTGATCGTTTAGTTTATTGCTATTGCTTTCTCCATAACTTATACAAGTCCCTATGACTATGATATTATGAAACTCCCGAATACCGGAGGAACACTTAGTGTGCTATCAAACGTCACAATGTAACTAAGGTGATTATAAAGATGCTCTACAGGTGTCTCCGATGGTGTTTGTTGAGTTGGCATAGATCGAGATTAGGATTTGTCACTCCGATTGTCGGAGAGGTATCTCTGGGCCCTCTCATGCTACATGTCATATAACTTGTATAACTATATCATGATTATGATGTGATGACATGATTTGTGTTGGACGATATGATGAGAGTATTATGTGCATGATATGATGAGCATATTGCATGTTTATGATATGATTAGAATACCGTATAAAACCTATACAAAAACATCGCAAATACGTAGCAAAAAAAAGATATGAGAAAATATAGTAGTAGCGCTCTTTTTCGATGGACAGGAAAACACTACCGCTAAATCACTTAGAAGTAGCGCTGGTATGGGACACGTTACTGGTAAGTAGGTATAGTAATAGCGCGTGTCAACATGAGCTACCGCTAAACATTAGCTGTAGCGCGTTATCAGTAGTGTAGGTACCCGCACTACTAATACAACAAATACCCGCACTACTTCTAGGCTTTTCCCTAGTAGTGTTAGGAGGTCACAAGATTCCATGGCGCACCTGGCATGCCTGGCACGCCCATGTGGGTTGTGCCCACCTCGGGATCCTTTCGGACTCCGTTTTTCTGTCGTTTTTCTTATTTCCCAAGATAAAAAATCTTTATATGTCCGCCGAACGTATTGACCACCGTATCACAAAGAAATCTTCTGTTCTTCTTTCTTGCTGTTTTCTGACAGATCTAGATCACCATGGCCGCTTCGAGCTCCTCCAAGGACAAGTTCCTCGAGAGGGTAATCAAACCATACTTGTCGGAGGTGGTGAAGCAGCCTCAAACCATCGGGATGCGTGAGGGGGTGCTCCAAATCCGGGACGTTCAAGGACCCAAAGGGAAGGGAACCATGGAGGCCAGGCTCGAAGCCATGGAGCAAGAGGTCTTCAAGTTCAAGGGTATGGTGGAGCGCGGACTCAATGCCAATCACCTCATGATTACGGATTTCACCCGTGATCTCAAGATCGATGGCTGGTCTATGAAGGATGTTGTCTAGACACTCAACGAGCAAATCAACATTCTCCAAAGCCAAATCTATGATCTCCAAAACCAAGTCTTTGAATATGAGGTGAGGTTTAAAGGTATTAGTTTGGCTGCTAGTTGCATGACTCGCGAGACTCATTCTTCCTCTTATAATGGTGATCCACTACCATGGAAATCGGAGGATAAGCTCACTACTACCTCATCACCACCACCTCCTTCCTCATCACCAAAGGAGACTTGAGTTCATGGTAAGGGCACTCCCCTTGGCTTGTGCCAAGCTTGGGGGAGGTGCCCCAGTATCATATCACCACCACTATCTTTGCATTTATTTATCTTAGTTCGGTCTTTAGTCATCTTTTCAATTAGTTGAATAAACTTTTAGTTTGATCTTTCGTCGAGTGTTTGCTTAGTGATCTATCTACCTATGTATTCGTGTGTGAGACATACAATAAATAGTAGTTGAGTATTGCTTTCTTTACTTTTATGTTTCAATCAAAATGAGAAGGAAATAATGAAAAAGATCATATTCTAATCTTATGTTAAGTAATGCCATCACATAAAGAAAAGTACAAGTGGTGAAATTTATTGGAGATTAAGAAACATAGCATTGGTCAATGATGCAATTCATGAAAGAATTAGTAAGGGAAGAGAAGATTCACATGCAAATACTCTATCTTGGACATCTTTTATGATTGTGAGCCCCCATCAAAATATTATATGCCAAAATTGTTGACGTTGGACAAGGAAGACAACGTAATGATCTATGTTTGTTCATATTCACGTAGAAGTTATATTGTCATAGATACTTTAACATGTGGTGCTTGCTTAATATCTTTGCTAGCCAAAAATTCCGCACTAAGTAGAGATACTACTTGTGCATCCAAAAACTCTTAAACCCAAAATATTGTTTTGAGAGTCCACCATACCTACCTATGGATTGAGTAAGATCCTTCAAGTAAGTTGTCATCGGTGCAATAAGGCAATGAAAATTGCTTCTGATTGTGTTGGATCATTTAGTGTAAGAGAAAATTGAGCGTTTTACGAACTTGTGATGGAAAAATAATAAAAGTGATAGACTGCACAATAAAGGTTGCTATCATAAGGGGCAATATAATGTGACGTTCTTTTGCACTAAGAGATCGAGCATACAAACCAAAAAGTGCATGAGAACCTCTACTTCCCTCTGCGAAGGGCCTATCTTTTACTTTTATGTATTTACTTTTATGCAAGAGTCAAAGTATTCTTCCCTTTTTCCTTTTTATTTTCTCTTTTTCAAGCATCATGTGGTGAGGAAAGATCTAGGCACATATATCCAATTGGATATGGGTGAGCATGAGTCATTATTGTTGACATCACCCTTGAGGTGAATACGTTGGGAGGCGAAATCATAAGCCCCTATCTCCCTATGTGTCCAGTTGAAACTTCTTGCTCATGTGTATGTGGTGAGTGTTAGAAATCATAGAAGAGTATATGATGGTTGAGTATGTGGACTTGCCAAAAGGCTCCGATACGAGACCATTCCCAAAAAGATGATGAATTTCTATTGCAAAGTTGACTGAGAACATAGTTTGTTGATTTTCAATAGAGTTTATGCTTCTACTTCGATATTCTGATGAATTGTTACTTGTTGATGAGAAGTTATATGATTAGGCTATGTGATAAAGTTTTATGATAAAGTTTATTGATGTTATAATAATATGCATGATGGTTCTATGTCGGTATTTTGTTTTTATCGACACCTCTCTCTCTAAGCATGTGGACATGTTTTTCGATTTTGGTTTTCACTTCAGGACAAGAGAGGTCTAAGCTTGGGGGAGTTGATACGTCCATTTTGCATCATGTTTTCCTACTATTATTTATAATGTTTTTATGCATAATAATGCTTTATGGAGTAATTCTAATGCATTTTCTCTCATAATATGCATGGTTTACACAAAGAAGGAGAATGTCGACAGATAGAATCCTGGACCTGAAGAAGCTACGTCAGAGTTACCTATTCTCCACATCTCCAAATGGGCCAAAAATTTATGGAGAATTATTTTGGAATATATATAAAATAATGGAGCAAATAACTACAGGAGGGGCCCACCGTGGTGAGCACAAGACACCAGGGAGTGTCTGGGCCTCCGGGCGCGCACTGGTGGGTTGTGCTCTCCTCAGCCCACCTCCGGTTCCCATCTTCTGGTATATAGGTCATTTTGACCTAGAAAAAAAGTAGAGGAATTCGGGATGGAGCGCCGCCATCTCGAGGTAGAACTTGGGTAGGAGCACTTTTGCCCTCCGGTGGACTGATTCTGTTGGGGGAATTTCCCTCCCGGAGGGGGAAATCATCGCCATCATCATCACCAACAACCCTCTCATCTTTGCGAGGCCAATCCTCATCAACATCTTCAATAGAACCATCTCTTCTCAAACCCTAGTTCATCTCTTGTGTTGAATCTTTGTACCGGAACGTCAGATTGGTACTTGTGGGTGACTAGTAGTGTTGATTACATCTTGTAATTGATTACTAAATGGTTTACTTGGTGGAAGATTAAAGGTTCAGATCCATTATGATATTTAATACCCCTCTGATCTTGAGCATGATTATCATTTGTGAGTAGTTACTTTTGTTCTTGAGGTCACGAGAAAAGTCATGTTGTAAGTAATAATGCGAACTTGATATGTGTTTGATATTTTGATGATATGTATGTTGTGATTCCCTTAGTGGTCTCATGTGAACGTTGACTAAATGGCACTTCACCCTACTTGGGCCTAAGGGAATGCATTGTGGAGTAGTTATTAGATGATGGGTTGCTAGAGTGAAAGAAGCTTAAACCCTAGTTTATGCGCTACTTCATAAGGGACTGATTTGGATCCAAAAGTTTAATGCTATGGTTAGATTTTATCTTAAGACTTCTCTAGTAGTTGCGGATGCTTGCGAGGGGGTTAATCATAAGTAGGAGGTTTGTTCAAGTAAGAACAACACCTAAGCACCGATCCACCCACATATCAAATTATCAAAGTAGTGAACACGAATCAAACCAACATGATGAAAGTGACTAGATGAAATTCTCGTGTACCCTCAAGAACGCTTTGCTTATTATAAGAGATCATTTTGTCCCGTCCTTTGCCACAAAAAGATTGGGCTACCTTGTTGCACTTTATTTACTATTACCTTTACTTGCTCGTTACAAATTACCTTGCTATTAAACTACTCGTTACCGACAATTTTAGTGCTTGCAGAGATTACCTTCCTGAAAACCACTTGTCATTTCCTTCTGCTCCTCGCTGGGTTCAACACTCTTACTTATTGAAAAGACTACGATTGATTCCCTATACGTGTGGGTCATCACTAGCGAACCATGAGGATGATGTGTTGGGAAAACCAAAGTTCACCGTACCGAAGGTTGTTGGTCCTACTAATGTTGAAGAGTACCTCAATTGGGAGCTGAAGGTGGAAAAATTACAGCACGTGCATGATTACACCAAGGATAGAAAAAAAGCTTGCATCTTCTGAATTTGTTGACTATGCTTTGCTTTGGTGGGATAATATAGTATAGTCCAGAATTGAATATGGTGAACGTACCATTTTTACATGGGGGGATATGAAGGGAGAGATGCGTTCTCGCTTTGTTCCATGCAATTATATTTGTTCTATCTATGCAAGACTGCAGAATTTGAGGCAACGTATTTATTATGTGGAGAAGGAGCTTATTATGCAGCATGCCGGAGTGCGTCAAAAGTCTGAACAAACAATGCAACGATTTCATTCTTGTCTAAACTATGACACCAAGCATATTGTTCGGCTTCACCAATGTTATGACATGATAGATTGGTTACACCAACACTAGTAGAAAACAGGGCTTTGGTCACAACTCAATATAAACATTAGTCCCGGTTGCATTACGAACCGGGACTAATGTGAGCGTTAGTCCAGGTTCGAGCGGCTAAAGGCATTAGTCCCTATTCAAATGAGACCTTTAGTCCTAGTTTGAGACACGAACCAGGACTAAAGGGCATCGCACCCTTTAGTCCCGATTCGTATCTCAAACCGGGACTAAAGATTAGACCTTTAGTCCCGGTTCGTGTCTCAAACCAGGACTAAAGGGGTTCATGCCATTTCAATTTAAAAAAACAAAAGAAAATGATAACAACTTCAAAAAATAAAAAACTTGTTAGGAAAATTAAAAAACTTAAATTTGGATTTTTTTTCTAAAAAAGTGTTATGAAAAAGTAAAATGGCTATAACTTTTGCATACGATATCGGGAAGAACATATAATATATCAAAATGTTCAACACGAAAATTCGCATCTGGTTTTGACGGCCATAGGTCATTTTGCAAATTTTTAGAATCCTCAAATTCTAAAAGGAAAAAAAGTTATGCTCAAATTTTAGTTTTTTAAATTTTGGTTAAATCTAGTCAAGCTATGGTCAAACTACTTATTCAAGAAGTATTAGTTTTACTAAATAATTATTCAAGAATATTAGTGTTACTAAATAATTATTTCATTTTTTTGAATTTTGGTCAAATCTGGTCAAACTTTGGTCAAACAATGGTCAAACTACTAATTCAAGAAATATTAGTGTTACTAAATAATTATTGTTTATTAGAATAGTAGTTTCAAACTCAAACAGTGAAACATGTGACTTCATGCTCAAGATAAACTCCTGAGGATTAATAGGATTGACATCTTACTATTGTCAGGAAAACAACAAGTGCAGACTTGGAAACGAGGGGGAATAGAACCCGGAAGTTAAGCGTGCTCGGGCTGGAGTAGGGAGAGGCTAGGTGACCGGCCGGTAAGTTAGATGATTTGGAATGATGAGGGGTGATTAGAGGTTAAATTGAGCACTCATGAGGCGTGATTAGAGATTAAATTGTAAAATAATTCAGAAATTTGAAAATCAGGAAAAATTTAAAAAAATTCAAAAAAGATTCGGAAAATTTCCTTTAGTCCTGGTTGGTGTTACCAACCGGGACTAAAGGTGGAGCTCCAGATAGCGGCCACGTGGAGGGCCTTCAGTCCCGGTTCGTAACAGAACCAAGACTAAACGGGGGGCCTTTAGTCCCGACCCTTTAGTGCCGGTTCCAGAACCGGGACTAAATGCCCTCTAGAACCGGGACAAATGGGCCTTTTTCTACTAGTGCAAGCACGTGAAGCTAAATTACAAGTGGCTGAGGATGCTAAGTTTACAACCTACACAACAGCGAGTAGAGGTCATTTTACACCACGAACAACACCTAGTGTGGAGTCTACTCCTAGTTCCACTTCTAGCTTTCATGGTAATGTTTCTTCCAAATCAAATTCAGTGACCTCTAATGCGAAAATATCGGCGCAACCTGATGCTAGTGCTGTTGGTTCTACTAATGCTACAGTAAGAAATAGGGACATGAGCTGTCATACATGTGGTGGAAGGTGTCACATCCCTAGTTCTGGCCTGACCTATGCTTGCTTCCATCTGTGCATCATGTTTAAATTTTTGAAACTTGAACTGAGGAGTTTAGAAGCCTCAAAACCCTAAATAAAAGAAGGGCAAAACCCCTAAAATCTCATTCATTGTTCCAAAATGCTCTTCTTAGATGTTTAATATTTTTGGCAAGGGTTTTGATCCAAACCAAAAATATTGAACATTTTTAAGGATTTATTTTTGGGACTTTGAATTTAAATCATTAGCTATTTGAGTTTGAATTATATTCATATAACTAGAATATAATTTCAAATACCCCTGAAATATTTTATGAGCTTTTGGAAAAGTCCATCTAGCAAAATAAAAATATTCAGAGGAGCTTTTGGCATTGTTTGAATTATTTTAAATTCAAAACAGTGGCAAAAGATTAAATAAAAATAAAACAGAACAGAAAAATTTAAAAGAGCAGAAGACTTACCTGGTAGTCCACCAGCAGCCCAGCCACTTACCTGGCGCCACCAACCGGCCCAGCACGGCCCAGCCCACCGCCGCTTTCCCCCCTGTCGTCTTCCTCCCTCGCCAGAAGGACAGAGGCGAGGCGTGGCGAGCGCCAACGCCGCCCCGGCCACCTCCTGCTTGCCGCTTCGCCCTGGCCTCTTCGGGTGAAGCCACGCAGCCCCCTCGCTCCTCCCTCTCACTCTCTCCCGACCCCTTCTCCCTTCTCTGCTCTCCCCCTCTCGCGCCCGAGCGCGCTCGTCGCCGCCGTCCACGGCCACCACGGCCACCGGGCCTCCCTCGCTTCCCCGACTAGCCCACAAGCTCCGTCACTCCGTCCTCGACCCACCTCACCGAGCCACGCCCCTCCAGAAGCCCCCGAACGACCTCACCGGGCTCATCTTCTACCTCGGACCCGCCGGCCATCACCGTCAAATTCGTCGGCTCCGGACCGTCCCCGACCTCGCCGAGCGTTCTGTCGTCATCGCCGTGAGCTCCTGCTCCTGCTCCCCCTCTCCGCTCCCTCTCTCGCACGCCGTAGCTGCCGCACCACATCCAACAGCACGCGCCGCCGCCCGCACTCGTCGCCGGTGATGCTTCGGTGACCATTTGGTCCCGGGCATGCGCCCAACGCGCTCCCCGCATCGCGTAGAGCCTCAGTGGTACCTCGCCGTGCTCGTTTGCGCACCGCAGCCCCATCCCCACTTGCACCCGAGCTTCGGCCGCTGCCGAGCTCGTCGCCGGCACCACTCCGGCCACTCCTCGGCCGCGCCACCACCATAGTTGGATGCGGACGAGCGTCCGCATCCCGAAGCTGTGCTCCGCGCGCCAAACCGAGCCCTGTGGGCATAACCCGAGGCTCGCCACCGCGGCTGGCCTCGCCGGCGTCAAGCCGCCGGTGGGTTTGACCCATTTTGACCACGGCGGGACCCCCCCTGTGTCCATGACAGGTGGGGCCCAGCCCTGTTAGCTAATTAGGATTAGCTCTAATCGAATTAGTTAAACTAATTACCCCCTGCTGACACCGACAGTGGGCCCCGTGGCTATTAATTTGATTAGTTCGAGTTAATTAACTCTGTTAGTCACCTGAGTCACTGACCAGTGGGCCCCACTGGTCAGGTTTGACCGGACCAGCCCTGTTGACCTGCTGACGTCATGCCGACGTCAGGCTGACGCAATAATGAATTACTGGAATTATTATAATTCAGGAAATGCCAGAAAATTGTATAAACTTCTAAAATTCATAGAAATTCACCGTAACTCCAAATTAAATAAATTATATATGAAAAATGATCAGAAAAATCCAATCTATCCATCTATACTATTTTCATGCATGTTAGAACAACTTATAGCTGCTGTTTAGCACAAATCATATAAATGACATGTGAATTTCACATATGGAGTTTGGTTTTGAACTTAGGGTTCAAACCAGCTTCATTTAACTTTGTTGCTAGATGCATTAGCTCAAACCACAGCATATTGCCATGTCACACTCATGCATCATATTGTTGCATTGCATTGATTGTGTTCTTTCCCTGTTGCCGGTGTTTGTCCCCTCTCGATAGACATGGATCGACGATGAGTTCGTTGACACTGATGAAGACTCAATGCTATCTTCAGAAGTGCCAGGCAAGCAAAAGCCCCTTGTTCATTCCGATAAAATCCCACTCTCTCGCTCCTGCTCTCTTTTACTGCATTAGGACAACAACGACATATTTGTTACTTGCTGCGGTAGCTGAACCCCTTTATCCTTTGCATGACCTGTCATTGCCACAGTAAATAGATGAAACCCACTAGCATGAGTAGGAGTTGTTTGAGCCCTGATGTGCCTACTCATTCATGCTTGTTTGTCATGCCTGCTACTGCTTAGAGTTGAGTCAGGTCTGATTCATCGGGGATGAATCAGAGGCATGTGAACATGTCCTACTGTGTGTGAGCTAAGTGTGTGAACACGATTTGGGAAAGGTAGCGGTGAGAGGCCATGTAGGAGTACATGGTGGGTTGTCTCATTGCAGCCGTCCTCAGGAACTGAGTTCTATGTTTGTGATCCATGACCAGCTACTACCACGCATTGGAATGCTTAAGTGCCCCTCTCGACTTATTAATCAACTTGATCTCTGTCCAGGAGTTGCAATTAGTTTCTGGTGTTTGTAGGTAGTGTTAGTAGTCTACCAAGTGGCACCTGGTACAGGTGGGCTTGGGACAGACTAGGCACAGTGGCACGGTGTACCAAGTGGCACCCGGATGGTGGGCTTGGGAACCCTGCTCACATCGTTTGGGGACGTGAGCGACACCCCGGCCGGATCTCCTTGCGGATGGAACCCGAATAGGCGATAAACCTGGACTAGAGACTTGTTCGGTTAGTCGGGTTGTGGCCGACTCCCTCGCCCGGCTTCCGCTTGAAGGTTGCTGAGGTACATGACGTGTACAGGGCGATAAGTGGCGAAAGCGTGTGTGAAGAAGTACACCCCTGCAGGGTTATCATTATCTATTCGAATAGCCGGATTCCTCGGATATGGAAACTTGGACCCCTTGCATAGTTCATAGAGAAGTGAAAGTGGATACTCTAAAATACCCAAGATAAGCGTGAGTGCTATGGATGGCGTTCTCGTAGGGAGACGGAAGCGGATCCATAGTGGTGTATTGATATGGTGAATATGTGGACTCGTGTGCGCCACCTCAAAAGAGTTACTTGCAGTCGTAGTTCAGGATAGCCACCGTGTCAAAGCTGGCTTGCTGCAGTTAAACCCCACCATCCCCTTTGTTGATAATGACGCATATGTAGATAGTTCTGATGTAAGTCTTGCTGGGTACATTTGTACTCACGTTTGCCTATTTTATGTTTTTGCAGAGAGACTTCAGTCTCACTAGTAGTTCCGCTTGGACTTCGATGTTTAGCTTGTTACCTCAGCTACGATCTTGTGCCCTCGACAGGATCTGGTAGATAGTCAGGCTTCTCAGCCTTTTTCATTTATAGTTGTCTGTACTCAGACATGTTAAGCTTCCGCTTGTGTTTTGACTTGTATGCTCTGATTGTTGGGTCATGAGACCCATGTTTGTAATATCTCGCTCCTCGGAGCCTATTGAATAAACTACTTGAGTCGTAGAGTCATTTTGTGATGCCATGTTGTATTGCACATATCGAGCATATTGTGTGTATGTTATTGAAATGCTTGGTATGTGTGGGATCTGACTATCTAGTTGTTTATCTTTAGTAGCCTCTCTTACCGGGAAATGTCTCCTAGTGTTTCCACCGAGCCATGGTAGCTTGCTACTGCTCCGGAACACTTAGGCTGGCCGGCATGTGTCCTTCTTCATTCCTGTGTCTGTCCCTTCGGGGAAATGTCACGCGATGAATACCGGAGTCCTGTTAGCCCGCTACAGCCCGGTTCACCGGAGTCCTGCTAGCCCAGTGCTACAGCCTGGATTCACTCGCTGATGATCGACACGTTCGATGCTGGGTCATGGATGCCTGTCCCTGTAAGTTTGTGCCACTTTGGGTTTACGACTAGCCATGTCAGCCCGGGCTCCTTATCATATGGATGCTAGCGACACTGTCATATACGTGTGCCAAAAGGCGCAAACGGTCCCGGGTAAAGGTAAGGCGACACCCGTGGGAATACCGTGTGTGAGGCTGCAAAGCGATATGAGGTGTTACATGCTAGATCGATGTGGCATTGAGTCGGGGTCCTGACAGTTTTGGTATCAGAGCTTGACTGCCTGTAGGATTACCAAGTCAAACTGGTCGAAGTTGAGTCTAGAAATGCTTTAGTTATATAAGGGAATTGATTGTGGGATGGAACGTAAGGCTCTTTTACTCCTTATACCTCATGCCCTCTAATCCGAGTCATCTTATCTCTCCTACGGGGTTAAGGAACTAGGCTATCTCTTCTTTCTATCAGGATCACGTGTTACTAATCCGTAGACTTATAAGATTGTTGGATTTAAGTCTCAGCTCAGTTCCTATTATTTCCGTATGTTAATTGTTGATCTCGAAACCTTGATATTGTGCTTCTGAGTGGTTATGCCACCATTTTTGTGAATGTCTCAAATCTTTTCTAAGCATTTACAGCCGTTATGCTGTCCGAGTCATCCCAGGTTTCTAAATAGTCTGATGCATTTGCAAAATCCTTTCCCTCTGGTTTCGATGTTCCTTTATGCCAGCTCAATCACACTAATTGTTGAGTTGAGGTATTCTATTGCCTTGACATTTATGTTGGAGTTATTATTATGACCCTAGGTGTCTCAGGGGATCATCTAGTGGTCTAGCCATGATTTGTGTCCTAGTGCGATGATTCTGGCCTTTATTCTCGAAAGCATTCCGTGATGCTACTTAGGAGTAGGTATTCTATTCCTGGGTTCTTGAACCCGAGATTCACCCTACTTACTTCATGTTGATAGTAATTGCTAGCTCCCTTAGGTTATTAGTAACCTTTGCGATAGTCCTTGAAGTCTGTGGTATCTTCTTCTTCCAAATACCATGAACTACTTATGGCAGAAGTTCCTCGTTGAACTGAACAATCAAAACCAGAGTGCTCTTGATGAGTTCTCCATTATATATTGTGACTCTGCCAGTTCTACCTTTCCGCATGGATTGTCCGGAAGAAATATGTTGAACTCGTTCGACATGCTAATCTATGCATTCACAACTCAGAAAATCATATGTTCTTTTGAGTTGTCCCTCTTTAGTTGTTTTCTGACCTTCGTCTATCAATTGGTAGTCAAGACTATGCATGCATTCGTCATCGATGCCTATTATTCTTGTGGTCCGTCAAGCCATTCCATTCAGGATGACTAGGGGAAACAAACTCCAGTACCTCATCCATATTCAGGATTGGGTCAAAGCAGTTGTACTCCGCAGATCAAATACTAATCCAGTTTTTATTCTATTCCACCCTGGAGTGTTACCATCTTTATATTAAGATTATCATGGGAATGGCACACCATCCTATGAATTCTTGATTTAGTGATACTCTCGCCATCATTATTCATTCCTCGGTTTCGTGTTGTCGCAACCGGAATGCCGACAAGTGAATCCTGATGTGTGAATTCAATACTCCTAGCAACCTTGTTGCTTGGTAGTTAGTGGACAATAATTCCATTCTTAGCGTGTTGGTTTTTGAATCATCATTCTAAAGGTTGATCATGCTACCTAGTCCTTTTTCCTGGTGCACTCTTTGATCGATGAGTTAGGATTATTCCAAATCCCTCGCTCTTTGATCATATCGTCTTGCCCTGAAAAGCAAGATTGTTCTCGAGCTTAGTAACATATCGGTGGTTTGTGATTTTTTGAATATCTTCTCGGAAGTATTACCAGGTTGTCACCTGACCGCTATGTTGAGTTCGTGATCAAGATGGTTTATTGTAAACCTCCCTTTCTCCAAGAATCCGTGTTGGATACCCCTGACTAGTTGGTTAAGCTAAACGACAACTTGGAGAGTTGGAAGATAAAAGCTTACCTAACTTAGCTCATTTCAAAGGGATATCTTGGTGTTGGTGTGTTTTCAAGAAAGATGATATCTTCATTGGTTGATCCTCGTGGTCAATTGCTGGATCTATTATCTTACCCAAACCTTTGATTGAGTATGGGCTATCGTCAAATCAAATCAGAACCAACGATATTCGTAATGTTGTCTTACTCGTGGTTTTTCCTCGAGCATACACCATTATATTCTTTGGTCTGACCAATGCTATCATCGTGTTCACTTAACTATGGAATTCCTTTTAAAAGGGAACCCGGATGAATTGTTGTTGAGCCCATTGACAACATCCTTATCTCCTCCATGATTATGTTGAACATTAAGTTAGTGTTGGAAACTTTTGAAAGCATTTGTTCATGCTAGCTCATGAAGCATATGTTCGGATGTAAGAAGTGACTTCCTCTAGTTCATGTGCATTGGATGCAAGTTGCCGCCGTGGACTCGAGAAAGTCAATGTTGTTTCCTTTGGAATCATCCCAAATCAGTCATGCATACGTGCGAAGTATTCTGTGGTTTGGAGACTTGCAACCTCCATTCCATATGTATATCCTAGCACACCAAGCCACTGATTGAGTTGTTCAAAGATAAAGGAGTCTGTCCAAGGTGAACTCTTTGGACTTCCACGCGTGGAGACTTCGATGTCATTAATGATGGTTCCCCACCCAAACTCGGTTGTGTTTTGTTGTAAGACTACCATGTGATAATGTTTGTCTGGGACAACGTGTTCACATGTGTGTAGCAGAACCAGCTCATGCCTTGGAGCTTACTATCATAGTTCATTCCCCGCGAATCTCGCAACGTCATCTCGTCGATTTGTGTTGCAAACTTTCGTTTTTCTTCCTAGACTCAATGAGTCTGGAATATCCTGACACCACCCAGATCTGAATCTCAGGCAGATATGATGGTTGGAACATTTCCCAAGAACTATAATACTGGTCCCTCGATAACCGGTAAAGTGGATGTCATGGCCAACGCACCCAGCCGGAAGACCTACTATTGTAGTATCTTGATTGAAGAAGTTGGCCACCTCCCCATAAGGATTTCGTAGGATCTACTTCCTAGTTGTTCCTTATGGATTTTTGTGCTCCCGAAGTCCGACCTTTTTACTTGATGGTCTGGTTACCAAACCATTTCAATAAATGGATTACGCTAGCACATCAAGGAGAACATTAGAAGCGGAGTGCTAAATGTCTCTCGGTCGATCATCCGCATTTCGATCTTTTGGCCTCGCTAAGGTGAAATCCGAGGAGGTTATCCTCCTTTGTATCTGCATCATCCATCGCTGTTCATCATGGTAGTACGTTGTGTTGCCATGATCCTTGACGCGGATGTTGGTAAAACCTTGATGAATATGGAAATGCTCAAGTTCTTGAGAGCACGCTCAAGCGCTAGGTGATATCACCGACACTAACTGGGGTTGCTCTCAGTTCCCTCGGTTATGCTATAACTTTTCTAACAGTGAATTCACTCTCTATTGTTGGGTTCTTCCCTAGTTACCAGAATCATTCCCAGCATTTGCATTTTGTTTCCAGCTTGCACTGCCAATGTGCCATTCTACCACGGGTCTCTTCCATTTCCGGTGATAAGCAAATTCATCCATTACGTTGTCTTCAACAAGGTAATCCACATCATCCAAGTCCGAGTATGCCATTCTACCGAACCCCTCCAAAAGATCGCTCGAGATTTTCCTTAGGCTGGTATAAAGAGTTTCAATGATCTCTGAATCAAAGGTAATTCTTTTTGCCACTTAAGGGGATATTTCCACAAGTCACCTTCCCTAAGGTGCCCCGTTATGGTATCGTGGCAACTCAACTGCTCGCTACGTTAACAATCGTTTACCACCTTCTTAAGTGTGGAATTATTGTCCATCTAGTGAACCTTCGTCATCCGTTTCTTTCCACCCCTTTTGATGTGTATCTCGTGTCTCAACCCGAGAGATGGTTCTATGTCTCATTCCGTGAGTTGTTCGACCTTCGAGAAAATCGATCCTTCTAGAGTTTTCCTTTCCTATTCTTGTCATGATTAGCTAGAGTTCTCAGAGCAAGACATCAAGACAATGATGGTGATCGAATCAATGTTCTTATGAAGGGCAACCTGGATCGTGAAGATTGTGTTAGGTCGCGTTCCCCATCGTCGTACCCTACACTTGAATCTCGGGTCGAGATTCTTGTTTAGTGGGGGTGAGTTGTCACATCCCTAGTTCTGGCCTGACCTATGCTTGCTTCCATCTGTGCATCATGTTTAAATTTTTGAAACTTGAACTGAGGAGTTTAGAAGCCTCAAAACCCTAAATAAAAGAAGGGCAAAAACCCTAAAATCTCATTCATTGTTCCAAAATGCTCTTCTTAGATGTTTAATATTTTTGGCAAGGGTTTTGATCCAAACCAAAAATATTGAACATTTTTAAGGATTTATTTTTGGGACTTTGAATTTAAATCATTAGCTATTTGAGTTTGAATTATATTCATATAACTAGAATATAATTTCAAATACCCCTGAAATATTTTATGAGCTTTTGGAAAAGTCCATCTAGCAAAATAAAAATATTCAGAGGAGCTTTTGGCATTGTTTGAATTATTTTAAATTCAAAACAGTGGCAAAAGATTAAATAAAAATAAAACAGAACAGAAAATTTTAAAAGAGTAGAAGACTTACCTGGTAGTCCACCAGCAGCCCAGCCACTTACCTGGCGCCACCAACCGGCCCAGCACGGCCCAGCCCACCGCCGCTTTCCCCCCCTGTCGTCTTCCTCCCTCGCCAGAAGGACAGAGGCGAGACGTGGCGAGCGCCGACGCCACCCCGGCCACCTCCTGCTTGCCGCTTCGCCCTGGCCTCTTCGGGTGAATCCACGCAGCCCCCTCGCTCCTCCCTCTCACTCTCTCCCGACCCCTTCTCCCTTCTCTGCTCTCCCCCTCTCGCGCCCGACCGCGCTCGTCACCGCCGTCCACGGCCACCACGGCCACCGGGCCTCCCTCGCTTTCCCGACTAGCCCACAAGCTCCGTCACTCCGTCCTCGACCCACCTCACCGAGCCACGGCCCTCCAGAAGCCCCCGAACGACCTCACCGGGCTCGTCTTCTACCTCGGACCCGCCGGCCATCACCGTCAAATTCGTCGGCTCCGGACCGTCCCCGACCTCGCCGAGCGTTCCGTCTTCATTGCCGTGTGCTCCTGCTCCTGCTCCCCCTCTCCGCTCCCTCTCTCGCACGCCGTAGCTGCCGCACCACATCCAACCGCACGCGCCGCCGCCCGCACTCGTTGCCGGTGATGCTCCGGTGACCATTTGGTCCCGGGCATGCGCCCAACTCGCTCCCCGCATCGCGTAGAGCCTTCGTGGTACCTCGCCGCGCTCGTTTGCGCACCGCAGCCCCATCCCCACTTGCACCCGAGCTTCGGCCACCGCCGAGCTCGTCGCCTGCACCACTCCGGCCACTCCTCGGCCGCGCCACCACCACAGTTGGATGCGGACGAGCGTCCGCATCCCAAAGCTGTGCTCCGCGCGCCAAACCGAGCCCTGTGGGCATAACCCGAGGCTCGCCACCGCGGCTGGCCTCGCCGGCGTCAAGCCGCCGGTGGGTTTGACCCATTTTGACCACGGCGGGACCCCCCCTGTGTCCATGACAGGTGGGGCCCAGCCCTGTTAGCTAATTAGGATTAGCTCTAATCGAATTAGTTAAACTAATTACCCCCTGCTGACACTGACAGTGGGCCCCGTGGCTATTAATTTGATTAGTTAGAGTTAATTAACTCTGTTAGTCACCTGAGTCACTGACCAGTGGGCCCCACTGGTCAGGTTTGACCGGACCAGCCCTGTTGACCTACTGACGTCATGCCGACGTCAGGCTGACGCAATAATGAATTACTGGAATTATTATAATTCAGGAAATTCCAGAAAATTGTATAAACTTCTAAAATTCATAGAAATTCAACCGTAACTCCAAATTAAATAAATTATATATGAAAAATGATCAGAAAAATCCAATCTATCCATCTATACTATTTTCATGCATGTTAGAACAACTTATAGCTGCTGTTTAGCACAAATCATATAAATGACATGTGAATTTCACATATGGAGTTTGGTTTTGAACTTAGGGTTCAAACCGGCTTCATTTAACTTTGTTGCTAGCTGCATTAGCTCAAACCACAGCATATTGCCATGTCACACTCATGCATCATATTGTTGCATTGCATTGATTGTGTTCTTTCCCTGTTGCTGGTGTTTGTCCCCTCTCGATAGACGTGGATTGGCGATGAGTTCGTTGACACTGATGAAGACTCAATGCTATCTTCAGAAGTGCCAGGCAAGCAAAACCCCCTTGTTCATTCCGATAAAATCCCACTCTCTCGCTCCTGCTCTCTTTTACTGCATTAGGACAACAACGACATATTTGTTACTTGCCGCGGTAGCTGAACCCCTTTATCCTTTGCATGACCCGTCATTGCCACAGTAAATAGATGAAACCCACTAGCATGAGTAGGAGTTGTTTGAGCCCTGATGTGCCTACTCATTCATGCTTGTTTGTCATGCTTGCTACTGCTTAGAGTTGAGTCAGGTCTGATTCATCGGGGATGAATCAGAGGCGTGTGAACATGTCCTACTGTGTGTGAGCTAAGTGTGTGAACACGATTTGGTAAAGGTAGCGGTGAGAGGCCATGTAGGAGTACATGGTGGGTTGTCTAATTGCAGCCGTCCTCAGGAACTGAGTTCTGTGTTTGTGATCCATGAGCAGCTACTACCACGCATTGGAATGCTTAAGTGCCCCTCTCGACTTATTAATCAACTTGATCTCTGTCCAGGAGTTGCAATTAGTTTCTGGTGTTTGTAGGTATTGTTAGTAGTCTACCAAGTGGCACCCGGTACAGGTGGGCTTGGGACAGACTAGGCACAGTGGCACGGTGTACCAAGTGGCACCCGGATGGTGGGCTTGGGAACCCTGCTCACATCGTTTGGGGCCGTGAGCGACACCCCGGCCGGATCTCCTTGCGGATGGAACCCGAATAGGCGATAAACCTGGACTAGAGACTTGTTCGGTTAGTCAGGTCGTGGCCGACTCCCTCGCCCGGCTTCCGCTTGAAGGTTGCCGAGGTACATGACGTGTACAGGGCGATAAGTGGCGAAAGCGTGTGTGAAGAAGTACACCCCTGCAGGGTTATCATTATCTATTCGAATAGCCGGATTCCTCGGATATGGAAACTTGGACCCCTTGCATAGTTCATAGACAAGTGAAAGTGGATACTCTAAAATACGCAAGATAAGCGTGAGTGCTATGGATGGCGTTCTTGTAGGGATACAGAAGCGGATCCATAGTGGTGTATTGATATGGTGAATATGTGGACTCGTGTGCGCCACCTCAAAAGAGTTACTTGCAGTCGTAGTTCAGGATAGCCACCGTGTCAAAGCTGGCTTGCTGCAGTTAAACCCCACCATCCCCTTTGTTGATAATGACGCATATGTAGATAGTTCTGATGTAAGTCTTGCTGGGTACATTTGTACTCATGTTTGCCTATTTTATGTTTTTGCAGAGAGACTTCAGTCTCACTAGTAGTTCCGCTTGGACTTCGACGTTTAGCTTGTTACCTCAGCTACGATCTTGTGCCCTCGGCAGGATCTGGTAGATAGTCAGGCTTCTCAGCCTTTTTCATTTATAGTTGTCTGTACTCAGACATGTTAAGCTTCCGCTTGTGTTTTGACTTGTATGCTCTGATTGTTGGGTCATGAGACCCATGTTTGTAATATCTCGCTCCTTGGAGCCTATTGAATAAACTACTTGAGTCGTAGAGCCATTTTGTGATGCCATGTTGCATTGCACATATCGAGCATATTGTGTGTATGTTATTGAAATGCTTGGTATGTGTGGGATCTGACTATCTAGTTGTTTATCTTTAGTAGCCTCTCTTACCGGGAAATGTCTCCTAGTGTTTCCACCGAGCCATGGTAGCTTGCTACTGCTCCGGAACACTTAGGCTGGCCGGCATGTGTCCTTCTTCGTTCCTGTGTCTGTCCCTTCGGGGAAATGTCACGCGATGAATACCGGAGTCCTGTTAGCCCGCTACAGCCCGGTTCACCGGAGTCCTGCTAGCCCAGTGCTACAGCCTGGATTCACTCGCTGATGATCGACACGTTCGATGCTGGGTCATGGATGCCTGTCCCTGTAAGTTTGTGCCACTTTGGGTTTACGACTAGCCATGTCAGCCCGGGCTCCTTATCATATGGATGCTAGCGACACTGTCATATACGTGTGCCAAAAGGCCCAAACGGTCCCGGGTAAAGGTAAGGCGACACCCGTGGGAATACCGTGCGTGAGGCTGCAAAGTGATATGAGGTGTTACATGCTAGATCGATGTGGCATTGAGTCGGGGTCCTGACAGAGGGGGTCATTTTAAGAGAGATTTTACCAATAAAAAGGTTATGTTGATTAATGAGGATACATCAGAATATGACACTGGTGATGATGCTGACCCTAATTTTGAAATTTGGGAGGAAGATGAAGATGGTTTAATAGATGCTTATGCTACACACTATCCTACAATTGTTTGCTCGCCCAAAGAGCTAAGTGTTACTCCTAGTCTTGCAGAATAGCAGTGCAATTTGTTTCAAAGAAAGGCTTTTGTTGGTCCTCACAAGGCGTGTAAGGTTATAATTGATGGTGGTAGTTGTCACAATTTGGCTAGTAAGGAGTTATGCCAAAAGCTGAAACTGAAATATTTACCACACCCCAATCCATATTTTATTCAGTGGCTAAGTGGCAGTGGAGAGATGAAGATCAGCCACATGGTGCATGCAGAAGTTTAGATTGGACCATACACTACTAGGGAAAACCTTATACACAGAACTTTAACAGTAGCGCTTGTTAAAAAAGCGCGCTACTGCTACACAGAAGTAGCGCGTGCAGAATAACCGCACTATAGATACATATATAGCAGTAGCGCTTCCCATGGTAAAAGCGCTACTACTAAAATTCCCACCACTATCCCGATAGGCTACACATAGTAGTAGCAGTCTTTTAGAAACAACGCTACCGCTAATATTGTTATAGCAGCGCGTTTAGGTGTAAGGCGCTACTGCTAATGAAAGAAAATAGAATGAAAAACAAGTAGAAAGGTAAATGAAAATGAAAGAAATAGAAAAATGAGAAAGGAAAAAATATAATGTAAAGAAAAATAAATGAAAAAAGGGGAAAAAGGAGAAAGGCATAGCAGCAGCGCTTTCCTGAAAACGCGTTGTAGCTAACTTATCTATAGCGCATTTTCAGAAACGCGCTACCGTTATGTTTCACTTAAACAACGGTTTCCCTTCCCCCGGCCACCACTTCTCCCCCAAATCCCCCGCCCCACTTCGCCGCCGTCTCCCTAATTCGCCGTCGCCCCACTTCGTCGCCGTCTCCTGCCGGCGTGGGCGCCCGCAACCTCACCATCTCCCCCCGAGGCCGCCCTCATCCTCACCGCCGCCACGCGAGGCCGCCCTCAGCCTCACCGCCGCCGCCCAAGGCCTCCCTCGACCTCACCGTCATCGCCCTCGACCTCACCGCGGCGGCCCTCGACCTCACCGCCGCCTGAGCCTGCCTAGGACCGCCGCTGCCCAAGCCCG
>NC_041386.1:388647830-388671482 GCF_002162155.2 Triticum dicoccoides | reverse complement strand
CAAAAGTTAGTTTATAGCAAAAAAATTAGTTTAGAGGAAAATATGTTAAGTAGTAGATGTTAGAGCAAAATTTAGTTTAGAGCAAAAAATTGGTTTACGGCAAAAGTTAGTTAGGGCAGTAGGGTTTAATTAGGGTTTTGTTTCAATAGATGTTTTTTAAAGAAAAAATGAAGAAAATGTTGTAGCAGTGCTGCTTGTAGTATATAGTAATACTAGTAGATGTTAATTAGGTTAGGGCAGTAGTGGTACTAGTAGATGTTAATTAGATGTTTTTTAGTTAGGGCAGTAGGGTTTTGCTAGGTTAATTAGGTTAGTAGTAGTGGTACAGTAGGTTAATTAGGTGAAGTTAAATGAATAACCTAAATGAATGAAATTAGTAGTTAACATAATTTTTTCCTTTCATCATTATAGAGCACTAAAGTTAACTGAATTTTATTCTATTAGTAGTTAAATGAATTTTCTTCTACACTTTGTTTTTTAATTAGCTTGTGAAATTTGGAAATGTGGTTGCTCGTGTATATTTGGACATGTGTTGCGGTGTCGAAGATGGATATTTGAACAATGTTTCCAGGGAATGAAGCCGAGTGGCCTATGTTATGCCGGAATGTTGATTCATTTCCATTCCGGCCAATCTCAGGTGCTCGATTTTCAACTTTTTTAGCAAAAGTCATGCCGAAATTTTCCATGAATGTCGATGAGGGAGTCCTGGATTAGGGGGTGTTCGGATAGCCAGACTATACCTTCAGCCGGACTCCTGGACTATGAAGATACATGATTGAAGACTCCGTCCCGTGTCTAGAAGGGACTTTCCTTGGCGTGGAAGGCAAGCTTGGCGATACGGATATGAAGATCTCCTACCATTGTAACCGACTTTGTGTAACCCTAACCCTCTCCGGTGTCTATATAAACTGGAGGGTTTTAGTCCATAGGATAAGGTACACATCAACAATCATACCATAGGCTAGCTTCTAGGGTTTAGCCTCCTCGATCTCGTGGTAGATCTACTCTTGTACTACCCATATCATCAATGTTAATCAAGCAGGACGTAGGGTTTTACCTCCATTGAGAGGGCCCGAACCTGGGTAAAACTTCGTGTCCCTTGTCTCCTGTTACCATCCGGCCTAGACGCACAGTTCGGGACCCCCTACCCGAGATCCGCCGGTTTTGACACCGACATTGGTGCTTTCATTGAGAGTTCCTCTGTGTCGTCGCCGTCAAGCTTGATGGCTCCTACGATCATCAATAGCGATGCAGTCCAGGGTGAGAACTTCCTCCCCGGACAGATCTTCGTCGTCAACGGCTTTGCACTACGGCCAATTCACTTGGCCGTCTGGAGCAGATCGAAAGCTACGCCCCTGGCCGTCAGGTCAGATTTGGAAGTTTAAACTACACGGCTGACATCCGCGGGGACTTGATCTTCGACGTATTCAAGCCACTGCCGAGCGCCCCACACTGTCCCGACGAGCATGATCTAGCTCTGCCACCGAACAGTGCCCTGGAGGCCGCACCCGCATCAGCTTCGACCCTTAATTCGGAACCAACCGCACCGATCGAGGACGGATGGTTGGACGCCGCCTCGGGGGCTGCGATCTTAACGGCGATTGAGCCGAAAACCAGCCTCGCACTCCGGAGAACTCATGATTCCAAGGAGCCGGACTCCTCTCCGGACTCCGAACCATTCGCGCCTCTGCCGATCGAATCCGATTGGGCGCCGATCATGGAGTTTACTGTCGCGGACATCTTTCAGCACTCGCCCTTCGGCAATATTATGGAATCACTAAAGTCTCTCTCTTTATCAGGAGAGCCCTGGCCGGACTACAGTCAGCGAAATTGGGATACAGACGATGAAGAAATTCAAAGCCCACCCACCACCCACTTTGTAGCCACTGTTGACGATTTAATCGACATGCTCGACCTCGACTCCAAAGATATCGATGGTATGGACGCCGATAAAGGAGATGATGAAGAACCAGCGCCTATTGGGCCCTCGAACGCCACCTCGTCATATGACGTATACATGGTGGACGCACCAAAAGATGACGACGAGGAGCGGAAGGACGCACCGAAGGCTTGTTCCCTCGAAAAGCAGTCAAAGCGGCGACGCAAGCGCCGCCGCAAATCCCGCCCCGATAGAAATAGCGATCACACAGACCCAGCGCTGGAGCAGGGCGAACCGCTGCCGTACAACGGCAATCCGGATAATCAAACCGAACTAACAAATCCTATCAAGGATCATGGTCCGGACGACATAACGCCGGACAGGCACCCGGAGCAGCAGACTGCCTGTAAAAGGCTTGTTGCCACCGCGAGGAGTTTGAGAAAGCAGAAGCAAAGGCTCAAGGCCGCGCAAGACACACTCCAAATCAGATGGAGTAACATACTCAACACAGCAGCAAGGTACGGCGACAATTGCCCCTACAAGAGCTACCCAAAGTGGAAGTTGCTACCCGAATTCGATGAGGAGGCCTCAGACCCCCCACAACGAAATATCAAAGCAGCCACCTGGTCGGATGGACGACCCCTCTACCAACATAGAGCGGCATACAATGCCGCTCACCATACAACACGCAACCAATGCGAGGGCTCACACCCAAAGAACGGTGCAACAAGATCCATCTATGGACAAGCAAGCGCGCCCCAGCATACAATGCAACACAACAAACATCCGAACAACATGGTACACCTAGCTACAGGGGTGCCGCACACCCCCTATGTTTCACCGATGAGGTGCTGGACCACGAATTTCTAGAGGGATTCAAGCCCGTAAACATAGATGCATAGGAGGGAACAACATACCCTGGGGTCTGGATTGAGGACTACATCCTTCATATCCATATGGCTCGAGGAGATGATCTCCATGCCATCAAGTACCTACCCCTCAAGCTCAAAGGGCCAGCTCATCACTAGCTCAAAGGCCTCCCCGAAAGCTCCATTGGAAGTTGGGAAGAGCTCGAAGACGCCTTTCAGGCAAATTTTCAAGGGACTTATGTTCGAACTCCGGATGCAGACGATTTGAGTCATATAACTCAATAGCCCGAAGAGTCAGCCCGAAAGCTTTGGAACAGGTTTCTTACTAAAAAGAACCAGATTGTCAACTGTCCGGACGCCGAAGCCTTAGCGGCTTTCAAGCATAGCGTCCGTGACGAATGGCTCACCAGACACCTCGGCCAAAATAAGCCGAGAACGATGGCCGCATTAACAAACCTCATGACCCGCTTTTGCGCGGGAGAGGACAGCTGGCTAGCCAGATGCAGCACCAGCGACCCCAGTACATCTGAAGTTAGAGATGGAAATGGGAAATCACGGCGCAACAGCAATAACAAACGCCGGAATAAAGAAGACAGCACGAAGGGCACGATAGTAAATGCCGGGTTCAAAAGCTCTCGGCCAGGACAAAAGCCGCCCCCTAAAGGCACCAGGAATGAATTGTCCAGCCTCAACAAAATTCTGGACCAAGTATGTCAGATTCATAGTACCCCTGGTAAACCTGCTAATCATACCCACAGAGAATGTTGGGTCTTCAAGCACTCCGGCAAGCTCAATGCCGTACACAAGGGGGAGGATACACCAAGTGAAGACAAGGACGAGACCCCCAAGCAAGACACGGGGGAGCAAAAGCAATTTCCACCAGAAGTCAAAACAGTAAACGTGTTACACGTAATCAAGGGAAAAAACAAGGCGACACTCCCAGGAAAGTATACCCAAGTGCCTGTCACCATGAAGTCCTGCCACTGGTCATCTCAACCGATCACTTTCGACCATCGCGATTACTCAGCAAGTATCCGACACGCAGGATGGGCTGCCCTGGTATTAGACCCAGTAATTGGCGGATATCACTTCACAAGGGTCTTGATGGACGGCGGCAGTAGCCTAAACCTAATATATCAGGATACAATCCGCGTGATGGGGTTAGACCCAACACAAATTCGCCATAGCAATACTACCTTTAAAGGAGTAATGCCAGGCCCAGGGGCTCGTTGTACGGGCTCCCTCCTACTACAAGTTACATTCGGCTCCCCTGATAACTTTCGTCGCGAGCATTTAACTTTCCACATCGCTCCATTTCAAAGTGGCTATCAAGCACTGCTCGAACGCGAAGCTTTCGCTCGCTTTAACGCAATACCACACTACGCCTCCCTCACACTCAAGATGCCCGGTCCACGTGGCATCATTACAGTGCACGGAAATATCAAGCGATCTCTACGCGCCGAAGAGAGTCAGGCTGCCTTGGCCGCCGCACACTAAAGGCGCCCGGACAAGCGGAAGCATCCAATAGGTCGTCAAGACCTCAGATACAACTAATCAAGTCTGGCGCCGCTATTTATACGGAAATAAGTGGTCACACCCCTATTTGTCAATACAAGGGGCTCAACGCGCGCAGACAAGTGGCAATTTCTTATCATCTTGAATTATACATGGTTTCTTTGAAAACCATCCTTTTGCACGACAACTTTTCCACTTAACTTCCTCTCTTTTACAGATGATCATCGTGCTACACCCGTCCAGGATACGGCACAATAGAGACACAGGCGCAGACGTGCAGCAGGGACCCGCTCCAAGGATTCTTTTTAGATTAAGACCCTGCGTAAACCTTTTTTACTGTCTCTTGTTGATACATATCCACCGTTGAGAAGGATGCTGACGTCTTGGCATGTGGCCACGCCAGAACAATGCACGTACCTGGACACACGGGGCTTCTGACAAAGGCCACTATTAAGGCCCGGTTTATACCATAAAGACCGAATACCTTAGGGAGTGTTCGGCATCGCGAGTTTGGCCCTATATGCATCAGCTCCGAATCATTGTCTTTGGTCAAATGTTGGGTTTTCCCGGCTCCTGTGTTTTGGTGCCTTACGTTCCGCCTTGCCGGCTAAGGTAGCACCAGGAGAACTGCTGCGATTGTGCCCTGGTTCATCCGGACGAGCACCTCAGTAGAGAAAGCCGAAAACTGACTGTCATGATATAGCGTGAGACTGGTCAACCACTCGATGACCTGTGGGAATGTTAGAATTCCTCCGCCTTAACGAAGGGCCGTTTCCTAGCCAGGCATGTACGCACCCCAAGATCGGGAGAGTGCGGAGCCACCAGGGGCTATCTAGTAGCCCCACTGTCAAACTCCTATGGCTAAGTGCAAGTGCTAAAGCATTATAGTCCAGTTGCCTCGCTCGCTTCGCTATCACCTCCTTAATAGGACCAAGACGTTGGGTTAAGTGTGAATGCGTGTTTTTGCGAGCACCTCCGCATCATATGCGTGAGGGTTGAAGCCGACGGCCGCAATCTTTCAGGTTATACACATGTATACATAAACGGCCGCCCAGGAGGCATCATATTACTTTCAGGCAAAAGTATAAAAATAGCCTTATAAAAATTTATAAAAGCATTTCGCTTACAATGAGATTACATATCACTCAAACATAATATTTTTTGAGCACTGGGTCTCTATCAAACGGGCACCCTCAAGAACTTCTTCAAAGTAGTGCTCGGCAGCCTTTCGACCTATAGCCGAATCTCGCGCTGCAACATTGGTAGCATCCATCCCCGCCCAATATGCCTTAACATGGGAAAAGGCCATCCGTGCACCCTCTATGCACGCCGACCTCCTCATCGCATCAATGCGCGTCACCACGTCAAGGACCTGCTGCACCAAGCTGAAATAGCTATTCGGTTTTGGCCTTCCCGACCATAGCTGATCCACAATAGACCTCATAGAGAGTCCGGACAACCTATTTAGTTCGGCCCATTCGGCTAATTGGTCAGTCAATGAAAGTGGACGCTCGGGAGAATGGAATTGTCTCCAAAACAGCTGGTCTACTCCATGGTCCATCTGACCCTGGAAGTACTTGGCCGCATCGGCAACGCTCGCCGCCAAATCCATATACACATCCTCCGAACTCCAAAGCCGATCAAGAGGGGCATACCGTGGATCTCCGAATTTCCTCCACAACATAGAGGATTTCCCAGCTACAATATCCCCGGCTTCCCGCAGCTCCTCCTTCTTTGCCCTCATAGCAGAGCGGAGATCCTTTTTCATTGCAGTAGCCTTCTCAAGGTCCGATGCCTTCGCTTGGTTTTCCTTTTCAAGAACCCGGCAACGGTCGGCGGCGGCTTTTAATTCTATAGCCATCTTGGCCATCTTGTCTCGGGTCTTGCCATGCGCGGCCTTCTCGGCTTGCAACTCTTCGGCCGCCTTCACAGCAGCCGCATTACCTAACCTCGCTTGTTCCTTGGCTCGGGCAAGTTCTGCCCGCAAGGCTTCAACAGTGCCAGCTCCATCTGCAGTCACAACATATTTAAGATACTGGCATCATGCTGCTCTTCCTATGTGGCATTTACCAGATATTGACACTTACCCTGTGCCTCGTCAAGCCTTTTGTTAACAAGCTCGATGTCAGCATCTGCCGCATCCAACTGCCATTCTAAATGGGCAAACTCGCTAGTCCGGCTAGACACCGGAGCTTACATCACTTGCACATAAAGGCAGTATGGTTATTTCCTGGAAATATGATCCTCTGTTGGTGGTCGTTTCCGATGACAACCAGAGTCTTAGGGGCTACTATCTACACAGGGCACACCTAGCATGTGCAGGATTATCATACATTCTTTTACGTACCTCAAAGCCTATCAGTAGACTCATAAAAGCTTCATGCAATCCGCTTTCGGTGGACGATGTTCTCTCCATCACCATATTCATCATCACACGATGTTCATCTGAGATGGCTGCTCGCCCCACCAACTCCCTTAGAACATCTGATCGCACACTAGACGGGACCGGACTCTTTTGTCTGCTCCCTTCGGGAGCCGGACACTGGGAGCTTCGGGGGTCAATGGGATTATCTTCTGGCCTCACCGGACTCGGAGAGGCCCTCCGCGACAACACTTCAGGGTCGCCCGCTTCTGGAGCGGAGGAGTCCGGAGGAGGCGTTTCGCTCTCCATCATCTCTGGAAGAAGATCCCCGAAGATGAGCTCATTTGAGAGGGGCTAAGGCCCGAACTGCAAAATATATGCGGTGGTTATTTTCTTAGAAGAAAAAAATGGCATATCTGTACTATTAAAGGTATTTCGGGTCACTTACGACTCGTGGGAGAATTGATCCCCCCATGGACTTTGTGCGGCAACAGCGCCCCCCAAGGTGAGACCCTCTGTGGGAGACTTCTCCCGTTTGGAAGCTTCGGCTTCTGAATCCCCGGGCGCAGTCCTTTTCCTCTTCTGGTCGCCTTCCCTCATGGAGACGCTCGCTCCCTCGGCTAGAATGTGCAGCGTTGGGGGCCCACGTCCCCCCGCATTATCCTCCACAGTATCTTCCTTCAAGGGCTCCGGGCAAGGTGCGGTCTGGAGCATCTTTTCCAATACCAGATTTTCCAAACCCTCAGGGAGGGGGGCCGAACACCGAATCAACTTCGCCTTTGTCAGCCAGTCCTAGTCAAAAAACGAACTCTCAGAAATAACTTCGTAACAAAGTAGAGAAAGTATGTTCGGCCGGAAGATGCCTTACCTGTTCGGCGGTGCGGTTACTACTCCGGCCCACGTCCTCGGTGATTTCCAGACACTCTGTCTAAGGTCCGAAGAATGACTTGTACATCTCCTCGTGCGTCAGGTCGAGAAAATTTTGAATGGCACGCCGTCCCTCGGGATTGAACTCCCACAGGCGAAGAGGCCGGCGTTTGCAAGGCTGGACTTGACGAACCAGCATAACCTGTATCACCGCAACCAAACTGAAATCTCCATTGAAGAGATCTCGAATGCAGCCTTGCAGTATAGGCACGTCCTTGACTAGACCCCAGCTCAGACCTGTGCTGATCCATGACATCAGCTGTGGTGGGGGGCCCGAGCAGAAAACAGGGGGGCCGCCCAATTGGCACTTCTAGGAGCCGTGATGTAGAACCACTCCTGTTGCCACAATTCAGACAGCTCTGGGATGGAACCTTTGGGCCACGGAGCTCCCATCATCTTGCGTATTGAGCCACCTCCACACGCTGCATGTTGCCCCTCGACCATCTTCGCGGCTTCACTTCAAAGGTCTTGAGCCATAGGCCAAAGTGAGGGGTAACCCGGAGGAAGGCCTCGCACACGATAATAAATGTCGTGATATGAAGAAAGGAGTCCGGAGCTAGATCATGAAAATCTAGCCCGTAGTAAAACATCAAACCCCTGACGAAAGGATCCAGGGCAAGGCCTAGGCCTTGGAGGAAGTGGGAAATGAACACGACGTTTTCGTTGGGTTCGGGGGTGGGGACGGCCTGCCCTCGGGGAGGCAGCCGATGCAAAATCTCGGCGGTCAGATATTTGGCCTCCGTCAACTTCTTGATGTCTTCTTCCGTGACGGTGGAAGGCATCCATCGGCCTTGAAGGCTAGATCCGGACATGACTAAAGGTTCGGGGCGCCTGACCTGAACTTCGGGCGTTTGAGCTTGAGGTGGGGGAAGGATTCGATTGAGCACGGGAGGGAAAAATAAAAGCCTTGTCCCCTTTATAAAGAGGGTGAATATCAAGCGTCCTCTCCGTGTCCGTTTGGACTTGCCTATAATCTAGGAGTCCTAGAAGCGGTTGGGTTACCCACGCCTGTATTGATGAGAATCCCGGGATAAGGGGATACGATCTCTGCTTTAACAAGACGTGCCAAGGAAACCGCCTCGCATGACGCGTTGAGGTGGGATACTGAAACGACTCGGATAAAGGCTTGGCCGTGGTGTGACACGCTACGGAATACGTCAGCAGATTAGATTGGTGTAAATATTATTCTCTCTATGGCAATATGTGGAAACTTATTTTGCAGAGTCGAACACTATCTTCATGTTCAAAATCTTCTATGAAGTACTTGGAGGAGGAACCCGCCTTGCAATGCCGAAGACAATCTGCGCGCCGGACTCATCGTCATTGAAGCCTGGTTCAGGGGCTACTGAGGGAGTCCTGGATTAGGGGGTGTTCGGATAGCCGGACTATACCTTCAGCCGGACTCCTGGACTATGAAGATACAAGACTGAAGACTCCGTCCCGTGTCCGGAAGGGACTTTCCTTGGCGTGGAAGGCAAGCTTGGCGATACGGATATGAAGATCTCCTACCATTGTAACCGACTTTGTGTAACCCTAACCCTCTCCGGTGTCTATATAAACCGTAGGGTTTTAGTCCATAGGACAAGGTACACATCAACAATCATACCATAGGCTAGCTTATAGGGTTTAGCCTCCTCGATCTCGTGGTAGATCTACTCTTGTACTACCCATATCATCAATATTAATCAAGTAGGATGTAGGGTTTTACCTCCATCGAGAGGGCCCGAACCTAGGTAAAACTTCGTGTCCCTTGTCTCCTGTTACCATCCGGCCTAGACGCACAGTTCGGGACCGCTACCCGAGATCCGCCGGTTTTGACACCGACAGTCGACATGACTTGTGCTACAAACTAGGACATATCGAGTGCCCGGGATTTGCCGCACCGGGAAGGAGTCAATGTTCCTGCAAAGCATAGGCCTTTTTATGTCATTATTCATTTTATTAGGTCTAGAATTAATTGACTAGATTTAATCGTAGGAAACATGGCTAGCAACGATGAAGGACAGGGTTCTGGTGATTGCGACAACGTGTACCTGGCGGCAGAGGAATTTTTGAGGGAAGCCGACCATCAACAGTTCATGTTGCTGGGTCCACCTGTCACATCGGAGACTGAGACCGACATCGAGACCGGCACTGAGGCTGAGACCGGCGTTGAGACTGAGACCGGCATCGAGACCGGCACTGAGACTCAGACCAGCGCCGAAACTAGCGGAGCAGGTATAGAACCGAAAGCAAAGAGGCAACGGCTTCCTAACAAGCTCAGGACTACTACATTGGTGGTCACGGAGGTTGACGACGGCAATTTTGAGCCAAACGTGGCCGAGGAAGCGCGCGCGTGCTACGGCAATCAAATAGGCTGCATCACACGGACAACTGCCACCATCAACGATGAGAAACTAAACAAGATAGATAATTGTAGGCCCTCCCTCCTAAAGAAGCTGCACCAGATATTCTTATTCCCAGGCCGGAATGAAAAGGATTATAAAGATCCAGATAAGGACCTGACAATGAAGAAGATAAACAAACACGCCATGTCCAAGTTTAGCGATGCATTGGCCGCCTGGAAATCAAGGGTGAAATATCGGATCGTCAACGAAAAGGAACCCTACTCCAAGATTGTAAAGGATAATCCGACAATCACGGCAAAGCACTTTGAAATATTCAAGGCGGCTTGCGAGGCCGAAGCTGCCAAAAAAGTCGAAGTACATGAAGGGGCTTCAACAAAGGAACATTGGGTTCCACCACCTCGGAAGCCGTGGTTTTGGCGGGAAGATGTCCAAATGGGCAGAGGAGGATGCGGAAGCAGCGAGTCTAGGCATCCCAGACCCCTTGGCGGAGTTCACCGTCCCGTCGGAGCATGACGTCCTCAGGGCCCGGCACCATTAGGACCCAGTGAAGAAGGTTTTTGAGATGAACGCAGTCACAATGGAGTTCATGAGACTGCTGTTAACTTTAGTTTCTGATCAGTTCGACTGCATGTTAGTCATATTTGTAAATGATCCTTGTGCCTTTTGCGGAGAGAGCAACACAAGATTGCGGCCGAAAGCGACTCGCCGTCTGAGGCATTGGCGAGGCCCAAGTGGGCACTCCATTCAACTAGGCGTTGAACATATTGAAAGGACTTCCGGTGGAGACTCGACCATCGTATGGACGCGTGCACGGTGTCGGAGACGGCGCCACGTGGAAGAAGTACTACCATGAGACCACGGAGGAGAGAAAGGAAAGACGAAGGTTAACTAAAGAAAGCATCGACAAGAAGGTTGAGATTGCGGTTGAGAAGAAATCATCTGAGACAGTCACAACAACGGTAGCTGCCGCAAAACAAGTGCTTGTAGATATGTCTACTACCTTGGTTTCGGCCATTTTCAATTGGAGCAGGGAAAATCCAGAAAAAAATGCAGCACACTTTCCCCTTGCTGACTTCTTCGAGAGCAGCTCAACTAATGTTGCACCAGCACCTACAGCCGCACCTGCTCCCGCACCGGCTCCTGCACCGGCTCCCGCACCGGACATGCTCGGCGGTGCTTCATCTTTGGCTGAGCTCGACACCCCCACGGTATCTGTCACACCGCCCCCTTCAATAAATGTATAATCTCTCATTTTCGTTGCCTTTCGGATGTCTCACGTCGCAGACTTTTCTTTGCAGGCCGACGAAATCCCGTGCACCATATTATACACGATCGGCGACCAGAAGGTGGACGTGGGGAAGGCGACGATAATGGAGCCGAAGGAACCATTGTTCCGCAGCCGGCCGATTCCCCCGGACGTCTTCAAGGTTTCCATTGCCAGTGTCAAACCGGGCCACGAGAATTTGGCTCCTCCGGTACTAGTGGGGGATGACGACGAGACCCCGCGGCGGCTTGGTGATTGTTGTAATAGGTGGGTCCTGTTGTGGCCAAAGAGTATGCTTCGTCTGGAGGTGGCCGGGAGCACACCCACAAGCACGTAGTTTGGTATGAACATCAACACCTCACCTACTCCATTAGTCGCTGGTGATGTCGCCATAGATGAGGATGACGATGACACTCAACAGTATGTCAATACTGGCGCCTACATAGGGTTTGAGCATCATGAGTCGGTGCCTGAATTGCCGCCTCCGAAGTCTGAACGTATTATGGACAACCTTCCGATAGTAAAGAAGTCTAGGAAGAGACCGAGGAAAGGCAAAAAAGCTGCTTCTATGATCGAGCCGCCTCAGCAGCCTCGGGTTCAAGACCGTATAGATATCCCCGATGCGGCAAAATGGCATATCCCCGGTCAACCAATCCTACCTGAAGTAGCGCTAGGGGCCATATTCAGCGATTAAAGTAGACTTCATGACGATGTGATGTGGATAGAGCAAGGCCTCATCGCCTCAAAAAATCCAGGATAGCCACTCTACGTGGTTAACATGTCGCGGGGATTGTCGTACGTCGACACATTCCCCGTAGAGAAGTTCTTCCTTCGATTCGATTACATCTTCGACATGTTTCACTTCAAGAAGCTGGATTTTGCATTTGTCCGCCTTTATGCCTTGCACATGAACTACCTCATCGGGGTTGACCAGATACCTCATATTTGTGTCGCTGACCCGTACTTCATGCACGAGGGCTTCTTGGGAGTCTGCGCAAACCACCATGAATACGCGAGGGAATACATCGCCAATTTCATGCTCGCCTATAAGGACAAGGAGGTGATTCTCATGCCTTATCATCCCCTGTAAGTCATCCGCGTGGATATCCTTCCTTTGATTTCAATCATTCATTTGCATGGTGGAGGCTAATTAATTTCAGGTGTACTTATTTTGCGCAGCGGCGGGCACGCCATCCTCATCATCCTCTACCCCCGATACTCCCACGCTCTTTACTTGGACTCATCGAAGAACATTAACAAAAAGGATTACACCCACATCAAGTCTATTCTCGACAGTGCTATGTTTTACTATGGTGCACGGGGTGCAGAGGTCAAGGACAAGAAGAAAAGGGACGGCAGGCCCGCCTTCGGCCATAAGACCGACTTCTGCTGCATCCAGCAACCGAGTGATTCTCTTAATGATGGATTCTATGTCCTACACCACATGCTGGAGTACAGACGGGATCACTAGAACCTTCGCATGTCACCTAGATCCGGTGATGCCCATATTCTGCAATGGGCAAAGAACTTAGGAGATATCGAGGATCATCAACTTCGAGCTGAGTTCTACCACATCCATCGTGAACTTGCCCAAATCATCATGAAGGAGGTTGTCGAAAAAATAGGGATGTTCTACGAAGAAGGAAAAATGTCGCGGGAAGACGTCCGAACACGAGTAGCCACTCAGCGTCTCGCCCTGAAGCCTTTCACTAAGCTCGGGGACTATCTCCCTGACTTGGATGGATGCCACGACATGGAGTGATTGTTGATATATGGCAATGTGTCCGTTTAGTCCATACTATCTGTCATACATCAAGTGAATCACGTGGTATCCCATTGTCACCACAGATATGCATGGCAAGACATACATCAAGTGTTCTCAAATCTTTAAAGACTCAATCCGATAATATAACTTCAAAGGGGAAACTCAATCCATTACAAGAGAGTAGAGGGGGAAGAAACATCATAGGATCCAAATAATATAGCAAAGATCGCGATACATCAAGATTGTATCACCTCAAGAACACGAGAGAGAGAGATCAAACACATATCTACTGGTACTTACCCTCAGCCCCGAGGGAGAACTACTTCATCCTCGTCATGGAGAGCACCGGGATGATGAAGATGGCCACCGAAGAAGGATTGCCCCCTCCGACAGGGTGCCGGAACGGGTCTAGATCGGTTTTCGGTGGCTACGAAGGCTTCTGTTGGCGGAACTCCCGATCTATTGTGCTCCCAGATGTTTTTAGGGTATATGGAGATATATAGGTGGAAGAAGTACGTCAGGGGGGCCACGAGGGGCTCACAAGGGTGGAGGGCGCGCCCAGGGGGGTGGGCGCCCCCCTGCCTCGTGACCTCCTCGCAGATCCCCTGACGTGCACTCCAAGTCTTTTGGTCTTCTTTCCTTCCAAAAATGAGTTCCGTAAAGTTTCAGGTCAATTGGACTCCGTTTGATTTTCCTTTTCTTTGAAACCCTAAAACAGGGTAAAAACAGATACTGGCACTGGGCTCTGGGTTAATATGCTAGTCCCAAAAATGATATAAAAGTGTATAATAAAGCCCATAAACATTCAAAACAGTAAATAATATAGCATGGAGCAATCAAAAATTATAGATACGTTGGAGACGTATCACCCCTCCTTCCTCGCCCGCCCTTCGCGCGCGGCAAGCCGCAACACCACCGGAGCTCCCTCCGTCGACGAGCACCATCAACAGATGAGCCCCGCGCCGCCCTTCCTCCCTTGCCCTCTCTCTTCTCTCTCCCTGACATCATGATCCCTCTCGGTTCAGGACGAACAGGAAGCCGCTATGGACGCCAAGCCGCCGAGCCACCCAAGCACCTCCTCCAGTTCATCGCCTCGGTCGCCGCCTTGCCAAGCTCTGCCGCCACCGGAGATCCCCGTCGCTGCTCCATCCCCGTCCAAGTTCCTGCCAGCCGCTGCTCCCCTACCTCGCTAGCCTCTAGCGCTCGCCCGCCTCCATGCTCGTTTTGGTTCGGGAGAGAAGCTCCCGACCGTGCCTCCCGCGTTGACTGCCTGCTCGCCGGGACCTTGCCGCCGGCGACCACCTCCCGCAGCTTTGTACCGCCTCCTTCCTCCCTGCAGGAGCCAGGGCCGTCGCCTCCTTCAGTTCGTCAAGCTGGCTATAAGTCCACGCCCTGGCCCCGATTTTGACCGCATCTCCTCTGCTCCGCCGCCCAGCCGCCGGATCCGCCCTGTTCCAACCGGTTCCCGCCGACCAGTGTCTCCGGAGTCCATCGCGCCAAGCTGGTGGTGCTCGAAATTGCCTGCTTCCGCGCCCGCGCTCGAAGAGTCAACGCATGAACGTTGCGCTTGTACCAGATCCAGTGAACCGGCCCGCCTTCCCTTCGCCCGTTGACCGCGGCCCAGCTGGCCCCTCTCACCCGACTGGGCCTGGCCCATGGTGAGCGCACAAATAGCCTAGATTTAGCCCGCCTATGTTTTATTCCTGCCTGCGAATTTGTCTATTATTTCAGAGAACCCAGTTTTGCAGGAAAGTCCCTATAGTTCATGCATTTAATTACAAATCAACCATGCATCAGATTAAAATATTTTACATATGTAAAATAATTAGAATTTCATCTAGTTTCATATTATGCTATTTTTCATCCATGTTAAAATATTTAAAATGTTGTTTGCATTTAGTCTGCATAATGGCATGTTAAAATGCTTTATTTCATAACTAAGTATCCTTAGCCCCAAATTTAATAAACTTTATTTGTAAATGGGGCAGGAAAATGCATAGATTAACATGATGTACTTGCATGTTTAAAAACTCTAAAATTATGTTTAGGGCGGAACAGTAGCTAATTCATAGGGATTTTCCGGAATTTTTGTTTGTTGTTTCCGGCCTCATTTAAACTTGCCTGGTTAGGTAGTTTTATTATGGTTCACCTCTTGCCATGATTAGCAACATTTAATATTGATGAGTACATAATCGAGAGAGAACTAAATAATCAATTGTGGTTTTTGTCAATATGCAACTCGTGCATATCGAACTCCACTTAACTTGTAGTGTTGTTTGTACACTTTGCCATGCCATGTCGCTTTAAGCCGGACATGCATCATACTTGATTCTGCATCATGCCATGTTTATGCTTGCGGGTTTACCATGTTGTTTCCTCCTTTTCGGTGTTGTTTCTTCTTGTTAGTTCCTGTAACGTCGCGTTTTTGAGGATTCGTTCGACTAAGTCCATTTTCCTTCTTCATGGACTCGTTCTTCTTACTTGCGGGATTTCAGGCAAGATGACCATACGCTCGATATCACTTCTATCTTTGCTCGCTTGTTGTTCGTTCTATTGCTATGTCGCGCTACCTGCCACTTGTTTATCATGCCTCCCATATTGCCATGTCAAGCCTCTAACCCACCTTTCCTAGCAAACCGTTGTTTGCCTAAGTTACCGCTTTGCTCAGCCCCTCTTATAGCGTTGTTAGTTGCAGGTGAAGCTGAAGGTTATTCCATGTTGGAACATGGATATGTTGGGATATCACAATATCTCTTATTTTATTAATGCATCTATAGACTTGGTAAAGGGTGGAAGGCTCGGCCTTATGCCTGGTGTTTTGTTCCACTCTTGCCGCCCTAGTTTCCGTCATACCAGTGTTATGTTCCTTGATTTTGCGTTCCTTACGCGGTTGGGGATTTATGGGACCCCCTTGACAGTTTGCTTTGAATAAAACTCCTCTAGCAAGGCCAAACCTTGGTTTTACATTTGCCTAACAACCTAGGCCTTTTCCCTTGGGTTTCCGGAGCCCGAGGGTCATCTTTATTTTAACCCTCCTAGGCCAGTGCTTCTTTAAGTGTTGGTCCGAACTGAGTAGACTGCGGGGCGACCTTAGGGAAACTTGAGGGCTGGTTTTACTCGTAGGATGTCTCATTCGGTGTGCCCTGAGAACGAGATACGTGCGACTCCTATCGGGATTGTCGGCACATCAGGCGGCTTTGCTGGTCTTGTTTTACCATTGTCAAAATGTATTGTAACCGGGATTCCGAGACTGATCGGGTCTTTTCGGGAGAAGGAATATCCTTCGTTGACCGTGAGAGCTTGTGATGGGCTAAGTTGGGACACTCCTGCAGGGTTTAAACTTTCAAGAGCCGTTCCCGCAGTTATGTGGCAGATGGGAATTTGTTAATGTATGGTTATAGAGAAACTTGACACTTGATTTAATTAAAATGCATCAACCGCGTGTGTAGCCGTGATGGTCTCTTTTCGGCAGAGTCCGGGAAGTGAACACGGTTCTTAGCTTATGGTTGTGCATAAGTAGTTTCAGGATCACTTCTTGATCACTTCTAGCTTCTCGACCGTTGCGTTGCTTCTCTTCTCACTCTTATTTGCGTATGTTAGCCACCTTGTATGCTTAGTGCTTGCTGCAGCTCCACCTCACTACCTTCTCCTACCCATAAGCTTAAATAATCTTGATCTCGCGGGTGTGAGATTGCTGAGTCCTCGTGACTCGTAGATACTTCCAAACAGTTGCAGGTGCCGATGATACCAGTGCAGGTGATGCAACCGAGCTCAAGTGGGAGCTCGATGAAGTTCTTGGTCGTTGTTTTGTGTCTTTTCCGGATGATCAGTAGTGGTGCCCAATTGGGACGATCGGGAATCTAGCATTTGGGGTTGTCTTCCTTTATTTTGGTTCTATAGTCGGACCTTGACTGTATTCTAGATGATGTATGTTTTGTCGACGTTCTGGGAATGGGAATCCCCAGACTTGCCTGCCTGCAGCCCGCGGCGTGGCTGAGTTAGCAGGCTGTATGGACCATCTTCGACAACAAGGCATCCAAGACCCTCGCGAGGGTCCAAGCCTCGCGAGGCAGATGACGCAAGACCTCCTCGGGAGTGGCCTAGCCGAGCAGGCTCATGAGGGGCGGAGATATCAAGGCGGGGCAAACCTCACGAGACCCTCATGACGTGAGCCATGACGCATGACACCAGGCGGGCGCCAGCGAGCGCAACGTCCTTGTTTCCTCTTTGGTGCTAAGGAGGCCAGCGTAGGTGAGGAGTACCGAGGCATCAGGCAAAGGTTGCTATGTTGGTGCAACGAGACCAATACCAGGAGGACGGCAAGACGGAGGTCATCATGGATGAAAGTGCGTTATATCGACTAGAGGGGGGTGAATAGGCAATTTTTATGAAAGTCTTCAGAACATGGGAGTTTTGAAGACAAACGATAAAAATAGACCTATTATCATGCAGCGGAAGGTAGACTAAACTAGGCAAACCATAGTCAAGTATTCAATAAAGTGAAAGCACAAAGACTAAGCAGCTAGGTAGTAAGGATCAGATAGGAAGATATTGTGAAGCCAAACAGAACACGCAGTCACTCAGTGAAGACAAATGATAGAGCAAACATACAATGACTTCACAAGGAGTAACAGTAAGTAACGTGAAGTGAAGATGAAACCGGTGACTCGTTGAAGACAATGATATGTTGAACCAGTTCCAGTTGCTGTGACAACTGTACGTCTGGTTGGAGCGGCTAGGTATTTAAACCTTAGGACACACAGTCCCGGACACCCAGTCCTGAACACGCAGCTCAGAACACCCAGTCCTCACCGTATTCTCCTTGAGCTAAGGTCACATAGACCTCGCCCAATCACTTTGGTAAGTCTTCAAGGTAGATTCCCAAACCTTCACAGACTTCGTTCACTAGCAATCCACAATGTCTCTTGGAAGCTCAGAACGCGACGCCTAACCGGCTGGAGGATGCACAGTCCTCAAGTGTAATAAGTCTTCAGATCACACAGACAAGAAGACTTAAGTGATGCCCAATTCTCTCTGGCTCTGGTGGTTAGGTCTTTATCCTCGCAAGGAATTCTCTCTTAAAGGCTTCGAGGTGGGTTGCTCTCAAACGAAAAAAGTCGTGCTTTAAATCTGAGCAGCCAACCGTTTATGGTTGTAGGGGGTGGGCAATTTATAGCCACTTGGCAACCCGACCTGGATGTGTATAGCTATGCCAACTGAGCTACTGTGATAGATTCTTTGATTGGAAGGAAATGAGCCACTTTTATAAGCTTGTCAATGACAACGAAGGTAGCATCATTCCCACGCTTGGACTTTGGGAAGCCAGTGACAAAGTCCATTTCGTATGATTAAACTTCCATTCTGGAATAGCAAGAGGTTGGAGGAGACCAGTTGGTCGTTGATTTTCTGCTTTCACCCTTCGACAGATATCACATTCATTCATGAATTGATCAATCTCTCGCTTCATTCGAGTCCACCAATATGACTGCTTCAGGTCATGGTACATCTTCGAACTGCCTGGATGAATGTAAAGAAGAGAATTGTGCGCTTCGTTCATTTTGACCTTCCTTAGATCACCTTTAGGAACCATAATCCGGTCCTCGAAGAATAAGGTGTCCTTGTCATCAATGCGATAGCACTTGTATTTGGATAAGCACTTGGCAATACCATGTTTCACCTTCTTCACCATGGTAGCAAGGAGTTATGCCTCACGAATTTGGTCTTCCGAAGTTGGAGTGACTTGAAGGTTGGCAAGAAAACCTTGAGGAACAACTTGGAGGTTGAGCTTGCGACAAGCTTCACAAAGATCCGGTTGGAATGGCTTGAGAATTAAGTTGTTGCAATAAGCCTTTTTACTCAAAGTATCTGCAATAACATTCACCTTGCCTGGAGTATATTCAATGCTTGGATTGTACTCTTGAATCATTTCAACTCAAAAATTTTGCTAGAGGTTGAGGTT
Organism: Triticum dicoccoides; assembly: GCF_002162155.2. Classification (NCBI taxonomy): domain Eukaryota; kingdom Viridiplantae; phylum Streptophyta; class Magnoliopsida; order Poales; family Poaceae; genus Triticum; species Triticum dicoccoides. The sequence goes on along the minus strand of NC_041386.1, from coordinate 388,652,594 downwards.
GGGTTGAGTGAAGATATATTTGAGGCTCTTGTGATCGGTGAAAATGTCCACTTGCCTTCCCAACAAGAGATGTCTCCATGTTATTAATGCATGGATGACTGCCGCCAACTCAAGATCGTGAGTGGGGTAGTCCTTTTGTTAGGCTTCAACTAATGATAAGTATAGGCCACAAGTTTCTTCTCTTGCATTAACACGGCACCGAGACCTTGCAATGAGGCATCACAGAAAACTTCGAATGTCTTATATTCATCAGGAGGAGTTAAGACAGGAGCTAAGATGAGCTTCTCTTTGAGAGTGTTGAAAGCGACATCACACTCAGGAGTCCAAGAATACTTGACATTCTTCTAGAGGAGGTTGGAAAGAGGCTTTGCAATCTTCGAGAAATTCTCAATGAATCTTCGACAATAGCTTGCAAGCCCAAGGAAACTGCGGAGCTGCTTGACATTGTGAGGAGACTCCCAATTCACAATTGCAGAAACCTTCTCCGGATTAACAGCAATGCCTTTGGCGGAGATGATGTGGCCAAGGTAAAGAACTTAATCAAGCAAAAACTCACATTTGGACAACTTTGCATAGAATTGATACTTTCTGAGCTTGTCAAGCACCAATCACAAATGTTTGGCATGATCCTTCTTATTCTTGGAGAACACCAAGATATCATCAAGATACACCAGGACAAATTCATTGGTGTAGGGGTTGAAGATGAAATTCATCATTCAAGAGAATGTTGGAGGGTCATTGACAAGGCCAAAACACATAACAGTATATTCATAAGAACCAAAGCTTGTTCTGAATGCTGTCTTGGGCATATCTTCTTCACGAATGCGAATCTAATCATAACCCATATGGAGGTCAAGTTTGGAGAACACCTTTGCACCTTTGAGTTGCTCGAATACTCATTGATGTTGGGAAGTGGATACTTGTTCTTGATTGTCTTCTTGTTCAATGGACGGTAATCGACGCAAAGTCGGTCCGTGCCATCCATCTTCTAGACAAAAAGAACACCACAACCCCACGGAGATGAACTTGGTCTGATCAGACCAAGACGCTCTTATTCATCGAGTTGTTTCTTCAATTCCTTCAGCTCCTTTGGTCCAAGCTTGTATGGACGCTTGCAAACGGGTTCAGTACCAGGCTCAAGATCGATAACGAACACAAATGGTCGGTGAGGAGGCATACCCAGAAGCTCTTCTAGAAAGACATCTTGGTACTCACAAACAACAGGAATCTAAGAAATTGCGTCTAACTCACCCATCTAATTGAGAAAGAACAACCGAATGGTTTCATCATGAGTGGCATAGATGATCACATCCTTAGAAGGGTGCGTCAATTTAATCTCCCTGGCGGCACAATCAAGAGTAGCCTTGTGCTGAGAAAGCCAATTCATGCCGAGAATAAGATCAATATCAGGGTCGCCAAGAACAAATGGGGAAGCCATGAATTTATAATGGCCCATCTTGATGGTAACATCAGGAATCATCGTGGTAGCCCTTATAGAAGAGCCCGGAGAAACAACTCCCATTGGTTTTCTCAACATCTCCGAAATGAAATCATGCTTAGCAACAAATGCTCTTGGCATGAAACAATGCGATGCACCCGTATCGAATAAAACTTTGGCAGGAATAGAGTTAACCGAGAGGTTACCCATGATCACATCTGAAGAATCCTCTGCTTGAGCTGTGTTCAACATGTTCACCTTTGCATGCTTTGGATTGTGCTTGACAACTGCATTGCTTGCTGACCTGACTGGAGGAGGAGGCAGAAGGCGCTTCTGGGTGCACTTGTTAGAGTAATTCCCTTTCATACCACACCTGTGACAAGTGACCTCTGAAAGCGTACGGAAAGGTGGAGGAGGAGGACCACCTGTCCTCGGAGCCTGAGACTTGTTCTGATAGCCTGGGTTGGGTGGGTGGGAAGATCTGCGACCACCAAAGTTCTTCTACTGGTAGGGCTGACGAAACAAAGGAGGTGGAGGTAGCCAGAACTTCTGTTGCTTATGTACCACTTGTGAGGAAGAAGACGAGTGAACTGCATCCCTGATTCTCTTCTTTGAAGCCTCACACTTGAGCTGAGAAGCTTCTTGCTTGAGGGGCATGTTATAGAACTGATCGAATTGAGTAGGCTCAACAAGAAAGAGAGCTAACTGCAGATCCTCTCTAAGGCCAACCCTGAAGTGATAGATCATGCTCTTTTCATCAGGCACGTCTTGCTTTGCAAAGTGAGAAAGCTTCTGAAACTGGATGTTGTATTGATATACGGACATGTTTCCTTGCTTGAGATTGCGGAATTCCTCACGCTTGCTCTGAACAACACTTGTTGGAATGTGATGAGCTCGAAAGTCCCTGCAGATGTCAGTCCAGGTAATCGGTCGAGCCCCTCTGGAGTCTTTTTATCGCTGATACCAATCAGCAGCTTGGTCCTTGAGCTGAAAAGAAGCGAACTTGATGTAGTCCTTAGGCCTGACATTGCTACATTAAAAATGCTTGTTGATGTCCATGAGCCAATCATCGGCGTTCGTAGCCTCGGCACAATTGCTGAAAGACTTTGGCTGATTTGTAAGTAACTGGAAGAGGGTAGCAAACGGAGGCTGATTGTTGACTTGCCCTTGACCTTGATTCCCTTGGTTTCCTTGTCCTTGGTTGCGGTCTTGCAAGAGTTGAAAATGCATCTGGGTATTGGCGTTGGTGGCTGCCATCACAGCTTGCGATGCCTCCGGAGGCAGAGGAGGTGGCGGAGGTGGATGGTTCACCTGATCTCCATCATTGCGGTCCGAATTCAGACGCGTTGGAGGAGCCATCCTGAAGAGGATGACATCCATTAGAACCATTGTAGGAAGATAGACAAGCTGAATCAACGGATAGAAATTGCAACATATAGTCTTCACAATAAACATTCGAACAAGGATTGAATGAATGAATTCCAAAGTTAACATTACGCGACCATTAAGGTGAGAAGCCACTTAAAAGATATTGATGAATGTAACAACAAGGTACGACTGAAACAAATAAGTGGTAAGGATCACCCAATCACATACCAAATATCTGTCGGAAGAATAACTAAGAGCTACTTGAATTCCCACCTATAAAATCCTGAAACTTTCTATGTTTGGGATACAGGGAGGCACAATATATATCACACAACTAACAAGCCCTACACTCGATTGTATTCATCCATCAACACATAACCAAGAAAACTCCAGAAATCGTGTACCTCAACCTTCGAAAAGCATCCGTTATACTAGCTGTGGCAATACTCCCAAACTCCCTTCCCAGTACTGGGTGGCGTTGAGGTTATCTCACCATTAACTGCATAAAATATATTTTCTATGTCGGCGTACTCAAGTATTCCAGAACTGCAACGATAAAATTGTGACGACAACACCTTGGTGCTCAACTCCTCGGGACACAGTGTCGGTGTCAAAACCGGCGGACCTCGGGTAGGGGGTCCCAAACTGTGCGTCTAAGGCGGATGGTAACAGGAGGCGGGGACATAATGTTTACCCAGGTTCGGGCCCTCTTGATGGAGGTAATACCCTACTTCCTACTTGATTGATCTTGATGATATGAGTATTACAAGAGTTGATCTACCACAAGATCGGATAGGCTAAACCCTAGAAGCTAGCCTATGGTATGATTGTTGTTGTCCTACGGACTAAAACCCTCTGGTTTATATAGACACCGGAGGGGCTAGGGTTACACAGAGTCGGTTACAAGGGAGGAGATCTACATATCCGAATCGTCAAGCTTGCCTTCCACGCAAAGGAGAGTCCCATCCGAACACGGGACGAAGTCTTCAATCTTGTATCTTCATAGTCCAACATTTCGGCCAAAGTATATAGTCCGGCTGTCCGAGGACCCCCTAATCCAGGACTCCCTCACACTGCCACAACCCCTAAATGTCAGGAGGCACCAAGAACAATGTTCTCTTCACAAGAATATCGGAACGATCCCAAGATACCTGCGTGATCCTAATTTTTTTAGTGAAATTGAGGAGAGGAAAGTCAAAGCATCTATGTCAAGAGACCTCACGAGGGTGACGAAGAGGGTTGAGGATTAAAAAGAATCATACTCTCCGATATATATAATCCTAAGACTCAAAACAGTTTTGTTCTAGACTCAACAACGTCAGCGATTCACTCAAGCAGGGGGCTCCTAAGTCGGGGATGGCTCTGATTACCAACTTGTAACGCCCAAGATGCGGCTATATCTCCCACGTGTTGAGGCACGACTTAGAGGCATAACCGCATTTTGGTATTGTCGCAAGAAGGGTCATCTTCAGACATTCCCATGTAATGAACAAGGAAGAATAAATAGTTGGCTTACAATCCCCACGTCACACAAGGATGAAATAATTCATACATCATTCAGTGTACACACAAAGTCTAACTACAGACGAATCCAAATAAAAATAAGACAGCCCCAAACGCTAAATCCTGATCGTCCCAACTGGGCACCACTACTGATCATCCGGAAACGAAACATAGTAACGACCAAGGTCCTCGTCAAACTCCAACTTGAGCTCGGTGGCATCACTTGCACTAGTATCATCTGCACCTGCAACTATTTTTGTAGTATTTGTGAGTCACGAGGACTCAGCAATCTCAAAACCCGCGAGATCAAGACTGTTTAAGCTTATGGGAAGGATGTGGTTATGAGGTGGAGCTGCAGTAGGCGCTATGCAAATATGGTGGCTAACTTACGAGTACAAGAGTAAGACGAGAAACTATGCAATGGTCATAAACTATAAGTAATCAAGAAGTGATCC
>NC_041386.1:388638519-388647266 GCF_002162155.2 Triticum dicoccoides | reverse complement strand
AAAAGAGACCATCATGGTTACACACACTTTTGGTGTCTTTTAATTAAATAAAGTGTCAAGTTCTCTACAACCGGATATTAACAAATTCCCATCTGCCACATAACCGTGGGCACGACTCTTGAAAATTTAAACCCTGCAAGGGTGTCCCAACTTATCCCATGACAAGCTCATGATCTGCGGAGACAAACCTCCATCGTGGGACCCTCCGACCAGACTCGAAATCCTGGTGCAAAAGATATTTCGACAATGGTAAAACTAGTCCAGCAAGACCTCCTGATGCATCGACCTAGCCTGATAGGAGTAGCGGGATCTCGTTCTCAGGGTACACCAGATGAACTAAGCATACAGGAACCAATGTAACCCAAGTTACCATGGGGCGGTCCCGCGTGGTGCTCTAGTTTGGACCAACACTCATGAGGAGCACTGGTCCGGTGGGGTTGATTAAGTCCACGGGGTCTGGAAAGTCCCGATGCAAGTTTTAGTTGTTATTAGGAAAATGGTAAAACCAAGGTTGGGCCTTGCTGGAGGAGTTTTATTCAAAGGGAACTATCAAGGGGGGGCCCATAAATCCTCATCGTGTTAGGGATGCAAAATCAAGGAACATAACACCGGTATGACGGAAACTAGGGCAGCAAGAGTGGAACAAAACACCAAGCAAAAGGCATAGTCTTCCACCCTTTACCAATTATATAGATGCATTAATTAAATAAGAGATAATGTGATATCCCAACATATCCATGTTCCAACATGGAACAACCCGCAAGGCACCTGCAACTAGCAACACTATAAGAGGGGGTGAGCAAAAGCGACAACATAGACAAACAACGGTTTGCTAGGAAGGTGGGTTAGAGGATTGACATGGCAATATGGGAGGCATGATAAACAAGTGGTAGGTAGCGCGACATAGCAACAGAGCTAACAACTAGCAAGCAAAGATAGAAGTGATATTGGGGGTAATGACCTTCTTGCCTGCAAAGTTCTCAATGTTGTCGAAAGGTTGCTCCTCGTAAACATACTCAACAGGATCCTCATTCATGAACTCATCTCCTGGATCTACCCAAAGCAAGAACACAAGCAACAGAACAACAATCAATCACGGTGCAATGCACAAGCAACATGATGCAAGGCATGGCATGGAATGAAAGATATGATGTGCAATGCATATGAGTACTCCGGAAGGAAAAGGACAATCATGGCATCAACTTGTCAAACCAAGCATGCCACTAGAAAGATTGAGTGATTTCGGTCGAAATCGATATAAAGATCACCGGAAACGGATGCACGGTTTGCAAATGATGAGCAAAACAAGAACAAAGCAAAGCTGCGCTTAACAACATCATAGCACTTAAAATGTATGATGAAACTATGCTACGTAACTCCAGCATAGCAACAAAGCACATGGTAGTGAAGTACAGGTGAATTTATACAAATCATGAACACTGAGCTCCTGCTATAACTCACTAGAACAAGCCTAAAATAGCATGGCAAAATGCAATTGACAATCAGGTTACAAACTTAGTGAAAATACTAAACATGGCATAACCAGCATCAGGTAGCAAGGTTTAGAGCTAGCAAACAACATGCTACAGGAACATATCATGGCAAACAAAAGTATGGCATGCTAGTACTAAATGCAATGAACAAAACTACCTTACTGAACTTTAGCCAAAGATGCACAGAAAAGATGGTAGCATCAATGCAAACATGGCAAGTGATATGAACATTTTTAGACTTAGTAGAAAAACATAGCATGGCATAAACAGATTCATGATAGCAACTCTGCAAGCTCATGCCGCCCACCACAAAGCATCACAAGGTAACCAACATTAATAAGACACATTTATGAAGCTAAGCATGGCAAGATCAAGTTCATAGGGTGCACGGATCACTAGCAAGACACATGGAAAAAATGAATTTCATGTTAACAATCTGCCAGCAACAATATTTAGCAAAATTAGAGCATGGTAATGACAAGCTACACTACTCCATAATTACAACAAGAGGCATTAATGGATAGAGCATAGCCATATCTTCAAGACACTCTTACTACACTAGTAGAAAAAGGGTCAAATGTGAAGCACATTAGTGCCGCTTTGAATTTGAGCCGGCACTAATGTGTCCATTAGTGCTGGTTCGAACGGCAAGGCGGGCGGACATCATTAGTACCGGTTCGTGGCGAACCTTTAGCACCGGTTCGTGCCACAAACCGGTACTAAAGTGAGTGGTGGCTGGATGTTGTCAGTCCGGGGCCCCTCCAGCACCTTTAGTACCAGGTCGTATCACGAACCGGTACTAAAGGTCGTCCTACATACACCCTTCGTCCACCCGAGCTCGCTCTGTTCTTCCCCTTTCCCCTCTCCTCTCTATTCTTTCCCTCTTCCTCTCAAGCTCATCACACATTTTGCCCAAAATTTGTCAAGATTTGAAGGCCCCCATCCATTCAAATGATCACAAAGGTTAGCAACTTTTTCCTTTCATCTCTCATTGCTAGATTAGCTCGTGCAATGCTTTATATAGTGATTGATTTTTGAGTTTAGTAATTTGGGAGGAATTATATATATGTGCTAGTATTTGATTTATATGCAATTTGAGGTCAAAAATAACACTTAGTTTGCATATGTAGGTGTGGTTTACTTAGTGCCTTCTAAATCTCCGTCATAACCACCGTCGATCGCCCGCAACGTCCCGTCGCCGGCACCACCTTGTGGTGAGCCTCTTGTTAATGAATGTTTTATATAAAAATTGATGTTTGTTGTGATTTGTATATATAGTTACTCGTATAATTATCTTACCGATACGTTGTTTGTTATACATAGTGCCATGGTTTTGATATCCGTCCCCGTCGGACCTCGTCTGGGTTATGATTCGGATGTGGTATATTCTCTTTTAAAACTATTTGCATTTCGTGTTTTTGACAAATTATGCCCATCAAGTTGACATAGATATTTGTATGTAGGAGGTAGTTGAACCGGAAATTCCAACCGACCCTATTGTCGAGAGGTTAAATTTAGTTGAAAGAGAAAACAAGGATTTGAAGGAAAAATTGAAAAGAATTGAGGGGGAGAAGATGGAATTGGAGTTGCATGTTGCCGATGTCGTCGATGATCACAAGATTAAGATGGAGAAAATGCACTTGAAGATTAGAAAATATGTCATTCATAGTGAGGCTTGGTATCATTATGTTGTTGGATCAATTGTTACCTTAGTTGCGATCTTGATCGCATTTGTTGTTTCATTTAAATTCTTTAACTAGAGAGTTATTTGTTTGTTGCATTTAAGTGTTGTGTGAACTTTATATATGAACTCTATGTATTGTATTAATTTGGTGTTTTCGGTGCTGTGTATTGAAGATGTGCCGGCAATGGATGTACGATGACCGATGCTCTCCCGAGTTCATTAATGGCGTGCATACTTTTCTGCTTCCGGCTGAGGCAAACAAGCGGGCGGATGGTTTTATGCCTTGTCCATGTGCTGGCTGTAAGAATGGTCACAATTACTCTACGTCAAGAACCATTCACTTCCACCTGTTTGAGTCCGGTTTCATGCCCCACTATAATATTTGGACCAAGCACGGAAAAAGAGGGGTTATGATGGAAGAAAATGAAGAAGAAGAGGGCGACGATAGCTATCCTAGCCATGGGTTCCCTGAATACGATGATACAACAATGAGGGAACAAGCTGAGCCGGTAATGCAGGAAGAAGCTGAGCCGACAATGCTGGAAGAAGCTGAAGAAGACGCATCGGATGAGCCCGTTGATGATCTAGGTCGGGCCATTGCCGATGCAAAGAGAAACTGCGCAAGTGATTTGGAGAAGAAGAAGTTGCAGCGCATGTTAGAGGATCACAAAAAAATTTTGTACCCGAATTGCGTAGGCGACAAGAAAAAGCTAGGCACCACACTGGAATTGCTGCAATGGAAGGCAGAGAATGGTGTATCTGACAAGGGATTTGGAAAGTTGCTGGTAATGAAAAAGAATATGCTTCCAAAGGACAACAAATTGCCCGAGAGTACGTACTAAGCAAAGAAGGTTGTCTGCCCTCTAGGGTTAGAGGTGCAGAAGATACATCCATGCCCTAATGATTGCATCCTCTGCCGTGATGAGTACGAGGATTTGAACGCTTGCCCGGTATGCAGTGCATTGCGCTAGAAGATCAGCCGCGATGACCCTGGTGATGTCGAGGGCGAGCGCCCCAGGAAGAAGATTCCTGCCAAGGTGATGTGGTATGCTCCTATAATACCATGGTTGAAACGTTTGTTCCAAAACAAAGAGCATGCCAAGGCGAAGCGATGGCATAGAGAAGACCGTAAGAAAGACAGAAAGTTGAGAGTACCCGCTGACGGTCGCAGTGGAGAAAAATCGAGAGAAAGTACGGGAAGGATTTTGCAGATGATGCATGGAACGTATGGTTTGGTCTAAGCGCAGATGGCATTAATCCTTTTGGGGAGCAGAGCAGCAACCATAGCACCTGGCCTGTGACTCTATGTTTGTATAACCTTCCTCCTTGGTTGTGCATGAAGCGTAAGTTCATTATGATGCCAGTGCTCATCCAAGGTCCTAAGCAACCCGGAAACGATATTGATGTGTACCTAAGGCCATTAGTTGAAGAACTCTTACAGCTGTGGAATGGAACATGTGTACGTGCGTGGGATGAGCACATGGGGGAAGAATTTGACCTAAAGGTGTTGCTGTTCGTGACCATCAATGATTGGCCTGCTCTCCGTAACCTTTTAGGACAGATAAACAAGGGATACCGCGCATGCATGCATTGTTTGGACGATACCGACAGTATATACTTGGCTAATTGTAAGAAGAAAGTGTACCTGGGACATCGTCGATTTCTTCCAAGCAGACATGCCGTAAGAAAGAAAGGCAAGCATTTCAAGGCGGATCACCGGACGAAGCCTCGCCACCATACTGGTGCTGATGTACATGATATGGTCAAGGATTTGAAGGTAGTCTTTGGAAAGGGTCCTGGCGGACAACCTATTCCGAATGACGCTGACGGACGCGCACCCATGTGGAAGAAGAAATCTATATTTTGGGACCTGCCCTATTGGAAAGACCTAGAGGTCCGCTCCGTAATCGACGTGATGCACATGACGAAGAATCTTTGCGTGACCCTTCTTGGCTTCTTGGGCGTGTATGGCAAGACAAAAGATACACCTGAGGCACGGGAGGACCAGCAACGTATGCACGGAAAAGACGGCATACATCAGGGTCATGCCATCTACGCTCTTACCAAAGAAGAGAAGGAAATCTTTTTTGAATGCCTGCTCAGCATCAAGGTACCGTCTGGCTTCTCGTCGAATATAAAGGAAATAATAAACATGGCAGAGAAAAAGTTCTAGAACCTAAAGTCTCATGACTGCCACGTGATTATGACACAACTGCTTCTGGTTGCATTGAGGGGGCTTCTACCGGAAAATGTGATTATCACACAACTGCGTCCGGTTGCTACAAAAAATCATTTATGTGCTGGATAGAATGATCACTTTCTAGAGCAAGTACCATTTTCCTTGATCCAATGAGGCTGGTTTTTTTGAGCCTCATTACCCTCCTAAGAAACTGCTAAGCACCAAAAATTAGCCCTAAACCCTCTCTGGTTTGACCACAGTCAAGCTTACAAGTTTCTGTCTAGAAACTTGCCAGGAAGAGAGCCACTGCCACAATGCACCCGTGACCAAGACAACTATGCAAAACGACCAAAACCACAAAGGACTAGCTGCCAGACATGGTGTTTGCGCTTAGCTCAGCCTGATGCCAAAGCTCACGCGGTGACCACGTTCGTCCAAGGGGGTTGGCATGCGGTCGACGCGCTCAATGTTGCGCCAGCGCCTCCGTTGCGCGCGTGCTCACTGCCCCGACCGTCGCACCTTGCCAAACCGTGCCCCCATATTTTTTGGAACCTCCATAACTGCACCCTGGCACTCGCCGACGCTGGAGCTCGTCGCAGCGAGCACGGGCATGGCGCAGCCAAGGAAACAGTGCGCCCGTGCCCTATGCTCGTTGCGTACCGCGGTCCTGTGGTCGTTGCCGCTCGTCTACAGCCTCCACATGATCCCCGACATCACCCCCTCTCTCACTGACGCCATTCGTCGTCGGGCGACACTCCAGAGAGCTCCAGCGAGCTCTCGATCCGCGCCTCGGCCTCGCCTATATATAGTCCCTCACAAGCTCGTTTCCCTCCTTACTACCACCACAACATCACCACGACCCCATAGGAAGCCGCAGCCTGGCCGGGCAGACCTCTGGCCGTCGCCCCCGTCCCGAGCTGACCAGCGATCCCCGTCCTAGGCTCCCTCCCTCTCTAGAGCCGCTCGTGCTCCACCGACTCCTCAAGCGTGTTCGTGGTTGTCCACTTGTGTGAGTTGGTGCTCGTCTACTGCTACTAGTTAGCTGTAGCGCCTTAGTGGCAGCGCTGGACCCATCGCTACTGCTATGCATATTTCAAGCGCTACTACTAGGGTATTCCATAGTAATGAGAGTTTCTCCGTCGTGTTCCCCTCTTGGGCCCTGAAGAACTTCGTAGCATCGACGGTGCTGTTCGGAAGATCCGCATATGCGTTTGGAGAACTCCATAGTCGAGTAAGCAGGGCATATTTATTACTGCCGAATTTACTCTACAAAAGAAAGGGCTTACCAGCTGCTATCTGTTCAGCCTGCTTGATCTCCTCACTAGCCGCCCGGGACTCAGTCCGTGCCTCCTTAGCCTTGATGACCCACAAGTGTAGGGTATCTATAGTAGTCCTTTTGATAAGTAAGAGTGTCAAACCCAACGACGAGCATAAGGAAATGACAAGCGGTTTTCAGTAAGGTATTCTCTGCAAGCACTGAAATTTTCGGTAATAGATAGTTTTTTGATAAGGTAATTTGTAATGAGTAACAAGTAACAAAACTAAATAAGCTGCAGCAATATGGCCCAATACGTTTTGTAGCAAAGGACAAGCCTACACAAACTCTTATAGAAAGGAAAGCGCACCCGAGGACACATGGGAATTATCGTCAAGCTAGTTTTCATCATGCTCATATGATTCACATTCGTTACTTTGATAATTTGATATGTGGGTGGACCGGTGCTTGGGTACTGCCCTTCCTTGGACAACCATCCCACTTATGATTAACCCCCCTCGGAAGCATCTGCAACTACAAAACATGAATTAAGGTAAACCTAACCATAGCATGAAACATATGGATCCAAATCAGCCCCTTACGAAGCAACGCATAAACTAGGGTTTAAGCTTCTGTCACTCTAGCAACCCATCATCTACTCATTACTTACCAATGCCTTCCCATAGGCCCAAACAATGGTGAAGTGTCATGTAGTCGATGTTCACATAACACCACTAGAGGAAATCAACATACATCTCAACGAAATATCGACCGAATACCAAATTCGCATGACTACTTATAGCAAGACTTCTCCCATGTGCTTAGGAACAAACATAACTACTCACAAATCATATTCATGTTCATAATTAGAGGGGTATTAATATGCATAAAGGATCTAAACATATAATCTTCCACCGAATAAACCAACTAGCATCAACTACAAGGAGTAATCAACACTACTAGCAACCCACAGGTACCAATCTGAGGTTTTGAAAGAAAGATCAGATACAAGAGATGAACTAGGTTTTGAGAGGAGATGGTGCTGGTGAATATGTTGATGGAGATTGACCCCCTCTCGATGAGAGGATCGATGGGGATGATTTCCCCCTCCCGGAGGGATGTTTCCCTAGCAGAACAGCTCCGCTGGAGCCCAAGATTGGTTCCGCCAAGGTTCCCCCTCGAGAGGGCGGCGCTTCGTCCCGAAAGCACCCTTCTTAGGGAGAAAGGAACCTTATACTAGAAGATGGGCATCGGGGGCCTGCCAGCTGGCCCACGAGGCAGGGGGCGCACCCACGGGGGTAGGGCACGCCCCCCACCCTCATGGACGGTGGGTGGCCCCCCTCTGGTGCTTTCTTCGCCCAGTATTTTTAATATAATCCAAAACTGACTTTTGTGGAGTTTCAGGACTTTCGGAGTTGTGTAGAATAGGTCTCTAATATTTTCTCCTTTTCCAGCCCAGAATTCCAGCTGCCGGCATTCTCCCTCTTCATGTAAACCTTGTAAAATAAGAGAGAAAAGGCATAAGTATTGTGACATAATGTGTAATAGAAGCCCATAATGCAATAAATATTGATATAAAAGCATGATGCAGAATGGACGTATCAACTCCCCCAAGCTTAAACCTCGCTTGTCCTAAACGGAAGCCGATATCCAAAAATATTTCCATATGGTTAGAGATAGAGGTGTTGATAAAATAAAATACGGACACGAGGGCATCATGATTATTCCTAGAATAGCAACACACACACACACACATATATATATATATATATGTATTGTCATTTGAGTTCTTATAATGCTACAGTAACAATCTATTCACAATGTAAAGTACGAATCAGAAACTTCATTGAAAACTAGCAAACTATAATCTCAGTCATTGAAGCAATTGAAATTTATCATAACATCGGAAAGAGTCAATAAAAGAGCTTTTCAGCAAGTCCACATACTCAACTATCATTTAGTCTTTCACAATTGCTAACACTCACGCAATACTTATGGGTATGAAGTTTTAATCAGACACAGAGAAAGATAGGGCTTATAGTTTCGCCTCCCAACCTTTTACCTCAGGGGTAATGTCAACAATAATGCTTTATGAAAACCCACATCCAATTATATATGGACTTTCTATACATATAT